>NC_045545.1:82542327-82917327 GCF_009769535.1 Thamnophis elegans
TTTTGTTGCCCTGAACAGGAGAAAAGAGCTGGAAAGCAGGTTAGTGGGGTGGGGAGGGAATGGGGATTTTGCAATATCCTTCCCCTGCCATGCCCACCAAGCTACACCCACCAAGCCATGCCATACCTACCAAGCCATACCCACAAAACCGATAGTAAAATTTTTGAATCCCACCACTGATACAGACAGACAGACAGACAGACCGATTATCCTACTTATTTTCAAATGCATCTGGTTTTACACATTGCATATATTTCTACATAGGCAGAAAGTAAGTAATCACATCCTCACAAACTGAAAGAATGCAACTGATTTTTGATTTGTTTTGTCATTGGGCAGAGAATACTCACCTTTCCCTGAGCAAAAAATAATAATAATTATAAGCAGAGGGATTTGTTTCTTTTTATTGCCACAATTGACTTCCCTTTAGATTACATAGTTAAATGCGAATTTGCTCCTTTTCTATTAATTATAAATAAGAGTTCCTTGGAGCTGTATTAAGTAGGAGAAATAAAAGATTCAACATTTGATAATATTACCAACCAATCTAGGACATTTCCCGGCATAGCCTATGCTCGTCATCTAACATTTCCCATCTACAAACATCTAGTATGTGCTAATATATTTCTGGTTTTCTGACTGCTCTCCTGTACTTGCAAACTAGGCTCATAAAAAGAAAAATAGATCAGGATGTTCTTTTTCCCTTTCAGCTGAATTCTCTGCCCCCCCCCCCCCAATGGGCTCATTTTCAGCAATAGCAAAAGGCAGGAAGTTTCTCAATTACCAATGGAGGCCCTTAAATAAAGTGGACACACATCAGAGACATATCAGAAAATAAATATTTCTATGAATGACTGGCATTAGTTCCTTTGATGCCAGCTGGTGCTGGGAAAGTCAAACCTGAAGGGGTTTCTTGTGACTTATGATACTGTATGTAGAGAATGAAATGCTGCCTTAGTCATTTTTTTTTAACCCTGATGTATATTGCATTAAGCAAAAAAGAAAACAAAGAAAAGCCGAGTGAACAAAATAAAGGTTATTTGAGATGGGGGGGGGGATCAGACTATATATTTTATGAGGTAAGTGCTTTAGTTTGAGAAAATGTCTGTCTATAGGTAAGGAACAATTAAAAAAATATTCTTAGAAGACTCACAACATGTCTTTCTTGGATCTTGGAGTCTGTCAACTCAAAATGAAATCCAGATTATCAAGAATGACACATGGTATTTTAACACCCCAAAAGATTAATGCTTCAATAGAATAGAATAGAATAGAATAGAATAGAATAGCAATAGCAATAGCAATAGCAATAGCAATAGCAATAGCACTTAGACTTACATACCGCTTTACAATGCTTTACAGCCCTCTGTAAGCGGTTTTACAGAGTCAGCATATTGCCCCCAACAATTAAGTTCCTCATTTTACTCACTTTCGAAGGATGGAAAGATGAACCAATGTTGAGCCTGGTGAGATTTGAACTGACAAATTAACGTAGCCTGCAGTACTGCACTCTATCCACTGTGCCACCAAGGCTCTAGAAAAGAAATAGGAATAGGAATAGGAATAGGAATAGGAATAGGAATAGGAATAGGAATAGGAATAGGAATAGGAATAGGAATAGGAATAGGAATAGGATAGAATAGAATAGAATAGAATAGAATAGAATAGAATAGAACAGAACAGAACACTCTATTTGGTCAAGTATGATTAAACAAACAAGGAATTTGTTTCTGGTGTAGAAGCTCTCATTGTAAAACATACAAAAGGAATCTTTTTAATGACAAAAACTATACTTTTTAAGGGCACACTGATCAATCTGTAGAACCAGATATAAAAGTAGAGCCATTGGAGCCATTTCTCTGCCTGTTTCTCTTATTCTCTTTCTTCTATTGTCTCTTCAATCTTTCTTGCTTTTTGTTCTCTACTAAAAGCTTTTATTCATTTTATTCATTGCAATACATTGCAAGAGCTGGTCCTCAAATGACAAATGAATGCAGAAGATCTAGGTGGACATTATTCCACTACAATGTCCTGGTTGCAAATCTACTATCTTATGCTTTGAGAAGACAGAGGATAAGAGGCACTCAATCATGTTACTTCAACAAGTAGTTTGCAAACAAGGCAACGTTCAATAATGAATTTGAAAATGATGTATTGGAATTCTGAAGGACTGACTTATTTTTGTCCACAAAGCACAAAAGCAGGACAAACCTGGTAATATCAGAACTATGCGCCCATTCTAAAATCATGTTCAGATGCATTGTTATGCTGCTTATTTGTGATTAAGCCTATCTGAATTTCATGGGATTTGCTTCTAAGTGGCCTTTTTTTTGTTAGATCTTTCCCATGGTAGCTCCTTTGCGCTGCATTTATAATATATATTTTATATGAAAGAAAAAATAATGTTTTTTCACACAATATTCTCAAATGATACATAGTTTCTTATAAAATGATTGTATATGATATACACAATGTTCAGTTATAAATCTTCATGTTATAAATGATTATAATGATCAATTTTGGCTCTTGGGTCACCTTAAAACATTATTTAGAAGCACCCTTACTTTACAAATATTCAATAGCTTTTAGTCCACAGATGAGGCAATTGGAGAAAAATAGAAGAGCAGAGTTAATTATACAGGAATAGGCTGCTAGATATAGCAATAACAATAGCACTTATACACCAGTCCATAGTGCTTTATAGCACTCTCTGAGTACTTTACAGTGTCAGAATATTGTCCCCCAACAGTCTGGGTCCTCATTTTATTGATCTTGGAAAGATGGAAGGCTGAGTCAACCTTGAGCGGTCAGGATGAAACTCCTGGCAATACTACATTGTAACCACTGCACCACTAAGGCTCTTAGATATAACCAAAAGTTCATCAATCCAGCAGTTTATGTCCTACAGTTAAAATCAGATATGTTTCACAAGTTCATAAATATCAACAGATATTTAGCATATCATCATCAAATCTAATAGTCATGAATAGAACAGAATAGAACAGAATAGAATAAGAGAGTTGGATGGGACATTGGAGGTCATCTATCCAACCACTTGCTTAAGCAGGAAACCCTGTACCATTTCAGAGAAATGGTTATCCAATCTCTTTTTAAAAACTTCCAGAGTTGGAGCATTTACAACTTCTGGAAGCAAGTTGTTCCACTGATTAAGGGGTAGAGTTCCAGTCCATCTATCTCCCTTTCCATATTCCACTCTTGCCATTTCCAACCATGCTCAGTTTCTCTACTTGCATTTTTACATGCTTTCAAATTGCTAGATTGGCAGAAGCTGGGACAAGTACCAGGAGCTCACTCCGTTACGTGGCGCTAGGGATTCAAACCACTAAACTGCCAACCTTTCTGACTGACAAGCTCAGCGTCTTAGCCACTAAGCCACTGCGTCCCTAATTACAAATTAAAATACTACAAATGTCTTGAAACATCTTGGCAAAAGAAAATAATTTAATTCATTGGTTATGATATGGATTTGTCCCAACTCATCAAAATTAATATTTACACAAGTTAAGATTTGGACAGCACGATTCTGATAACAAATTTGTACAGTTCCCACCCTAGATGGACCTATTTAAACAAGCAATTAAAAGCTGGCTAGATCCCCAGGTCTTGACTGTGAATGGTTGACCAACCCTATGCATGATGTTTTGGTCTTTGAAATGCCTGAACTTTTTCTTTTTGATGATGATATTCTTTGTTTTTATTATTACATTTGCTATTGCATTCTATAAATTGTCCGGAGTAACAATAGATTAGGACAGGCAATTAATCCCACAAAGAAACAAACATATATATACACAAACACAGAGACATAAAAAGCTGAGGTTAATATAAAAATGAAGTTATATATAATACAAGAGCAGAGTTTGGAGATCTTCTAGTGCAACCCCTGCCTAGGCAGGAAACCCTCTACCATTTCAGACAAATGGCTATCGAACATCTTCTTAAAGACTTCCAGTGTTGGGGTATTCACAACCTCTGGAGGCAAGTTGTTCCACTGATTAATTGTTCTAACTGTCAGGAAATTTCTCCTCAGTTCTACCTTGCTTCTCTTCTTGTTTAGTTTTCACCCATTGCTTCTTGTTCTACTCTCAGGTGCCTTGGTGAATAGTTTGACTCCCTCTTCTTTGTGGCAGCCCCTGAGATATTGGAACACTGCCATCATGTCTCCCCTAGTTCTTCTTTTCATTAAACTAGACATTCACAGTTCCAACAACCATTCTCTATATGTTTTAGCCTCCAGTCCCCTATAGTGTAATCCTCTATTAATTTATCTTGTAAAACCATTTGAATTATGAAGTTGCCCAACTTCCGATAGCAGCAAGTGCCATAGTTAGTTATCCATTGTGTAAAGAAGTACTTCTCTTAATCAAAGTCTCTTCTGAAATCTTGTAACTTCCACTATATCATTTTCACAATAACAATACATGATTGATTTTCTAGAGCCTTGTTCCATGATATAAGAGATGGAGTCTAGTCTTGCCTGCAACCATGGAATTTGCTGGAAACTTCCCACTAGAATGTTAACCAAGTCTTTGCCTGATTAAATTTTATGAGACAGATGTCAAAAACGTGGCTGGATAGTTTTGTATTCAATATTTTATCACATTTATTAAAGCATTGACAAGTTCTTCTTTTAAAAAGTCCAACTAAATCTTCTCATCTCCTGTGGTTTTCTTCAGTATTTCAACATGAAAGCAATTATGTTCCACTTTCATAAGGATGAGAAGTATTAAGAAAAAAAGGGACAATCCTAATTAAGTCCCACAAATATAGTTGCAATGCACATACAAGGGTTCATTTACATGTAGCTGCATGTACCAGATACACAAGTGAGCCATCTTGTGCAGTTAAGTGTTGGAAAGGGAAATCAGGGACCATAATTTGACCTTTTCAAAAGGTGGCGAGAAGCTGTCTGACCATAGTGATGTGATGACATCACTAAAAGGAATCTATTTTCTCATTTTGATGAGGAATTTGATCTAATTCAAAAGAGGTGGGACTAGAACATCTCCAAGTTTCCTTCCAACTCTATCATTCTGTTAATCAGTGGAAGAGCTGTGCTTCAAAAGTTGTGGATGCTTTAACACTGGTGGTTTTTAAGGAGAAATTGGATAGCCAGAATACTAGGGTGTCCTACTTGGGCAAGGGTTAAACTAGAACAGGGGTGTCATACTCGTGGCCCATGGGTTGGATGCATCACATGCTGACTCCGCCCCCACCCAGTTTAGTGAAGGGGGGGAAGTCCCGATACATCACATGATGCCGCTGTGATGACACAAGTTGACAGCTTTGAATTAAAAGACCTCCAAAGTCCCTTCCAACTTTGTCTATGCTCTGGCTATAGCAGGGGTCAGCAACCTTAAGCACTCAAAGAGCCATATGGACCCATTTCCCACAGAAAAGAAAACACTAGGAGACACAAATGTCCTAACTGGAAGCCCCCCATTCAATTCTGGAGCTGACTGGAAGTTCAGTTCCCCGACCATAGAGTCTCCTCCTAGTGCGGTGTCCTTTTTCCTCTACTTGTCATAACTGAAGGCCCTATCAATTGTGGAGCCGACGGGAAAACCTGCCCCTTACCATAGAGACTTCTCCTGGTGCACTGTGCTTCTCCCCCTCCCCACCAACTGAAAGCTCCTCTCAAAATCGTGGCATCACCGATGACAGGGAGCCACACCAGAGGGTTGAAAGAGCCACATGCGGCTCCAGAACCACAGGTTTGCAACCCCTGCCCTTTAGCAAAGAGTCCTTCCTGATAAACAGTACTGAGATGGATTTCCTCTAAAGAAAAAGTGAAATGGTTTTAATCTACTGATCAGGTTCTCCTCATGAATATAGTAGTGGGGAGGTATAAGATTGCACAAGAGACTCAACCCACCACATACCCAAAGAAGCATTACAAATTACTGAGTTTCAAAAGGTTGCTTGCATAACATGCAATAATAGCTCCAAAGTGAATGTTTCCAAATGTGCATGTCCATTAAGCAAGTATATATGCAGGCGTATCTGAGCTACATCCACACCCTCCCTCTCTTACATATCACAATGATGCGGCATAATAATGGATATGATTAACCTTGAAGAAAAGTGATTTCTCCTTCTGGAGAAGAGAACTTATTGACCCCAAAAAAACACAATGGAAGATTTCACTTTCTACCTAAGTAGGTAACCTAGGTGACTGCTAGCATATTATAGAACAAGAAAGCACAGAAACCCAGGAATATTCTAACGGTGCAAGTTATATAAAGAACTAATAGAGAATGAAAAGAAGTTTAAAATAAAATATCCGCTTTGCAGACAGAGCTAAATGCTCTGGACAATTAAAGACAGGAAGGAGGCTGGAAGTGCTGATATGTGAAAAGTGGCCACCAGGCAAACCAGAATCACCCTTTAACACAAGAATGTATGGATGTTCATAGTTAGAGCTCTGGTTTGTAACCATAAGGTAAAGGTAAGGTAAAGTTTGCCCTTGTACATATGTGCTAGTCATTCCCAACTCTAGGGGGTGATGCTCATCTCTGTTTCAAAGCCGAAGAGCCAGCACTGCCAGAAACTTCTCCATGGTCATGTGGTCAGCATGACTAAACATTGAAGGCACATGGAATGCTGTTACCTTCCCACCAAAGGTGGTTCCTATTTTTCTGCTTGCATATTTACATGCCTTCAAACTGCTAGGTTGGCAGAAGGTGGGACAAGTAATGGGAGCTCATCCCGTTACGCGGCACTAGGGATTCAAACTGCCAAACTGCCAACCTTTCTGATCGACAAGCTCAGCGTCTTAGCCAAAAATGTTCACTTGGGTTTCTGTCCATTCCTTGAGCCACCACATCCTTCACCCAATAGGTGAAAGCAAATAAAACTTGTATAGATCCCCGAATCTACATCATAATAGTCCAAAAGGGACTATTAGTTGAATCCTAAAAAACAAAAAATCCTATTTTTTCTGCAGAGACAAAAAGCAAGAGATAACATTGAACAGAAGAGGAGCTACATGACATAGTAAAGAAGCATTAAGATAAGTTAAACAGGGTGAAATCCCAAATAAGGTCACAGATCTGAGCATCAACAGGGTCATCACACTGCCCCATAAGGAAAGTCAAAAATCAAAACAGACAAATGAACACAGCCATGCCCACCCAAAGTATAGGTAATCCTCAATTTATGACCACAATTGAGACCAAAATTTCTATTGCAAGACAGTTATTAAGTGAGTTTGGGTCCAGTTTGCATCCTTTCTTGCCACAGTTGTTAAGTGAATCACTGCAGATGTTAAGTCAGTAACATGGTTGTTAAGTAAATCTGGCTTCCCCATTGACTTTGCTTATCAGAAGGTTGCAAAAGGAGATTACATGATACTGGGTCATAAATGCGAGTCAGTTGCCAAAAAACTGAATTTTGATCATGTGACCATCGGGATCCTGTAATGGTTGTTAAGTGTGAAATGTGAAAGTCACGTTTTTCAATGTTGTTGTTACTTCAAACAATCACTAAATGTATACTTGTACATCAAGGAATGTATGTGGATCATATACATGGCTTTTAAGGCCAAACTTTTCCAAAGCAAAGCTTTTAAAACAAATGTGTGTGTGTGTGTGTGTGTGTGTGTGTGTGTGTGTGTTTGTGTGTGTGTAGTATTTAGTTTCTTCCCCAAACATATAGAATCCCAGGACTGAATAGTATAAAAACAATTATAAATAAATCATGAAGCACATACAGTATATGCACACAAACAGAGTTGATGGCTTATGCTCTTGAAAACATTGCCGTATGATTTCTCAAAATTTCATAATTTTGTAGCATCTTCATCATCATTTGTCTATTCATTTCCTCTTCATTATGCTTCCCCTGACAGGCTCCAAAGCGTGTATTGTTACAATCATTAGCACTGCTTATAATAATACATAATTCGGATATATTTTATTGTATTTCTTATATTTAACATTGCATTTCATTTCTTAGTATTGAAAATGATGCAATCCTAGATCACATTATTGTAATTCACACATTTCTCTAAGAATCATACACAGAGAGAGAGAGAGAAAGATTTGGTCCAGGGGTGGGTTCCAGCTGCCGCTACTGCCGGTTCGCTCAGGGATGCGTGTGCAACAAAAATTGCTCTCCGCATGCGCAGAAGGCAAAACCAAGGTGGCGGCACCTACATCGCCACCAAGAGAACCAGTTCAGGGGCATGGCAGGCCTGGATCGCTGCCCGTTCCAGTGACCCAGGTCGCCAAGTTACTACCAGTTCAGCCGAACCAGTCCGAACCAGTAGGAACCAGAGGTGGGTTCCTACCAGTTCGCACCTATTCGGTAGAACCGGTTCGTCAAATCTACCGAACCATTTAGAAGAGGTTCCACCAGTGGACCCGGAAAGCAGGCCACACCTACAGAAGAGGTTCCAAATAATTTTGAAACCCACCACTGGTAGGAACCCACCTCTGATTTGTCCCTAAATTATGTCTATGGAGATTCTCAGGTCATGTTTGTCCCAAAAGTGAAAACAGTTGAAACGGCAAGTTTCAAAATGGCTTAAGGGACTGTGTTCTGTGTTGGACGACACCACTTATCTTCTGTTTACAACACAATCCTTTCAGCAGTTCCAGGAAGATTCCATGCCCATTTGAAGGCACAGATAAACCTCCAACTGGCCTCAACAACTTTCAGAGAGAGAGTGCTAATGACCAGATGACTCCAAGGAATATAAATCCTTCCATCTTCCATCATTCAGTCAGAACTGAAGAAGGTTCTTGGATGAGAAGTGAAACATCTTCAAGGGAAAAAAAGTCCGGTTGCTTTTTGAAAAAGCACGTTTGGGTCTTGTTTCCTCATTATCTGGGTATGGTGATTCTGAAATATTGCTTTTATGCCCTTTATTTCTCTTCACCAGAATATTAAAAGTTGTTTTTAAAATATTCATCAATGCCTTTTGGAAAAAAAAAGGCTACAAAACATTGCAATTCATCACTGCTCATCTGTCTTGAGATGAGTTTTTCTTACATGAACTGCAGCCGAGAGGGTTTATTGAAAATGTAGGAAAGGGGAAAAAAATAAATGGATTTGCTTTCCCTACGCAAACAGAATGAATGTCCTGACTGTTTTAATGGAAGAATTCATTTAAACATTTGGAACTTTATGATAGGCTTAATATAGGAGCTATCTGCAGCTTATGCTAATGTTGTCCTTCTTATTCAAGCTGGACTAATTACTGCTAAAGATTACTTTTCCAGAATCTTGAAACCCAGTTTTGTTTTCTACCACCCTTGCCAAAAGTCCTTGTATAGATTAATGCCAATTATGCAAATGTATTTCACTACTCTTACAAGCATTCCCTCCGTCTTCCTCTCTCCATCCCCTTTGAGCTTGAATATACATATAAAATCATGCCAACAACTCCTAATCTGAACAGCCACATCTTCATGTTGCTGAATTTTGGACTAGTCACCAGAGCTAGACAGAGAAATCCTTTGTCATTCTCCCCCCACCAGTATATATTCAGTTGATGGAAGATATTTTTTTCTCAAAGGAGAACAGAGTTTTTGAGAAATGTATGTCATTATGTCATTCTCTGAGGTAACCGAGGTCTATATGTGAGTATCTTTAATTAATCAGCCATTTCTCTTCTAGCCTCCTTTCCACACCTCACTTCAGTCCTAAACAAATATTTTATGATCTGTACCAAGGTACTTTTTTCAACCAGTGGTGTTTGCCATGTATGTATATCTTTTGTAGTGAATACTTTGCTTCTTTTCCGGTGGTAGGATTCAAATATTTTTACTACTGGTTCTGTGAGCATGGCTTGGTGGGCATGGCTTGGTGGGCGTGGCAGGGGAAGGATACTGTAAAATCTCCATTCCCACCACACTGCAGTGGAAGGTTACTGCAAAATCCCCATTTCCTCCCGATCAGCTGGAACTGGGGAGGCAGAGAACAGATGGGGGTGGGGCCAGTCAGAGGTGGTATTTACCGGTTCTCCAAACAACTCAAAATTTCCACTACCGGTTCTCCAGAACTGGTCAGAACCTGCTGAATACCACCTCTGTTCTTTTCCCATAGCCCCTTAGCCAATGAAATGATCCCCATTCAGGCATACTGGAAACACTGAGTCATAACTATCGTTCATCCAACCTTTGCTTGACTAGGTGACTCAGTAGCTAAGACACTGAGCTTGTCGATCAGAAAAGTCGGCAGTTTGGCGGTTTGAATCCCTAGTATAGGTCTCCTGCGTGAGCAGGGGGTTGAACTAGATGACCTCCAAGGTCCCTTCCAACTTACTGTTAATGGCATTGGCTGAGTAAATTTTCAGGCAGGGAGTTATTCATTTGCAATCACAGGAGATTATAAAATGGGATCATCATCAGCATATAAAGAATGTGCTCGACTAGTAAGCCGTAGCCTTTCCCAGATTGCACAGATCCAGAAATGGTTAATAAGAGCACAATAGGGAGTGAGAAAAAAAATCTCAATGGTCTCAGTAAGAACTGATCTTTTGAGGTAATCAATGGCAAAAGCAGAAACTCATGTTCTTTAGACATAAGCAGATGAGATGAGAAAAAAATAATTATGCTGGGCATGAAAAAGAATGTAGAAAAAGTTAGAAAAACTGATAGTGCATGGGCATGAACAGAAAAATAATGGAGATAACAGGGATAGTTATTACTAGAATTGGGCCTAGGTGGCCATCACTTATTGATAATTATCAGGAATCAAGCCCAATTCAATGGCATCTAAACTCCTTTTTAAATTAATATTTATGTTGTATTTTCTCCAGTAGGCCATTCTTCAGATATGGTGGCACAGTAGTTAGAGTGCAGTACTGCAGGCTACTTCTGCTGACTGCCGGCTGATTGCAATTTGGCAATTTGAATCTAATCAGGCTCAAGGTTGACTCCGCCTTCCATCCTTCCAAGGTGGGTAAAATGAGGACCCAGATTGTTGGGGGCAATATGTTGACTTTGTAAACTACTTAGAACGGGCTGTAAAGCACTGTGAAGGGATATACGTATAAGTCTAAGTGCTATTGCTATTTTTAAAAAATGTTCAAATTGGAATAGTTCCAAGTATTAAAACAAGATAATATCAAATTCTCACCCTCCCTGGAAACGGCTGGATTAACTCCTGCAGATTTATCAGCAAGATTTTCAGAAGTGGTTTCCCTTTGCATTCTGCAAAGGCTGAAAGATGCCTGGTCCAAGGTCACTCAGATGGTTTTGTCCTTAAAGTAGGACAGGCATTCATGATCTCCATGGTTTCTAACCTAGTGCTTTAAGCACTCCACCAAACTGACTCTATTTACTGTGCTGAATAACTTTATTTATTTATTTACTGATTTTAACTATGGTGCTGGAGAAGACTCCTGCGAGTCCCTGGGACTGCAAGGTGATCATACCGGTCAATCCTAGAGGAGATCAACCCTGATTGCTCTTCAGAAGGCCAGATCCTGAAGATGAAACTCAAAAACTTTGGCCACCTAATGAGAAGGAAGGACTCTCTGGAGAAGAGCCTGGTGCTGGGAATGACTGAGGGCAAAAGAAGAAGGGAACGACAGAGAATGAGGTGGCTGGATGGAGTTATCGAAGCAGTAGGCGTGAGCTTAAACGGACTCCAGAGGATGATAAACGACAGGAAGGCCTGGAGGAACATTGCCCATGGATTCGTGATGGGTTGGACATGACTTTGCAACTAACAACAACAATCCATATCATGCTCAACTCTGTTTTGGGACTATAATATATAGGGAGATGGATATTGTATTATTTTGGAAAATAACTCAGAATTTCCTGGTCTGTGTTTCCTTTAAGCTCAGATAGTCTTGTGTGAATATGTGAGCGGATATATTATTTGTTTATTTTTTTATCCAGCTTTCTTCTTTCTGGGGCCCTCCAGCGCTGATAGTTTGCAACTATCAGAAAAGTTGTAATCCAACATATCTGAATAATGGCAAACTGAAGAAAGCTAATATTTATAATTTATAGCAGATATTTTAGAGGCCTTTTCAGTAACCACATATAAAAATGGTTGTCCACAAAGAAACTTCTCTTCAGTAGAATTTTAGTGAGTTTTATCTGAGTTCCCACCCTCTTCCCTGTCTATTTCTTCTTCTTTTTATCATGAGGGATATGTGAATGAAAACAGTACCTTTGTTTCTTTTCAGCTCCCCTCCCCTGAGGCTTGTTCTCTCTTGAAGTCATAATTCAGTCATTGCAGTGCCATCCATTCAACCACAGCTAATTACAGTGTCACAAAGAAGAAAGTTATGGATTGTACCGAGGAAAAATACTAAAGCTAGGTATATTTTCAGGTAATCGGAGTCCGGACTCTATTGTTCCTGGCACAAACTCTCCCTTGTCCTTAAGAAACATCTAGATCAGGGTGTCCAACTTTGGCAACTTTAAGACTTGGGGACTTCAACTCCCAGAATTCTCCATCCAGCAAGATGAGATCACGGCAACTTTAAAGATGACAAATCTTTAAAGTTGCCGTGATTGGACAGTGATCTTGATCAAGTAGCATTTGCAAGCTAAGGGTTTGTCTATTTACAAAGCTTGCAGACTGCTTTCTGCTCTTGTTGTGGGAATTGTGAAGAAATTGTGAAGAAAATCCAAGTGAGATGTTTTTAATAGCTTCATGATGGAAAGATAATGAACAGCTCTGTGTTTGTGTGTGTGTGTTTTGTGTGTGTTTTTGCCCCTTTCTGGTGAACTGCAGTGGTGAACTACATTCTTTGAATTTCTGTCCATTGAAGTCCATAAAAGCACATAGTTTTCTTTTTATTTTAAAACCTTTTTAGGTTGTATAATATTTTAACAGTGCAAACAACAAAAAAGAAATAATCTCCCCCTTGAATGTGGATTGGCATTGCATGTGGAAATATTTACTGATTATTTTGTGTTCATTCGGTCTTAAATTGCTTTGTTTGCCCTCAATTTTGTTGATTGTTCTTATATATTGATGTATTGCTTTACAGATTTTGGGAAATACCAATTTAGGGAGAAAGTTGAAGAAGTAGCAGCAGGACACAGGGAAGCCCAATAAACAGCAACAAGTAACAAAATTGGCCTCCTACCAATTACCTCCCAAAGACCAATTCGATCGCACAGGCTTGGCCTTCTCCGGGTTCCATCTGCCAGCCAATGCCGGCTGGCGACCCCCCCGGGGAAGAACCTTCTCTGTTGCTGCTCCAGCCCTCTGGAACAAGCTCCCCATGGACCCTTACTACCCTCCCGGCCTTCCGTAAAACTACTAAGTCCTGGCTGTTCCGGCAGGCTGGGGGCTGTTAAAGCACCCAGCCCTGTTTTAATTGTGACTGTTGTGGATTTTAAATTTTGTTTGTATTGTCTTATTTATTCTCTCCCCTGTTTATTGTGAGCCGTCCTTCGGGATACAAAACCAATAAACCTAAACCTAAAATAAATTAAAAGAAAAAGCCGGCTCTACTCTTCTTGATATCAAAGCCATCAATAATAATATCACTAGTAGCAATAGCACTTAGACTTATATCAGAGGTGGATTGCCAATTTTTTTACTACTGGTTTGGGCATGGTCATGCACGCGACACTTCTGTGCATGCACAGAAGCATCCAGGTGGGTGGGCAGAGCCTCCTGCCACCACTACCAACAATTCAGCCAATCCAGGCCAAACTGGGAGCAGCCCACTTCTGACTTATATACCACTTTATAGCTCTCTCAAAGCAGTTTACAGAGTCAGCATAATTGCCCCCAACAATCTGGGTCCTCATTTTACCCACCTCAGAAGGATGGAAGGCTGAGTCAACCTTGCACCTGGTGAGATTTGAACTGCCAAATTACAGGCAGGCAGCAGTCCACAGAAGTAGCCTGCAGTACTGCACTATAACCACTGTGCCATGGTGGCTCATAATGCCATTATTTTAGTAACATTATAGTAACTGTTTGTCTTCTGGAATATTATTGATGTTTCAGAATTAGGGTTCTGGAATTCCCAAAGTGTTCACCCATTCAAATAATGTCTAGAGCTGACACTGCTTAGTTTCACAGATCAGCTAGATCCTGCCACCTTCTGAGGCAAAGGCATTAAACTAGGACCAAAGTAAACACTTAATTTCAGAAAACACTCAACATTGGTAATTTTACAATTGGCGCTAAAATGATCGTATCTTTAGTAGTGTCATTCAAAGCCAAATTGAGAAGAATACCTACTATTTATTGATTGATCCAATCTATGTAACCTCCTGCCTCATATCCATGACTCTTAAACCATATAAAACAACCAAACCATGCAATGGGTTAAATCAATAAAAACAGGACACATATATTAAAAGTTCGTGAAGCTTCATAAAATCCACAAGCAAGATGATCACATCTACAAATAAACTCTGTATAGCCACTGCACTGGCTCTGCCACATTCCTAAATCCCTATGCCTGTTGGCATAATCATGTTGCAAAGATTTTCAACGGGAAAGCAGGATAGGGGCAAATCTTATCTCTGGAGGAATGATGTTTCACAGAGTGGGTCCCATGGTAACAAAAAAGCTCCCTTCTGGGGCCCTTCCAGACATTCCTGGATGATGGAGCCAGAATATTTCCCAGATGTAGACCACTGCACATCAGAACGAGACACAAGAACAGTTTTTTTTTCCTGAAGGCCATCACTCTGTTAAACAAATAATTCCCTCAAAACTGTCAAACTATTTACTAAGTCTACATTACTATTACTATTAATTTTTCCATCATTCCTATCACTAATCTCTTCCCATTTATAACTGTATGACTGTAACTTTGTTTGTATCCTTATGATTTATATTGATTGTTTCCTAATATGATTCGATTGCTTATTTGTACCTTATGACTATCATTAAGTGCTACACTTTATGACTCTTGACGAAGGTATCTTGTTTTTTATATACACTGAGAGCATATGCACCAAGACAAATTCCTTGTGTGTCCAATCACACTTGGCCAATAAAGAATTCTATTCTATTTGATTCTATGTAGTGAGACAGGTCATTATAACTGGGGAGAGGCAGTCGCTAAATAACTTTGTAAGACATCGTAGATCATTATCAGCAAGTTGAAACTGACCTGCAACTAATGAAGTTCACAGTGTAGAGGTCTAACTTGCATTACTCATTACTCATTACTCAAGTTATGCAACTTACATAACTGCCCACAGGCCAAATTTTGAACTAGCTGAACTTTCCAGATACTCTTTAAGGGCAGCCCCCTTGTACAGTATTTGCAATAATCTATGGTACTGCCTTTGGTTTTGTTCATTAATCCAGACCAGGAATTTCATCCATGTATTTTCTCCACATGAGGAAAATAAACAATGTGGCAGAAAGAGCATTCCTACAAATCTCAAAATATTCTATATGGTCACGAGGCTACTTCCATTTAGCATTCACTGATACGATTATTGTGTTAAAGAGGACTTTGTGTTGTTATCCCAAAGGTGCTTTTTCCAAAAGGCAACTGAACTTGTTTTTTTTTTTTTTTCTTTTCACTTTTCATCCAAGAAGCTTCTTTGGTTCTGGATGAATGATGAAGAATGGAAGGATTTGTATTCCTTCCATTTTCAAGGAAAAAGTCAAGACTGTCCAGTTGCCTTTTGAAAAGCACCTTTGGGACAACCATGACTTGTATGATTGAGAACATTGACCCATGTTATATATTTAATGAGCTATTTCAGAGATGGGGCACACATTTCACTCTGAAGAGCTGCACCTTCCTGGGAATGAAACTCTTTTTAAGATTCAATGAGAAGAGTAAATATTCTGATAAAAACCAACCAACATTCAGAGGTTTCTAAATTAAGTCCATCCCCATGTTATCAATTTTCTTATCTGTGGAACTCAGTCGGAAGAAAATACAAAGTAACAAGGGCATAACATGAGCTAAGGATTGAAAATGTCTATAGAGATTCTCAGTCATCCAGATCATGGTTGTCACAAAGGTGCTTTTTTTTTTTCCAAAAAGGCAACTGGACTTTCTGAAGGGACACAGGGCAGAAAACATCCCCCAGAAAGCACAGCTCCACAACACAGTCCCTTCAGCAGTTCCAAGAAGGTTCCACACCTATTTATTTATTTATTTATTTAATTAATTAATTTGTATGCTGCCCACTCTCGGAAGACTCAGGGCGGCTTACAAATAGAAAGGGAAGGGGGAATATAAAAAATAAAAAACAACAATTTAAAAATTCAACAACATTCATGACTTAGGATGGGACTGGATAGATCAACAGCCCCAGGCCTGCCGGAACAGCCAGGTTTTGGTCGCTTTGCGGAAGGCCGGAAGGATAGTAAGGGTCCGGATCTCAATGGGGAGATCATTCCATAGGGCCAAAGCAGCAACAGAGAAGGCCCTCCCCCGCGGGGGTCGCCAGCCGACATTGACCAACAGATGGAATCCAGAGGAGGCCTAGTCTGTGTGATCTAATAGGTCTCTGGGAGGTAATTGGCAGGAGGCGGTCTCTCAGGTAGCCAGGTCCGATACCATGTAGGGCTTTAAAAGTAACGACTAGCACCTTGAAGCGTGTCTGGAGACCAATGGGAAGCCAGTGCAGCTCGCGGAGGATCGGTGTAACGTGGGTGTACCTAGGTGCACCCACAATCGCTCACGCGGTTGCATTCTGGACTAACTGAAGTCTTCGAACATTCTTCAAGGGCAGCCCCATTTGCCCTTCTCAGGTGACCCTCAGAACACAGACAAACCTCCAAGTGGCCTCAGCAACTCTCTAAAAGTATCCAAATGACCAGCTGTCTGCAAGGAGTATAAATCCTTCCATTCCCCACCATCCAAGTCAGAGCTGAAGAAGCTTCTTGGATGAGAAGCAAAATTTTCAAATGCCTTCAAAGAAAAACACGAAAGTCCAGTTTCCTCTTGGAAAAAAAAAGCACCTTTGGGATTATGGGAAAAGTACAAGATTATCTGCCTGTCCGTCATGGTCCTCCAGAGACCATGTGCTGCTGAACCTCAGTTCCTTGTTGATTTGCAAAATTTCCTGCACAAACAGCGATTCCAACCATCATCTACCCCACATTATTTTAAGATGCAGTGATGTATAGTCTTGTGTGAAATTGTGCCCATAGAAGGGGAGCTGGTTCAGTGGTGGGATTCAATTTTTTAAACTATTGGATCTGTGGACGTAGCTTGGTGGTGTGGTGTGGCTTGGTGGGCATGGCTTGGTGGGCATGGCAGGGGAAGGATACTGTAAAATCTCCATTCCCTCTCCACTCCAGGGGAAGGTTACTGCAAAATCCTCATTTCCTCCCAATTAGCTCAGGAGGCAGAGAATAGATGGGGGTGGGGCCAGTCAGAGGTGGTATTTACTGGTTCTCTGAACTACTCAAAATTTCCACTACTGGTTCTCTAGAACTGGTCAGAACCTGCTGAATACCAGCTCTGAGCTAGTCCTGTCTGATGTATATAAGCAAATAACTAATTGAACTCTGGCTGAATTGCTTTTTGTCATCCTTGGATTTAGCCTGACAGTTCTAATAACATTGTCTGCCTTATTAGATCCAGTGAGTGGCTCTTTCTACATGGCCTTACCTTAAGGAATGCCGATTTCAGAGGATGCTTCCCCTACCACTAGCTATTTCCTGTGGAACAACATTTCTCCTTCCTTTTGGGTTAGGACTCTTAAGGCTTGGTTCTATAAACAGCCCTGGGATCTTAATAATTGCATTTCCCCCCTCAAGCTTCTAAAGCTGTTCATTGTCTTTTGTCAGTTGTTTCATATTCCCCACTCTTATATCGGTGATTTTATTATGCTACATAAAAATATTGTGTGTGTTTTTTTTTCTTATATCTTGTTATCACAACTTTCACTGGGGGAATTAAACTCCATTCAGAGTTAGTTCAGACTGGAGTGGCCTATAAATCCTGCAAATAAGTAAGTAAATAAGCAAGCAAACTTTTCTGCTGGAAGGAAAATAAATCACAGGTCAGAAAGAGAGAATGCTCAGAATGATAAGTCTTGACTGAGTGGGTGTTTGACCCCAGGTGACCCATTCCTAATTCAATTACATTAATACATTACATAATGAGCCCCTGAAGCTTTTATTTTAATTTTATTCTACTTACATCCTAAAGCTTTCATTAACTATAGAGACTGAAACAAAACTGGTCAAAAGTCAAATGGCCATTTGATAGATGCCAAGCATGCTGTGGGTGGATGTTATTCCTTGCAAAAAAGGGGCAATTACTCTATGATTATCAGTGATCTTTCATTCCCTTTCGTTCTTTAAGTGTAACTCCAGAATCAAATCTATTTCATCTGATATGAGCCTTTTTGCAGAAGGAAAAAAACCATGCATAGCTAGAAGACAATGACTGGTGTGCTTTGAGCTCACTTATATCAATCTTAAGTGAAGTTCATGACAAATTTTATATAGTATTCCTTAATAGGAATAGCGCTTAGACTTATATACTGCTTTGCAGTGCTTTACAACCATCTCTAAGCAGTTTACAGAGTCAGCATAATTCCCCCCAACATTCTGGGTCCTCATTTTACTCACCTCAGAAGGATGGAAGGCTGAGTCAACCTTGCTCCTGGTGAGATTTGAACTGCCAAATTGCAGGCAGCTGCCAGTCAGCAGAAGTAGCCTGCAGTACTGCACTCTAACCACTGTGCCACCACAGCATATGAATCATTAATAACAGAAAATGGCAAGGCCAGATATCCATGAAGTCATTGGGAATTAGTTGAATCAACAGAGACTTCCTACTTCCACCTTTATACATGACTGCCTTTGCATTTCAGTAAACTGATCCTTCAGTAGCTGCTCTTCTGCAAAGAGGGTTTGGGATTAAGGGATTAAAAGTGTGAGTGATAAACCTGGCATTAGAGGTTCTCAGGGCAGATGTCAACTCTGTCAGTAATCAGCAATCTCTCAGCTTCAAGGCTGTGTAGTGCAGAGGAAAAGAATCAAACGGAGAGAAGGGAAGAAGGAGAGGAATGGGCTTAAATTGCCATAATAAAAGCAGGGAACGCGATGGCTCAGTGGCTAAGCTTGTTGATCAGAAAGGTCAGCAATTCGGTGGTTTGAATCCCTAGTGCCGCGTAATGAAATGAGCTCCCATTACTTGTCCCAGCTTCTGCCAACCTAGCAGTTTGAAAGTCAAGTAGAAAGAATAGGAACCATCTTTGGTGGGAAGGTAACAACATTCTGTGCTCCTTCAGCATTTAGTCATGCTGGCCACATGACCACAGAGACATCTTCAGACAACACTGACTCTTCAGCTTTGAAATGGAGATGAGCACTGCCCCCTAGAATGGGGAACTACTAGCACATATGTACAAGGGGGACCTTTACCTATAATAAATGGGGCTACACTCCCATATTGACAAAATACATGAATGTGATTCTACTTTAGGATAAAGAATGTTCAGTAGCTGCCCTATATTGTGTGTTTGAGTGACTTTTCCTGAATCTGGGCCTAATAATCTATCATGTTTCCCTATTAAATTCCATTTTATTCTTTTCAGCCTAACATGCAAACATGTCTAGACTCTTTTTTATGATCTCTTATTCCTCTAAAGTAGGGGTGTCCTACCCTGACAACTTTACAAGTTGTTGACTGTAACTCCTAGAATTCCCCAACTACAAGTCACAAAATTGTCAAGATTTGACACCCCTGTTAGCCATCCCTCCTAGCCTTGTGTCTACTGTAAATTTGTCATCTTATAGGAAGCACCGATTTAATATTTCTGTTTAGGAGTAACACAACTCTTGCATGCACCTTGCAGATCACAATAATAGTTCTTGTGTTGTTCATATTGACTCCCCAAATTCCCATTCTAAAATTCTCTGTAGGTTCTCTCTACTAAACTTTGAGATTACATATTTGGATTAGCCAACTGGGCATCTGCATCTTTAATGGGCATATCAACTAAACTAAATCACCTCTAATATCTTGGGATCATCTTGGGGAAAGCAAATTGAGTGTATGTGTGTTTTTTTTGTTATTCACAGAACATAAAAAAAAACTGCTGCAAGCAGAATAAAAACAATTTTGCATCAAGAGAGAAAAGCCACTTACTTGACACAAAATTGTTTTTATTCTGTCCTTCAGGAATTAAAACAAATCAATGCCCTTTTTAAATAGTTTACATTCTTAAGCATATTACTAAATCCGGATAAATACTATTTGGGAACTCCTTTTGTCTTGAGTTTCAGTCCTTTGCTAACTATTTCATATCACAATATTGATTTATGCTACTTTATATGCATTATATATAGAAATAATTGAGACATCTTTTCATAAAAGGTTTAAAAAAAATACTATAGACTTTTCCATTTCAAACAGAGAAATTCCCTAGAAACCATCTCCTAATAAAACCAGATCTGATGAGAGGATTAAAGACATTGTAAACTAATTTACTTCCAAGATTTAAGTTGACTACTTCTTAAACTTGATTAGTTTCACTGCTTAATGATATTTAAGAGATTAAGATCATTCTCATGTTGAACAAGATGGGATAGGCCTTTTTCAACTTTCCGCTAATTGATTTATTGAAGTCTTCCTACTTTTCTCTCTTCAATAGACTTTCCCTAGAAACAGATTTTTTTTTTTGCATGAATCAGCATTTTGACAAGGAGTTGACATTATAGTACATACGTTTCTGTTCCTTTACATCATTATGAAAATGTCTTTGAACTTTTAGCTTTTGAAACAGCTCTGCATTGTTGGAACTTATTCCCAAGCTCTTAAATTTACCATGAATTGCTTCAAACTAGCAGGGAAAAAAAGTTGAGCATACAAGATTATTATTATTTTTTTTTTTAAAAAAAAAAACCTGCTTCATCAGCCAAAACTTGAAGCTATACATCTCTAGCCCAATATGGTCAAGAGATGCTGTCAAAGTGATTTTTCAATATTTGGAGGCTACATGGGGAAGAACACTTGGGATCAACCATAGCAAGACCAATGGCTACAGCTTCTGAGAGATCTTGGAGATGGTGAGTTGCCCTAAATGGAATTTGTCCACTGGGGTGGGGGTGGGGGCTTCTATGCCCAAGCAGCAGGTGGCAGCATGGAGGGTCTGTGCATAGCTCCATTCTTCCCTAACATAAAGCCTAATTTTTGACGCATTTCCACTGGCACTTTGATGGCCATACTCTTGCTAGCCTTTTGTAAGTTGCTAAAGCCGTGGTGGTGCAGTGGTTAGATTGCAGGCTAATTCTGCTGACTGCCTGGAGTTTGATTCTCAAGGTTGACCCAGTCTTCCATCCTTCCAAGGTTGTTAAAATGAAGATCCAGATTGTTGGAATTTAATCCTGATTTTGACTCAGCCTTCCATCTTTCCATTTTTATGTGCTTTCTGCTAGGTTGGCAGAAGCTGGGACAAGTAATGGGAGCTCACTTCTTTACACAACACCAGGGATTCGAACCACTGAACTGCTGACCTTTCTGATCAACAAGCTCGGCATCTTAGACACTGAGCCACCATGTCCCTTAATTTTGAATAGCTTTGGGAAAATCAGTAGGATTAGCAGTTATTGTTATCATGTATAAATTATAAAATTTAAGAAAAATAGGCAAGGGGCAACTTTTGAGCTCCTCATCAACCCTATTCTCACTATCTACTTCATGTGGAAAGTGACTAAGACCAAATGGCTTTATGATCCCTGGATATTTTTTTTTCAAGGTATAGAATCAGGGTCATTTGCTAAAACTAGCTTCAACCACCTTGTTGGAATCTTTACAAACACATAAAGAACATGACAACAAATTTCCTGGCATGTTATTTCTTCCATTATAGACCTAAACAATTACTATAACAATTGAGAAGTTCAGTTGTTTGCATTGCAAGCTATATATTACCATGTAGTAAGCCATGGGGGGACCTTGTCCATAGAGGTGCCCACTCACCATCCTAATTATTGAAAAGTGCCAACACTTTTCAACTATTGAAACACTTCCCAACTATTAAATTCTCTGTCTGTCTTATTCAAGACTACCAAAGGTTGAAGTATTGAGTAAACAAAGTTGGAGAAGGAATCAATCATGGCAATCCTTGGTCAATCGAAAATCCAGTCCAGCTGATTTCATGACTATATGTAGAATAGGGTTGAAGACAAAATCAAGGGTGCGAGTTGAAGTTATAGAACTGGGAGTTCATATACCAAGGTTCACTCATAGTTAAAAGACAGTCGAAACATCAAGAATTCCAAGAGTAAATGAATCAAGAATTAAGACATGGTAGTTGCTGGAGCAAGGTAAATAATCTGTTTTCTGCATATCATGAAAGACTTTTATCTGAGTTATTCTGGGTCATTTCTTCACTTTTTTAAAGGTAAGAAGCACTATTCTTTTGAAGAATTTGCTGAAGGTTACACTATATCACTGAAGTTGTTTTTGACATTCTTAAGAATTTAGGCTTATTCCCAGTTCTTCCTTTGACTTAGAAGAACATTTGACTGTAGTCCTTCATTCTTCAAACTTTAAAGTTTTTAAATCAGGTATAAATGAGCAATTGTTCTCTTCTCTGAAATAAACAACATTTAACTAAGACCTTTATTATTATTTTTAGGGTATATTATTTCAAGTTATTCTTTGACATGGGAAGAGGTAGAATAATTGGTTAAATTGATTAGTAAAACCAATAAAATCTCAAGCAAGTACAGTGGGAAACAATGGGAAAGTGAACTAATTTTGTTTGTTCCGTTCTGCTTCATTTGTAGAACAAGGATATTTTTTTAAGATCAGATGCATTGCTATTATATGTTGTTGTAGTAGTTAGTTGCAAAGTTGTGTCCAACCCATCACGATCCCATGGACAATGTTCCTCCAGGCCTTCCTACCTCTATCATCCTCTGGGGTCCATTTAAGCTCACACCTACTGCTTTGGTGACTCCATCCAGCCACCTTGTTCTGTGTCGTCCCCTTCTTCTTTTACCCTCAATCATTCCCAGCATTAGGCTCTTCTCCAGAGAGTCCTTCCTTCTCTTTAGTTGGCCAAAGTATTTGAGTTTCATCTTCAGGATCTGGCCTTCTAAAGTTGATCTCCTCTAGGACTGACTGGTTTGTTGCCTTGTAGTCCAAGGGACTCACAGGAATCTTCTCCAGCACCATAGTTCAAAGGCCTCAATTCTTTGATGCTCAGCCTTCCTTATGGTCCAACTTTACATACAGAACAACTAACTGCAGATTATAAAAAGAGTCAGGACGTTCAAGTCTCATTTTAACCATGAAAGCCAACTGGGCTAGTCACTTTTTCTCAGCCCAACCCATCTCATTGGGAGGTTATTATGGGGAAAATAGGAGGAGGAAGATGAGTTGGATATGTTCACTGCCTTGAGTTATTTGTAAAAATAATCTAGGCTAGATTAAAAAAATTAAACACATAAATTGTAGAATTTATCTATAGAACCTTCCAATTCTTCATAGTAAGTAAATAAATTTTTACTTGTGGTCAAAGACCAGCAATACACATTAGTTTTTACAATATATTAAAAAGTACTGACATTAAGATATAATTAAAAAGTATTGACATTAAAAGTGGAAAATAACATACATGTTACTTACTTACTTACCCAATTCATCATCAGTTACAACAATAAAACTAAAATGACATTTTTTCCTGATATTTTAGGGAACCGTTGCAAGTACACAGGGAGACAAAAAGGTTATAAGCTCATCCAATGTTTCAAATGGAGGAAGCTACTCAAGGGATGGAGTTTTATTTCCAGGCAAGACAGTGGAAAATACAGTTTGTTGCATCCAAGTCACTCCTAACTTTAAAAGCTGAAAGCAATAAATGATCAGAATTTTATGGGATTCTCCCTTGAGATGCTTCACTCTGTTCCCATTCAGAACTTTAGAGATAAGACCCTTCATACATCAAAGGCAACTGAAAACCAATGTGTCAACTCATGGAGCTTTCCAGTAATGGTCGGAGGGAGGAACTTCTAGGACCCACAAAATTGCTTCTTTGGGGAATATGACTGATAACACACTTTGAGAGGGGAGAGGGAAACAGGGTCAGAGGCAAGGTGCAAATTGAGTCAAGTCAGAACTGGTTTTACTTGGTTCATGCCAACATGGCACTCCTAATAAACAACTGGATTTTTCTTGAAACTTGGTTTGAGGCTCCTGCTTTTATTAGGGCATCGTTTGGAACCCTGACACAATGCTGATAAAGATTCATCGACCTGTTAAAATGTAAAAATCAACACAATTGTTTCTTAATGTTTCTCGACATCTATCTTGCAAGCCCTTTGTCTGGATTTCATATATTGTCAAGCCAGCCTCCCTCAGCAACCAAGAAAGAAACCACAACTCCATTTCGCAGAATTAAGAGTACTTAAATAAGGCAAAACAGATCTGAAAAAAAGTGAAGTAAAGTTGGTGGGAAAGCTGGCAGAGGAGGTGGCAAGTTACTCAGATACCTCCCCACATCTTTCTTTGCTCACATGCATTGCACTCTTCTTGTTATGCTCACATGCACCTCACACTTCCTTTCTTCTCCTGCATGTATCATGTCCTCTTAAGTCATGCACTGTCTATGTGGGGCCTCCAGGGCCTCCTCCCATGCTATGTGACACCATCACATACCTTACCTGGGATCCCCACTGCTTCCTGCTTAATGACCTGTATGTCTTGAGGTTACAAAGACAATCGGGACAACCTGGACTGCTATCACTAAGCAATGCAGTCATATGATGCCATACTTTACAACTGCATCACTTACCAGTGGCAAACTTGGCCTCAATTCCTATTGTAACTTAAGGATTTTATATAGAACTTCATATTTGCACACATAATTCAATGGAATATTCTCACCTTTCCAGCAAAATGCAAATCCTCTGTTGGAAAATAAACCTGAACATGCTTAACAGGACCAAGATAAATGATTCATTTGAGCAAACAGACCACTTTTCTCAGCTTTTGATAAAGTTCCTTTAAAAGTAGAAAAGAAAGGAACATCTGTGCTACCCTGTTAGTTTAATGATGTGGTTTGTGAAAATTCCTTCATGAGTTTTTAATTTTCCACTAGGTTTTTCAAAACTCTGTACCTTGATGCGTTCAGAGTGTACCTGAGAGAATCCTGATTGTTGTTAGGTTGATTTAGCTTTAGAGAAATGCTTTGGTCTGTATGCCACTGCACATCACAGAGTTGTCCATTTTGGTATGCATGCTATAAAGCCATTAGTGTGGAACTGCTAAAGCTCAGATGATATGAATTATTCAGTAGTGGAAAGAAAACAGCTGCTTGCCCTATTTGTCTTAATTTTTGCAAAATAGAAATCCATTTTGAGGACTGGCAGGAGCAACTACAGCAACTAGAGAGGAAGTACAAATAAACTGGGCTTACGTTAGATAGGTTTCAAAATTTGCAAGAGGTGTTGGTAGGGATTAAATTGGACAAACTATGCCATTGCATGAATAGAGAAATCTAGCAAACAAACAATTTTGCTACCAGAATATTAGAGCTATATAAATAATGTTAAAGCATCTTCCATATTCCGTGCAGTTTTGTATTGACTAGGAATAGTAAATCAAGGTCTTCTTTCTTCCATGGATTTTGGACTGTTGTCAGCTCATTTCAAACAGAAATTTCAGGAAATTATTAAACTGCATAAGGCCAGAATAGAACTTTGTAAAGCAGAATATTAGTGTTCTTACTTACACTGTAGAAGATGACCAGGTTGAGACTAAGAGAAGGGTCAAATGTGTCATAAGTTGTGAGTCCTGTGTGCCTGCAAGAGATCTAAGTCCAGCCCACCTTGACTGCATCTCTTGCTAGTTGGTCAGATTCTTGTAGAGAGCTTAAGGTTGCAATAAATATTTTACCCATTTGAACTGCCTGAATCTCCAGGTTCCCCTGACACATGACAAGCACTGTCCTCAGGATATGGACTATCAGAATGGATCTACTGCAATGTTCTTTTTGCAAAATCTAATCTCACCACTCGATCCAAAACGATGCCATGATTGATTGTGCTGAAGAGATCTAGTATTGACTGTATTTCCCTTATAATTCACCTAGCCTACAAGGAGAGGAAGGCAGAGTATCTTGTCATTAGGGATAGATTTTGTGAGATCACAAAAAAAGGGCCTTTCTTGATGATGGCCAATTCTCCATAGGGCATCATTCCCCCTGTGGTATGATTGGTTCCCATACTGTTTCTTTTCCAAAATACCCCGAAGATGAATAGAATAGAATCAGAGGTGGTATCCTGCTGGTTTGCCCTGGTTCGGGTGAACCAGTAGTGGCAGCAGCAGGAGGCTTCGCCCACCTGCCCAGATGTCATCATGGACGCTGCGTGCATGCCCCTGGTTCCAAAAGTAAGCAAAAGTAAGAGGATTCATGCCTGAATAGAATAGAATTCTTTATTGGCCAAGTGTGTTTGGACACACAAGGAATTTTTCTTTGGAGCTTATGCTCCAAAGTTGGTGGTTTGGTTGGTGGTTTGGTTAGGGTTAGGGTTAGGTAGCAGCAGATTCTGAGAGAACCAAACCAGATAATGATCCCTGGCATCCTCTGAATGGAAATGTGCCCCAAACATGTTGATTTAGATTTAGGAAGTTTTTTATGCCTAAAACAAATTGTCAGGGATCCAAATATCATCCAAAATCAAATTAGAGTCCGAGGCAGAGCTTTCCTTAAAGTTCCAATTTATTAAGAGAGACATGTTGGCACATCTGTGGAAACCTGAATCTGAAATCTTCACGGGGTTCCCATCCAGTTGAAAGTTCATGATCTTGCCTCCACACCCACAAGTCCACCACATGGTCCAATCTTCCACTGCCACGCTGGCAGTTCCACCCATCCAATTCCGGTCAGGCTCAGAGGTAAAGTGACAAAGGATGACCTTGGGCTTCTAGAAAGAATTTTTTTATTTTGACAACAACACATTCTACTCCTTACTATTCCCCACTCCCTATTCCCCACTAATGAAACAGCATAGCACAATAATAGAGAGTGTGGCAGGCCAAAGATCCTAAAAGGAAACGGCTGCAGGGCTGACACAAATATTCTTGAAAGCACACAGGAGCAAAACCAAATCAGAAGGTGGAGGAGAGAATTAATGCAACAAGGAATAATCCCAGAAGAGAACTGGGCTGAGGGACCTGATCTCCCCTGTGTCACTTGGAGGGTATTGAATAGGTTGAGGGTGGGAGTGCCTAACTGTAAAACTAATATGGTCAAATGAGGGTTCCTGGCAGATAACAATACACTGTGTGAATGTAGAGTGATACAGAGCCTGGCCCATCTGTCAGTTTTTCAGTTATTGCCACAAAAAGTGATTTGTTATCAGGATACTGATAACGCCCAAAAGGGGGGTTCTTTCTGACAATTTAAGGTTTGATCTGGACACAAAATAAACAAATGCACACACCTGGGGATCATGAATGGAGATAGAGTTGATCAAGTGGTTGATTTGATTGTGTTGTTACTGCCATGGAGGTGAGGGAGTACGAATTTTATACTATGGATTTTTAATGTTGTAACCATCCAGAATCACTTATATATAGATTGGATGTTTAATTAATAAGTAAAATAATAAATGTGGATAACAAGAAGTTTGTTGAACAGACCGCCTGATATTTATGATGGTTTTGATGTGTAATTTGAGGTTTTATATTTTTAAAAAATTAAAAAGACTTCATGAACTCAGCCTCATCATTCAAAATAAATAAAGAAGCAATACATGTAGAGCAATTGCATTGAGGAAACCTTTCCACCAACATAAATCGAAAAAGGGTCCATAAGAAGCTAGTGGAAAAGCAACACAAAAAAAAAGGCAAAGATTTTCTATCCTTTGTAAAAAATAAGATTGACAGTCAGACAAATTTAATAATTACAAATGGATTATCCTGGGAGTGAACAGTAGATATGGAAAAAATAAAGATGATTCAGAATGTATTCTGAAATCATGAGTTAATCCTCAAAGGTACTGAATAGCTCGTTGATACTTGCTCTTAGAGCAAGGAATTAGTACAATTTGGAATTAACTTTGTTTTTCTCCATAAAATGGTATTTCCTAAGCTTAAGCAATATCTTGTTTTTCAGACAGTGATACAGTAACATGAGCTATTAAGGGAGTTGAATTTATTTAGAGAGAAAAAGATCAATATATCAAACATGCTCTTTCCAGGCCCTTATTTTTATTTCCAATCTTTATAAGGTAAAGTTTCAAAGGTATCATTGGAAATTCAATGTACAAGGGTCATGATCAGAAAATATGCTACTTGAGTACAAAGCTAATATCAAAAGGAGGAGAAGGAGGAGGAGGAGGAGGGGGGGGGGAGAATCTTGTGAACTGAGCCTCCATTATTAATGAGTTCATTAAATTGGAATTTCTCCAGAATCTTTGAATCTTTTTGTTCTGGAATGATTGCATAATAGTTATTTGCTAAGTTGTAATTGGTTCCCTATCTTTTGATTCTTTGTGTTTATGGATATTCCTTTTCTCTTATTCAGCATTAGCACAATGTCTTACACCGCACTAGAAGTAGCTTTCAGATCCCTGGTACTTACAACTATGCCTCAATTGGAGCACTATTGCATTCTCATGTTATACAATTGTTATGCAATTACAGAGGTATTGCTGTTAAACAATTTATGGGTATGGCTAAATTCCCGCCCATGTGAAAAGATCAGAAATTCTTTACAACACATAAGATTCTTAAATGTCACCAGTCGTTTTCTCCCAATTGTCATAGAATTTCAGTTAAAAAGTAGCTTCAAAATTACCCTTCAGTCCTATCTGAAATAATTAGCCATCATTAGATCAAGATACAGCTAATGTCTAGATATCTGCATGCCACAATATGTTAATCGTTTCTATATAAACATTTATGTCACACAGATAGCATTCTAACATGATATTTTATCAGAAATTCTGTCAGCTGCCTATCTTCACTTTTTTTTAAGCTTGCTAGCAACTGCCATAACCAGAGGGGAGGAGGCATTTGGGAGGGGAAGAGTAGTGGAGGTGTGAAAGAATATTGTGGGAAATTGGGGAATATGGACTCTGTCAGGAATCAGAAGTGACCAAATCTAAAATACTGTGTCCAGTTATGGTCACCACACTATAAAAAAGATGTTGAGACTCTAGAAAGTGTACAGAGAAGAGCAACCAGGATGATTAGGGGACTGGAAACTAAAACTATGAAGAACGGTTGCAGGAACTGGGCATGGCTAGTCTAGTGAGGAGAAGGACCAGGGGAGACATGTTAGCAGTGTTCCAATATTCAAGGGGCTACCATAGAGAGGAGGGGCTCAATCTATTTTCCAAAGCACCTGAAAGCCAGACAAGGAATAATGGATTCAAACTGATCAAGGAGAGATTCAACCTAGAAATAAGGAGAAATTTTCTGACAGTGAGAACAATCAACCAATGGAACCGCTTACCCTCAGAAGTTGCAGGAGCTTCATCACTGGAGGCTTTTAAGAAGAGACTGGACTATCATCAGTCAGAAATGGTGTAGGGTCTTCTGCTTGGGTGGGGGGTTGGACTAGATGACTGACAAGGTTCTTTCCAACTCTGTTAATCTGTTAAAGTACCAATCCAAGTCATTTTCCTGCCTTCAAGGATGCTGCCCTGGGAAAGGAATTTACAGCAGTACTGGAGGGACCAGGTTCCCAAAACATCGGAACAGTACCTGATTGGAGTATTATCTCAGGGCAGAGGGTTTTAGACTTTGGCAATTGCTTTCAATATATGATTTTTGAGTGGATTTTCTTCAGAGCTTGCCTCGCTCACACCACGCTCAGCATCTCTAGTAAAAGTATCTTTTCTCTAACACCTATGTAATCAAGAGTAGTTCTTTCCTAGGGAAACAGGCATGGCCAGTCTGACAAATACTTTATATATTCATGTAAGAGTCATCTAACTATGTTTTCTGTTGTCTGCAAACTGGATTTTAGAAAAGAGAATTACAGAACTGTAACATCATAGAATTAGAATGATGGAGCGCAGGAGTTCATGGCTTCCATGACAGCCATGGGCTTGACCCAAGTAATTCGAGGCCCGACTCACTCGGCGGGTCACATGCTCGACCTCGTATTCCTCTCGGAGCAGTGGAGTTGTGATCTTGGTTTGAGGGGTAGTGAGACCTTACCCCTGTCATGGTCAGACCACTACCTACTGAGGCTTGACTTTCGGAGACCAAACCCTCACTGTAGGGAGGAGGAACCGATTAGGTGGTTCCACCCCAGGCGACTTATGGACCCTTTGGGCTTTCAGACGGAGCTTGGGGTTGTTCCTGATACCCTCGCCCGCAGTCCGGCGGAGACTCTGGTTGCTGCTTGGAATTCAGCAGTGGCAGGGTCTCTTAACTGGATTGCGCCTTTACGGCCAATCCGAGGCAATGGATCCAGGAGGGCCCCTTGGTTTACTGAGGAACTCCGGGAGATGAAGCACCGAAAGAGACGCCTAGAGCAACAATGGAGATCCAGTAAGTCCGAGTCAGACCGAGCGCTTTTAACATCCAGCATCAGAGCCTATCTTCGGGCAATTAGGACGACTAAAAGAAGACACATTGCCTCTCTGATTGCTTCCGCTGAGTCGCGCCCAGCCGCCCTGTTCAGGATAACCCATGGTAGTGGTAGCACTCCATGGTAGTGGATCTGGGTACTTGAGAGACCGCCTTCTGCCGATTACCTCCCTAAATCGACCAATCAGATCGCACAGACTGGGCCTCCTCCGAATTCCATCTGCCAGTCAATGTCGACTGGCGACCACACGGAGGAGAGCCTTTTCTGTTGCTGCCCCGACCCTATGGAACGAGCTCCCCATGGAGATCCGCACCCTCACCACGATCCAGACCTTCCGCGCAGCCCTCAAGATCTGGCTCTCCCAGCAGGCCTGGGGATAGGCTTCCAATTACCCGCCCGAGTGTTTGATTGCTGAATGAAAGTTGTGTTTTATTATTTTTCTTTTGTTCACAAAGTGTTTGTTTTGACCTTGCACTTCCCCTCCCCTGTGGTTGTAAGCCGCCCTGAGTCCCCTCAGGGAAAAGGGCGGCATATAAATCCCAATAAAACCTAAACCTAAAACCTAAAACCCGTTCCCTCCTAAATAGGAGGGATACAAGCGATCCTTTGCAGGGCAGAGCTGAGGATTACGTCCAATTTCTCGCGGATAAAGTAGCTCAGCTTCGGATGGACCTGGACTCCAATTGCGCAGAGCCAGCCAAGGCACCAGGGGAGAATCTGGAAGGACATTACTGGATTGATTTCCAAGCTGTTACCCCTGAGGACGTGGACAAGGCCATGGGAGCTGTAAGTGCCTCCACATGTGTACTGGACCCGTGCCCCTCCTGGCTGGTCGCTAACAGCAGGGAGGTGACACGGGGCTGGATCCAGGCGGTTGTTACCGCCTCCCTTTGGGAGGGGCTCTTTCCCCCCGCTCTAAAGGCAGTGGTGGTGAGACCCCTTCTGAAGAAGCCATCTTTGGATGCAGCCATGTTAAACAACTATCATCCAGTCTCCAACCTCCCTTTTGTGGGGAAGGTTGTTGAGAAAGTGGTGGCCTTTCAGCTCCGGCGGTCCTTGGAGGAAACCGATTATCTAGATCCCTTCCAGTCGGGATTTAGGCCTGGCTATAGCACGGAAACTGCTTTGGTCGCATTGATCGATGATGTCTGGAGAGCCAGGGATGGAGGTTATGCCTCCGTCCTAGTGCTCCTTGACCTCTCAGCGGCCTTCGATACCGTTGACCATGGTATCCTTCTGCGACAACTGCGGGAGGTGGGGGTGGGAGGCAGTGTCCTACGGTGGTTCTCCTCTTACCTCTCGGATAGGTCGCAGTCGGTGTTGGTCGGAGGGCAGAGATTGACCCCTAGGCCCCTCAATTATGGGGTGCCGCAGGGTTCGGTCCTGTCCCCCCTCCTGTTTAACATCTACATGAAGCCGCTGGGTGAGATCATTCGACGGCATGGGATAAAATACCATCAGTATGCGGACGATACGCAGCTGTATCTGTCCGCCCCGTGCCAACTCAATGAAGCAGTTGACGTGATGTGCCAGTGCCTCGAGGCTGTTAGGGACTGGATGGGGGTTAACAAGCTTGTTCTCAATCCGGATAAGACCGAGTGGCTGGTGTGTTTCCCTCCTACTAATTAGCCAAGTTTTCCATCTCTCAGGCTGGGGGTCAAACAGTATGCCCCTCAGACAGGGTTCGCAATTTGGGAGTCCTCCTGGACCCACAGCTGACTTTTGAACACCACTTGTCGGCTGTGACCAGGGGGGCATTTGCCCAGGTTTGCCTGGTGCACCAGTTGCGTCCCTACCTGAACCGGGAGGCCCTCACAACAGTCACTCGTGCCCTTGTGACCTCTAGACTGGACTACTGCAACATGCTCTACATGGGGCAGCCCTTGAAGAGCATTCAGAGACTTCAGCTTGTCCAGAATGCAGCCGCGCGAGCGATCGTGGGTGCACCTTGGTTCACCCATGTAACACCTATCCTCCGCGAGCTGCACTGGCTGCCTATTGGTCTCTGGATACGCTTCAAGGTGCTAGTCGTCACTTATAAAGCCCTTCATGGTATTGGACTTGGGTACTTGAGAGACCGCCTGCTGCCAATCACCTCCGCTAGACCGATTAGGTCCCACAGATTGGGCCTCCTCCGAATTCCATCAGCCGGCCAATGTCGACTGGTGACTACCCGGAGGAGAGCCTTCTCTGTGGCTGCTCCAACCCTTTGGAACGAACTCCCCGTGGAGATTTGAACCCTCACCACCCTCCAGGCCTTCTGCAAAGCCGTTAAAACCTGGCTGTTCCGACAGGCCTGGGGCTAAAGAGCTGTTGCCCCCGTCTTGAATGGTATGGCTGTTGTGTGTTTTTAAATTAAGTATTCTTATGTATCGTTTATTTTTTATTTTTGTCTGTACCCCCCCTTCCCTGATTTGATTTGTTAGCCACCCTGAGTCCCCTTCAGGGGAAAAGGGCGGCATATAAATATAATAAATGAAAAAAAAATGAATGAATGAGAATGGGACATCTTAGACCCTGGGTGCAACATTCGATTCCATGCAAAAATTCATTTAAAAGCTGTTGGCTATTGAGGCTCTTATTTGAATACATCTAAGGGCATAAACTCTCTGACCGTCACTTTTCTCCATTGTCAGGTGGAATAACACTTCCTATAATTTAAAACTATTGCTCCATGTGCAGCCCTTTGGGATAATACTTTTGACATTCTTCTGTGTTGTATCATATCTCTCCTTTGTTGTTGTTGTTGTTGTTGTTTATGAAATCCAATTCCTCCAGTTCCTTCTTCCAGGGATTAATTTTTAGTTTCCTGATTATTATTGCTCTCTTTCTCTGCAGCAAGATCATTTTTCTAGGTTCCTCTGTATCATTCTTCAACCATGCTATCAGAATTAAAGAACATATTTCAAATGAAATCCATCCAAGACAGAAAAATATGGACATTTTATTTTTCTTACTATTTTATTTGTTTCTAGTGGCTTTTAACCCATCTTTGAGGTGTAGTAGCACACTCAGCATAATCCTTGCCTCATATGTCAAATGTTGCTGGTTTGATGCTCTGAAGAAACATTTTAAGAATGTTATTCTGCTTTGTAAGCCTCCTACTTTCCTTCATTCCTTCCTTTCTCTCTCTCTCCCTCCCTTCCTCTTTCTTTCCCACCCTTCACCATTTTTTCAATTTCATAAATGGAACAAAGAAAGACACCTGGAAGTCACTTTGAAAGTGAGTGAAGGATTGATGGAGGGTGACATTGCCTATTTCTGTCTTCCAGAAACAGTTTCCTGCCTCTTCTGGGGACGGATAAGCGCTAAGCCTATAAGAGTTTTGTCATCTGTACTAAGCAGCTGGGACAATGTTCTCTTCCCTTTGTTTTATTTTGAATTTGTCTGAGTAATCCTTATTCTATGTTCTTCTTTCCATCTCTGTGAGGGAGCTGGGTGGTTAAGAAGTTTGATCTGTCATCATCTCTATCTATCTATCTATCATCTATCTATCTATCTATCTATCTATCTATCTATCTATCTATCTATCTATCTATCTATCTATCTATCTTGTATCATCTATCTAATGTATCTATCTATCATCTATTTTTTGTAAAAAAAACCCAATCTTATTTATAAACTCAATGAGCTGAATGGAATACATAAGGGCTGATATGCAATATCATAAGGGCTGATATGCAATATTAGAATTCAACATTAGGCAAACACAGGTAGTAGAACAAAGTCAAACTAGAGTCTTGGATTTTAAGAAAGCTAATTTAATAAACTTAGAAAGAGCTTGGGAAGAGCTTGGATGAGAATCATCAAGAGGAAAACAACTAAGGAAGCTTGGGAAATTTTGAAAAATGAGATTACAAAAGCTTAGTCTAGCACAATACCAATGAAGAAGAAAAATAACAGCTCCCAAAAGAAACCAGCATGGCTGCATAAAGAACTCTCTGACAAATTGAAAGACAAAAAAGTTAAGTATAAAAAGTGGAAAGAAGGGACTTAACTAAGGCAGAATATCAGCAAATAGCCCGAGCCTGTAAAGATGAAGTAAGGAAAGCTAAGGCTCACAATGAAGAAAGGCTTGCCACAAAAGTAAAAAAATAACAAAAAAAGCTTCTTCCAACATGTTAAAAACAAGAAAAAGGTTAAGGAAACAATTGGTCCATTGCTGGGAGAAAGTGGCAAGAAGGTGATAAGCAACAGGGAGAAAGCAGAACTATTTAACTCATTTTTTGCATCTGTCTTTTCACAAAGGGCTAAAACAATCCAACCTATCAAAAACAGCACCACAAAAATCAGATTAGGAACACAAATTGAAATAGGGAAGAAAATGATAAGTGAGCACTTGTCTACCCTAGATGAGTTCAAATCACCAGGACCGGATGGATCAGGGTTCTGAAGGAACTGGCAGACGAGATCTCAGAACCACTGAACTAGATCTTTCAGAGATCCTGGAGCACCGGGGAACTGCGAGAGGACTGGAAAAGAGTTGATGTGGTTCCCATCTTCAAAAAAGGAAAAAAAAATAGATCCAGGAAACTACAGACCTATTAGCCTGACCTCAATACCAGGAAAGATTCTGGAAAAGATGATCAAGCAACAAATTAGCAAACACCTAGAAGCAAACAAAGTAATATCCAAAAGCCAACATGGATTTGTCAAAAACAGATCATCCCAGACTAATCTTATTGCATTTTTTGACAAAGTGACAAAATTAGTGGACCACAGAACGCCGTCAATATAGTTTACTTGGACTTCAGTAAGGCATTTGATAAGGTAGACCATAACCTACTACTAGATAAAGCAGAAGAATGTGGGTTAGACAGCATCACCACCGGATGGATTTGTAACTGGCTGACCAACCACACTCAATGTGTAGTCCTCAATGGAACTGCATCTACATGGAGGGAAGTATGCAGTGGAGTACCCCAAGGCTCTGTTTTAGGCCCAGTACTCTTCAACAACTTCGTCAATGATTTGGATGAGGGAATAAATGGGGAACTCATCAAATTTGCATGTGACACCAAGCTGGCAGGAATAGCCAACACTCCAGAAGATAGGCTAATGATACAGAAGGATCTTGACAAACTTGAACATTGGGCACTATCTAATAAAATGAAATTCAATGGTGAAAAGAGTAAGGTTCTACATTTAGGCAACAAAAATGCAATGCACAGGTACAGTATAGGTGGTACCTTGCTCAACAGTGGTAACTTTGAGAGTAGACAACCATTTAAATATGAGCCAGCAGTGTGCAGCAGCTGCCAAAAAAGCCTACACAGTTCTAGGCTGCCTAAACAGAGGGATAGAATCAAGATCACGTGAAGTATTAATACGACTTTATAATGCCTTGGTAAGGCCACACTTGGAATATTGCATTAAGTTTTGGTCACCACAATATAGAAACAATGTGGAGACTCTAGAAAGAGTGCAGAGAAGAGCAACAAAGATGATTAGGGGACTGGAGACTAAAACATATGAAGAAATGTAGCAGGAACTGGGTATGTCCACTTTAATGAAAAGAAGGACTAGGGGAGACATGATAGCAGTGCTCCAATACCTCAGGGGTTGCCACAAAGAAGAGGGAGTCAAACTATTTTCCAAGGCACCTGAGTATAGAACAAGAAACAATGGATGGAAACTGATCAAGGAGAGAAGCAACTTAGAACTGAGGAGAAATTTTCTGACAGAACAATTAATCAGTGGAACAGATTGCTTCCAGAAGTTGTGAATGCCCCAACACTGGAAGTCTTTAAGAAGATGTTGGATAGCCATTTGTCTGAAATGGTATAGGATTTCCTGCCTAGGCAGGGGGGTGGACTAGAAGACCTCCAAGGTCCCTTCCAATTTGCTATTGTATTACATATAATTTTTATATTAACCTCAGCTTTTTATGTCTGTCTGTCTGTCTGTCTGTCTGTCTGTCTGTCTGTCTGTCTGTCTGTCTGTCTGTCTCTCTCTCTCTCTCTCTCTCTCTCTCTCTCTCTCTCTCTCTCTCTCTCTCTCTCTCTGTGTGTGTGTGTGTGTGTGTGTGTGTATCTATCTTTGGGGATTAATTATCTGTCCTAATCTATTGTTACTCTGTACAATTTATAGACTGCAATAGTAAATGTAATAATAAAAACAAAGATTGTCATCATCAAAAAGAAAAAGTTCAGAAAAGATCACCAGGCATTTCAAAGACCAAAAGATCATGTATAGAGTTGGTCAGCCATACACAGCCAAGACCTAGGGATCTAGCCAGGTTTTAATTACTTGCTTAAATAGGTCCATCCAGGGTGGGAATTCTTAACTTGCGTAAATATTAATTTTGATGAGTTGGGACAAATCCATATCATAACCAATGAATTAAATTATTTTCTTTTGCCAAGATGTTTCAAGACATTTGTAGTCTTTTAATTCGTATTTAGGGACGCAGTGGCTCAGTGGCTAAGATGCTGAGCTTGTCAATCAGAAAGGTCAGCAGTTCATTGGTTTGAATCCCTAGCACCGCGTAACGGAGTGAGCTCCTGGTACTTGTCCCAGCTTCTGCCAATCTAGCAGTTTGAAAGCATATAAAAATGCAAGCAGAAAAACTGAGTGTAGTTGGAGATGGCAAGAGTGGAATATGGAAAGGGAGATAGATGGATTGGAACTCTACCACAGATTTCAAAGTATAGAAGAAGAAAAGAGAGAATAATTGATGGAAGTAAGGAGAGAAATCTTGACAGAAGCACCAGTGATAACCTGGTGATAACCAAAGAAGAAGCTGATGGAAGGAGCAGATGGAGGGTTTCGAGTTTTCATAAGATACGAAATGAGTAACAGGTTGCAAAGAGAAGTCCATACAAGACTTACCAATAAAGTAATCAGAATACAAATGCTACAAATGGCAAGAGACCTAAGACTACACCATTACTGGAAAGATACAGGTTGATGTAATGAAAGCTTATAATAAAAATTAAGTTAAACCTAGTTAAATTTAGAGTATTATGTATAAAATGAAGTGATTTTAGTTATAGTGAAATAAATGATTAATAATGATAATAATGCATATATATATATATATATATATATATATATATATATATATATATATATATATATATATATATATATATTAGTTTGATAATATGAAATTTTATATAAACTGTAAATGGAGACTATGAGAGGAGGTTTAAAGGCTTTGTTATTAAATACAACCAATTTTTACTTAGAACATGTTATAAAGATGTAATGTTATTGGATGATTTTAGGAGGATCTAATGGAATGCCATTATATAGTTTTACTTTAAATTTAGAATATTTCATATAAAAGGATGTAAAAATAATTATAGTCAAATGAAGGTTGAGGTACAATAACAGTAATGTATATAAATATATTTGATTTAAAAATATGTGATTTGATATGAATTGTAAGTGATAACTATGGAAGGGATGCACATAAATTTTGTAACCAACTGACACACTTTCTATAATTTGTAATGGAAGATGTTTTTATGTTTTTGTTCTGTCTGTTTTTGTTTGTTTAAAAATATTTTTTTTAAAAAAATGCAAGTGGAAAAATAGAAACCACTTTGGTGAGAAAGTAACAGCATTCCATGTGCTTTCGGCATTTAGTCATGCCAGCCACATGACCATGGAGATGTCTTCGGACAGCACTGACTTTTCAGCTTTGAAACGGAGATGATCATCGCCCCCTAGAGTCAGGAACGACTAGCACATATGTGCAAGGGGAACCTTTACCTTTACTTTAATTTGTATTTATTTGTTCAGGGGGTGGTACGTGTGGTAGAAGACAATTGTAAAGTCCCATTTTTTTAGGCTGGCATTCCATATGACCTTGCTAATTTTTTGCTCTGAAACTTTATTAAGTCTCCTCTATCTTGCCCAATTTTGTTTTTGGGCAGAGATTAAAGATTGCCAAGGAACGGGTATTCTTTATAACTTGCAGTTTTCTTTGCAATTGGCAGGCAAGTAAAAAAAGTATGCGAACTAAATGCCTTGCCCTCCTCCTCCTCTTCCTCCTCCAGCTATATAATTCTGTAATAGCTAGGACTCAACTGGAAGAGGAGAGTAGGGAAAGAACTCATGAAGATATCCAGTGCCAGTTGAAATGCAATAGTAGGACTTAACAAGGAAAGTGATCCTTGTGAGGCCTCATTACAGACATTTCTATGGCTACATAATAACTGTGGAGAAGAAAAACAGCATCTTCATAACAGGGGCTCCTAAATAAAATGAGAACATTTATGTCTACTTCTGTCTTTTGTTTTCTTCCCTAATGTTGTCAAGGGAATCCTAGCTAATTTATCCTTAACGTGGATTGTCATGTCTTTTTCATTGCACAATCATTATTTTTAACCTTGGGTCTCCGCCCCCAGGTGTAGCGGTCTCCAATTAAATGATGAAAAATGACATTCCTGTGACTGTGCCCCATCTCTCTAGCCCCTCTTTCAAGGCAGCTTGCTTTCCCTTCGCAAGCTTTATTTTCCCACGTAAAAATGGAATGATTAAAATAAACAAGCAAATAACAGCAAGATAAGCCATCTGTTATATGCATATGTGCAAATATACTCATGCACAGGAACACACATCTTGGCTTCTTGGAACAGATAGATATTTCCTTTTTCTGTAGCAAAAGCTGAAACAGTGGGAGGGGGATAGAAGAGGATTGGAGCAGGAAAAAAGAAATGTTACAACTGCATTGTTGTGAAAGTTGCAGGAGAAAAATAAAATGAAGAGAAAGCCATTATAGTCCACAAAGAAAGCAGTAAGTTTGCCAGCCAAAAAATCATTACACTGTCATTGTTGCCATTATTATTTTCAAATCTACCCATCTCCAAAACTCCTTTGCAAAAAAAGAAGGTGTCAAGCCAACAACTGATATTCTGGCAACTGCAATAGAGATTTGTTGGTGATCCAGCAGAGAGTATACTGGAGGCGGTTGAACAGTAACCAAAGTTAGAAGAGAAGGCTAAGATCAAGACCTATGTGTTATCCAATTATTTGCTCATGCATGTATTCAGTCATTTTAAAATTTTCTGTTGATTTTTTATTACTTCTCCAAACTCTATAATTAGATAGATTAGCATCTATCTATTATCTATCTAATCACAAAGTTTGGAGAAGTAATAAAAAAATCAATAGAAAATAGATGCTAGATAGATGCTAGATAGATAGATAGATAGATAGATAGATAGATAGATAGATAGATAGATAGATAGATAGATAGATAGGTAGGTAGGTAGGTAGGTAGGTAGGTAGGTAGGTAGGTAGGTAGGTAGGTAGGTATAGATACATATATTAGATGATAGATGATAGATAGATAGATAGATGATAGATAGATAGATAGATAGATAGATAGATAGATAGATAGATAGATAGATAGATAGATAGATAGACAGACAGACAGACAGACAGACAGACAGACAGACAGACAATATATAGAAGATAGATGGATGGATGGATGGATGGATGGATAGATAGATAGATAGATAGATAGATAGATAGATAGATAGATAGACAGACAGACAGACAGACAGACAATATATAGAAGATAGATGGATAGATGGATGGATGGATGGATGGGTAGATAGATAGATAGATAGATAGATAGATAGATAGATAGATAGATAGATAGATAGATAGATAGATAGATAGATAGATATGGATGGGTGGATAGATAGATGATAGGAAGACAGGAGGGCAGGCAGGCAGGCAGACATATGTAGAGATTTCAAAGGGACAATTAGCTTACCCCCTCAGTAACCATGATGCAAAGAAATACTGTTCCCTGACTTGAAATACTGAAATACCAACTGAAGAAAGTCCCAAAGATGGAAGGATTTATACTCCTTGCAGACAGCTGGTAATTTGCATCCTTTTAGAGGGTTGTTGAAGCACTTGAAAAAGGATGCAAATGACCAGTTGTTTGCAAGGAGTATAAATCCTTCCATTCCCTACTATCCTGTCAGAACTGAAGAAAACATCTTCAGAGAAAAAACAAGGAAGTCCACTCACCTCCTGAAAAAAGCACTTTTGGGACAAACATGACCTGAATGACTGAGAATCTCTATGGACTTTTAACTGAAGACAGTATTGTGCATATACATTCTATGTGGAAAGACTTCAAGTCAAGATGGATTGATCATAATGTTTCACAAAATAGAACTCACTGACTCCATCATGTTAATTAAAGTGCTGCAATACAATCTATTGGCCTTAAAAGGTGCTGCCCAATTAAAAACTCTTTCAGAAGAGGAAGCAATTAGCAGTAGGGATTATATACATACATACATACATACATACATACATACATACATACATACATACATACATACATACAGGTGAGGCCTGTACAAAACTTTTAAACATAAGAACAAAACAAGAACTCACAGTCTATCACAGACTTATCTAGTCCAGAATTTTCAGGTAGACAGGAGCAAACGCATGTTTTAAAAGTTTAGAAGCATAGGCATAATGAAGGGAAAATGGGAGAAATTCTGGTATCTCTAGGGACTGGTATGGACATTTTTGGTTAGAAAAATGACCAACACGGTCAGAACAGCAGAGCACATCTTCTACTGTTGCTTCTTATCAGCTGGTAACCATTGTAGCCTTGATTCAGGAGGCAGTAAACAACCTGTCATTAATTTGCCATGTCTTCCATGAATTTGCTAAGTTCACATAAGTAGAAACCCCTGAACAACAGGGAACCTTGGAAATTCAGACTTTAGTTTTCATGGAACTTAATTGCATGAAATCTATCTCTGTCATGTTCCACCCACAGAATGAAGAGTTTGCATTTTTGGGGGGAGGTGGGGGAAATAAATTAACAAAAAGCAAAGGCCAATGTTTAATGACTAGTACCATTGAGGAAGCAAGCAAATAATCTTTACTATAATCATTGACCAGCTCAAAAAATAAAAACAAAAAATATTGTAAAACAGCAACTAAAAGCTATAGTAAAACTCAAATATTTATAAAACTGGGATGGACAAAACATGATGTATTTTACAAGCAGTGAAACAAAGCATAGCTACATTCAAAGAAATGAAATCACATTGATTAGATAGTAATGACTAAATAAGATGAACCTAGGTCAGGGGTCTGCAACCTTAAACACTCAAAGAGCCACCAAAATCCTATCTGGAAGCCCCCCGTTCTGCAGCTGACCGGAAGTTGGTTCCCCCACCATAGAGTGTCCTCCTAGCATAGCCTTCTTCTTCCTCTACCTGTCCTAACCGAAAGCCCTATCAATTGTGGAGCTGACTGGTGACAGGGAGCCACAGCAAATGGATGAAAGAGCCACATGCGGCTCCGGAGCTGGGGTGTGCTGACCCCTGATGTAGGTGAACTGGAAATCTAGGTGGAGAGTTATTAGCTTTCTTGATAATGGAAGTAATGTGGTAAAATTGGATTTATGTTTCAGGGGCCCCTTGTTTGTTCAAATGGGATACTATCTAGTTTCTCCTTGAAAACAGTGAGATAATATAATGTAAGCCTCCCTAGGTTTAGGGTTCTTCTCAATTTGAGAGCTGTTGTTTGACTTAGAAATCCAGCCATCTGATATATATGCGCCTGTATCACAATTCAGGATAATGCATGAAAAGGTCTCTTATGTCTGTCTTTTTTTCTTCCAAAGTAAACTCCGTTCCAAGCAATGATGTTCAGTATTTCACAGACTGATAAAAATTCTTGAGTTAGCTATGCCAAGGAAGGTGTGATCTCTTTCTAAGCAAGAAAATTAGGATTCACCAAGAAAACAAAAAGGAAGAGCAATGGGAGGAGGAAAGGAGCTCATAGTCATCAGGCATGGAAAAAAAATCTGAAATCCCTTCTTTTAAGTGTTTTTATTTATTATTGCAACCATCTGCTCAAAAAAGACAGACAAAGCTTGTGTTGGACTGCAGAATCTCTGGCAAGCCAACATTTTAACTAAACTTCAGTGTTTGCCAATAAATTGGAACTGGAGAGACATTTGCTTATGCAGACATCACTCCAGTAATGGTAACAAATTTGGGGAAAGGCAAAATATTAGAAAGGGACCAAAACAAGGTGGGAACGTACAACCTCAATGTTGTGTCCAACTTTGAAATGGACAAATGCATACTCTTCAGCAGAACACAGAACATTTGGAAGCAGGATCAAATTTGCTTAATATCTGGAAAGAACACCATCAAACAGTTCCACAGCTGTTGAAGGAAGTACTACTATATTTATAATCTTTGCTGAAAATTGAATAAAAATGAACTGCTGATTTTGGTATTTATTAATTAAAATGTTTTGTTTCTAGAAAGAAGGGAACTGAATTGTGCAACATGGGAAGATAGAGATAGCAATTGTTATGTTTGTGGCTGCTACAAATAAGATCAAAAGTCACTTCTTCATAACATTCAAAACATATCATCCTTTTTTCTTTTTATTATTTTTCACATTTTCTTTTACCCTTTCGATGTAGGAGTGGCAAAAACTAGGTGTGGAATTAAAAGAAGGAGCAGCCTAAAATCCTTATAAAGCCACAAGTGGACTAAGTCCAAATAGGATTTTTATATAGGATTTTTAGCAATAAATATTCTGCTAATTATAAAAAATATTTCAAAAAGAAAATTTCACAACTGTTGACTAGTTTGGAGGAGGAGGAAGAAGAGGAGGAGGAGGAGGAGGAGGAGGAAGAGGAGGAGGAGGAGGAGGAGGAGGAGGAGGAGGAGGAGAAGAAGAAGAAGAAGAAGAAGAAGAAGAAGAAGAAGAAGAAGAAGAAGAAGAAGAAGAAGAAACAACTAATGACTATTCACTATGCACAACATCCCCTTAATGATACTAATAGATTATAAACATTCTGCAGAAAGGTTTACTTTCAGTCAAAAAAACTGGTTGTAATAGGACAAGGACAAGCATTGATAGAAATTAAAAATTGGAAGTTACTAAATGTACCAGAAACAAAGATGAATAACAACACAATATAATAAAACACAAACAGAATGCTGAAAAGAAAAGAAAAACATTACATGGTCAATTTCTACAAAAGATTGAAGGGAAAGTAGATAAATATGAAAACCTGGAAATGGTTTAGAAATAGAACATTAAAAGAAAGAAACTGAAGGTTTGATTTTAGCTGCTCAAGACCAAGTTATTTGAATTAGGAATTCAAGAAATTACAGGTCATTAGAATGATGATTGCCCAATAAAATGCTAGCTGTTTAGTCACATACATTCCCTTGTGGCAAGGTGGCACAGTGGTTAAATGCAGCACTGCAGGCTACTTCAGCTGACTGCAGTTCTGCAGTTCGGCTGTTCAAATCTCACCGGCTCAGGGTTGACTCAGCCTTCCATCTTTCCGAGGTGGGTAAAATGAGGACCCGGATTGTTGTTGGGGGCAATATGCTGACTCTGTAAACCGCTTAGAGAGGGCTGAAAGCCCTATGAAGCGGTATATAAGTCTAACTGCTATTGCTATTGCTATTGTTCTCCCCTCAAAAAACGGAAGTCCAGTTGCCTTTTGAAAAAAGCACCTTTGTGACAACCATCACCTGGATGACTGAGAATCTCCCTAGCCCCACACATGCCCTTGGTTACTTCGTAAGAACTCACTGATTGAAATTCTCTGAAATACTCTTTTCCTTTTAAAAAAAAAAGTAAAGCAAATTATTTTCACCCTACTGAACAAGAATTAGGAGAATAAATGCAAGAGAGTTTCCTTACCCGGTTGTAATAACATCATGATTAATGTCATAACTACAAATGAAAAAAAAAAAAAAGCTTTTTCTGCCTATTTCAATCAGCTAAGTAATATGCATTTACCTAGAAGAAGCTGATGGTGTTGAAATCAGTGAGAGTTATTCTTATGTCAGGATGCTACGGTAAGAGTTGAGCTGTTGCCTTTCTTTTCCAAATGCTACCATTCAAGGGAGTGGAATTCTTTTAACATATGGTGCCGTATGTTAGGAAAATATGTTCCTATCTGCCAACAGACATGTGGCTCTCTAGGCATTTGGCTTCCCTGGAGGAAAAAGGAGAAATAGGCAGATACAAAAGAGAACAGGGATCTTGGGTCTGTTTTAGTGTGAAGAAGAAGGAATTTCAGCAATGGTAGCACTTTTGCCTTCTGCTGAAAACCTTTTATTTCCTATTCAATTAATGATGATGGGGCTCTGCTGTTTTCAGCATTGGCTGTCCTGTGGCATTACCAAAGGGGAGGCTATGAGATGATGGATTTTATTGCTAAAATAATTAGGAAGTTTTGAAAATGCAGCACCTGGTGATTCATAATTGCCCATCCTAAGCACAGAGGGACATGTTGAAAGGTGGCAGAATAACCAATGATGCATGAATAAGTTGAAGGCAACCCACTAACCATATCTGATGGTCTTCGCAAGTGCTTATAAGCTCATCTCCCACCGCTCCAGAAAATCAATTTATTAAGTCTTCATCAGTCTTCATACATATTGAGTGGACCAGTGGTGGGTTTCAATTTTTTTTAGAATCTCTTCTATAGGTGTGGCCTGCTTTGTGAGAGTGGCTTGCTAGCTATGTGACTGGGTGGGAGTGGCTTGCCAGCCATGTGACTGGTTGGGTATGGCCAACTTGTAAAATGTGGTGAAAATCATTTAACAACGCTCTTATTTAGCAACCAAAATGTTGGCTCAGGAACTCTGGCATTGAAGTGTGCAAGTCTTAAAGCTGTCAAGTTACAAGACCCTTGCACCCCTAACCCTTTAGAAAAAAACCCCCAGGGGCGTTCAAACTTGACAGCTTTAAGACTTTAAGGTTTAGATAGAACTCTTAGAGGCGGGCGGGGCAATTGGTGAGCCAGCCAATCAGTGACTAGTGGGCAGGACAAGCGTGGTGCAGACGGGCAGGGGGAGGGAGCTGGAACCGGTTCTAAACAGCACGGTAGATTTGAGGAACCTCTTCTATAGAAGAGGTTAGAACTGGCAGGAACCTACCTCTGGAGTGGACTATCAAATGTACTCAATGCTTAGATGAGAAGTGCTTTCAGTCCAGGGGTATTACCTAGCCAATTTAGTATGATTTGTGGGGAATGGTTATTAAATTCTTCTTTTTTTCTTCAGAGGAAGAGGAATGGACCTACTAGGCTGAGCAAAGGGCTCTGGATCTCCAGTAGCTAGGCCAGATTGCAGAAAAAGTCCTCATGCAGAAAAAACTGCAGGAAAAAAAAAACAATTACTACCAGCCTGCCTTCCATTGAGGACCTGTACACTGCACGAGTCAAAAAGGAAGCTGTGAAAATATTTACAGACCCCTCACCTCCTGGACATAAATCAACTCCTGCCCTCAAAATGATGCTATAGAGCACTGCACAACAAGACAACTAGACACAAGAACAGTTTTTTTTTCCTGAATGTCATCACTCTGCTAAACAAATAAACTATTAAACTATTAACCAAGCCTGTTAAACTATTCACCAAGCCTGCATTACTATTATTATAAGTCTTCTCATCATTGCTATCATCCATCTCCTCCCACTTATGACTTCATGACTGTAACTTTGTTGCTTGTATCCAGACGATTTATATTGATATTGATTATTTCCTGATTGCTTATTTATATCCTATGACTACCATTAAGTGTTGTACTTTATGATTCTTGATGAATGTATCTTGTCTTTTTATGTACACTTTCCCTTTCCAGGGTTACAGAAGAAGATGGTCAATGGTTTTGAATATGGAAGAGCGTTTTATGCCCCAATGGCAGTTAAAGTGGCAGAACCATCTTCTAGGAGAAGGGGAACTCTGATTACAAATCTCCACTGCCTTGTGGCTATATCCATTACTGGAAAAGACTTCAGGAGTCAACCTCAAGGCCAAATCCGGAGCCGGAGTCCCGGAAGCAGTTCATGACTGTGTACAACCACGTTCTGGTAACTCCTGTGACACAGCTGGAACCAATCGTATCAGCTCTGCCGTTCCATTGGACTATTTCAGTGACATGGAGAGGGGGGATCTGCTGCTTGGGTAACAGTCTATCCTCCACATTAATCTACCCAGGCCTCGTGCTTTGGAGAGGACACTTTACCTCTTTCCAGAGCATGATAACATAGTCTGTTGAGACTTAATGGATGCCAATGCAATGAAAAATGTACACTGAGAGCATATGCATCAAAGACAAATTCCTTGTGTGTCCAGTCACACTTGGCCAATAAAGAATTCTATGTATTCTATTCTATTCTATTCATGCTGATTGCCTCCACTATAGCCAGAGTTAAAATTGTGCTGCTGTGGTTCAAGAATGAGGCTAAATTTGATTATTATTTTTTCCCATTGAATTTCTTTAAAAGTCAGAACTGGAATTCAGTTTCCTGGTGAAGTTAGAGGAGCAGGAAATGCTTCTTGGGATCAAATCAGGAGTTAAAGCAAGAACCCAGGATGAAGACTGGGATGTCAGTGGGGAAAGAAGTTGGAGGTGCGACAGATTGTGCATTGTGTTGATTCCAGGCAAATTGCCTACTACCTGGAATTCAATCCTGAAGGATTTAAGGTTGACTCAGCATTCTGTCCTTCCAAGGTTGGTAAAATGAGGATCCAGGTTATTGGGGACAATATGCTGACACTGTAAACCCACCCAGAGAGTGGTGTAAAGCACTATGGGATGGTATATAAGTCTAAGTGCTATTGCTATTCCCTTACCCCAAAACATTGAGATGGAGAGAGCATATAGCACTCCCAGAACAAAAAGTTTTTTTTAGAATTTTTCCTTACAATGGTTGCTCCACTTGCTTTCTGCAAAATCAAGGTGCAATTCAATCATGGATGATCCATTTTTGCTCTGATTTTTCAATCGTGGAACAAGAACTTTCTTTCTGATTTCAGTCGCTACACAGGCTAGGATAGGAGTCAACACCAAAAGACCTGAGAGATAGTCAAAGGTTCTTTGGGGACATAACTACCTCTTCTAGTCCTCCACTGAAAACCATTTTTCCTTCTTTGTTTTTAAGAAGGGAGAAGGAGGACTAGAGATGTGGTTGTTGCATAATTTAAATCTCACCTCCGTAAGGATGATGTTGAAGTTCAAACTTGCCAATGGCCTTGAAGAGTTTGTATTCCCTTCCACCTTTTTATCTGGCCTATATTTTGTGAAATCAGAAAGAGATTGTGGAGTGACACTAATCATATATTCCATTCTTACTGCTAATAGCTCAGTAGGTGTCTATATTTCTACATGTTAGCTTTTGTGTATTTTAGCAGTGGCTGCCTACATCCTCTCAGTACTAACTTCAGGTTAGACTGGTCCTTTCAAAGGGAGGGAGGGAGGGAGGGAGGGAAGGGAGCAGAGGTGGATTCCTACCTGTTTGGACCAGTTTGGGCGAGTAACTCAGCCAACCACACCCCCGAACTGGTTCTATTGGCAACACCATAGATGCCACTATCTTGTTTTTTACTTCTGCGCATGCACAGAAGCAATTTTTTTACTACTGTGCATGGGTGCACAAGCCTGCAGTACAGTGGTGGGATTCAAATAATGTAATGACCAGCTGGGTAGGCGTGGCTTGGTGGTCATGTGACCATGTGGGCATGGCTAACTCAACATCACTCACATAGATGGGCGCTTCGCCTTAGCTGTTACAATGTAATAAGGCACTTATTACAATGTAATAAAGCAGAGAGGCAGTTTCTGTAAACTGGGCAATAAAGATTAGGCTAGAATGTTTCCTTCTTGCCTTCCTTACAGGATTAGCCCTTTAAAATGGAAAAAACAAAATAAGAATTCTTCCAACAACCGGTTCGAACTGCTTAGAAAGTTAACAACCGGTTCTCCCGGATAGGTGCAAACTGGCTGAATCCCACCACTGCTGCAGTAACAGAAGCCGGAACCCACTCCTGGAAGGAAGGAAGGAAGGAAGGAAGGAAGGAAGGAAGGAAGGAAGGAAGGAAGGAAGGACTAGGGAGGTCTATTAGAGGATTTTAGGGGAAAAGAGTAAGGCAATTGCATTATGTGAGAGTGATCCATTATACTTTTCACTTTCCTACTAATATGTGTAGGAAAAAAAGCAAAACATGTACATTTTAAAACCTGGCTCTCTTTATAACCAAAATTTCTGTCATTTTCTTTTCTTTCTTTTTTTTTTTTTTTTTTTTTTTTTTTTGAGAGGTTGAATAATAACTTCTGGTTGTTTCTCAATGTAATGTTTTGTGACGCTTTTAATGAAACTTTCCACCGTTTCTCCCAGCCTTCTTAGTGATCGGGCAGACGTTTGTCATTTAGTTTCCTTAATCAGAAAGTGCAGCTCTCAGCATTAGGCAATGCAATATAGTTCTACACTCCTTTTTTTTTCTCCTGTCAATGTATAGCCAGCCTATTCAGGAATGCACACTCTGCTTTACTGCATGCTGAGTTTATGTTCAAATCTTAAGGGCACTTTTTAGCTATAAAAATGTCCCTGTCAAGCTGTGATATTTTTAGACCTTTTCTCTTTAGACTTAATAGTCCTCCAAGATTTCTCATTTGCCCTGGCCTCAGCCATTTAGGGCAAGACATTAATAGCTATTTAAAGAAACCTGCAATGAATTGTTTTATTTTCTCAAAGAACGAAGAGCAATTGTATCAGCTAGCACCAGTGAATAGCAAGACCAAACAAACTACCTCTTTTTATTCATCTGCCAAGTCCAATTTTGAAAGACAATTTTATGAGAAAGAGAATGCTTAAAGGAAGTTTGATGCTATTTCCATTATGTAACACATTTGTTTCCTTGGATGTTTACAGGGCAATCCAAAGATTGATGCCAGAGGCTTCCACTGCCACTGATTATCTATGAAATTCTCGGTGCCCTGAAGAAAGTGGACTGTTAAACTAGGTGTAAGGACAGAGAGATACCCATATCTTAAATTCCTCTTCCTGGTGATGTCTGTCCTATGTGGCTGTCTGTCCCTGACGATGCTAGGTAGAGAGATGAGCCAAGAAGTTTGATGATTCTTCAGTCCTACAGCCACTCCCAACTTACTCTGTCCAATCCTTGCTAGACCCTCTATCTTTTTTTGAAATTAGATTTACCTGAAGTTGCAAGATAAGAGACCAACTCAGTGCCCAGCAGACAAATGAAAATATGCTAAGTGGTATCATCAAACTTTCCACTTGGTAGTACAAGTCCTCTCTCTCTCTCTCTTTGGAGAAGAAGAATTAATTAAACCTACATTCCCTGAAAGTTAATCTTAATATATGGACAGTTTAATAAGAGAACAGTCAGTCCTTTAGATGTGCAGGTTTCAAACTATATTTTGTATTATGATATTTCTTTCTAACAGTATAGTGAGCAACAATAAAAGTGAAACATGTTTATTATCTCAAAAATGTGCTTAGGACAACTATGAAATATCTAACAGTGGAATTATTTGTGAGAGTGGATACTTAAAACTATTTTATGTAATGGATTAAATTGTTTTTCTTCTGTAACTGGGATTCTTTTTTTATCTTTGTCAGCATCACAAATTTTAGCTCTGGGTAGAAACATGGATTGTATTTCATGAAAGATGGATTCTTATCAAATGAATTTGAAGTGAGCATAGCATTTATGTGAGCATTTGAAAAAAATCAGGAGGATTTCTTACCCACCCACCCACTCAATTATTTTCTTACAAGTTATAATTGTGACTTCAGTGAATATCTGTGCATCTGTTATATCCCTGTTTATATTTTATTATTGTAGCTCAATGTACTTATCTGTGCCTTAGTTCTTTCATATGTGGGCAGCTATTTGGCTTTCTTTTCAAGCTGATGAATCCTGATGGATAAAACTTTGTATATCTGTATTTTAACCCATGAGTAATCTCTTCAAAATATTGCCAACTGTATAATAGAATAAAGAGTTGGCAGGGACCCTGGAGGTCTTCTAGTCCAACCCCCTGCTCAAGTATGAAAACCTATACCACTTCAGACAAATGGTTGTCAAATCTTTTCTTAAAGCCTTCTAGTGTTGGAGCACCCACAACTTCTGGATGCAAGTCATTCCACTGATTAATTGTTCTAACTGTCAGGAAATTTCTCCTTAGTTCTAAGTTACTTCTGTCCTTGATTAGTTTCCATCCATTGCTTCTTGTCCTACCTTCAGGTGCTTTGGAGAATAGATTAACCCTCTCTTCTTTGTAGTAGCCCCTTAGATATTGGAACACTGATATCATGACACCCCTAGTCTTTCTTTTCATTAAACTAGACATATCCAAGGACTGGGCCAACTTAACATAAGGATCAGGGATACCAATGCCTTAATATGAGTGATATATAAAATTTGACCCACTGAGATCTTCAAAATATTTTCTATCTTAGAGTAGAATATATTCATAACTGTAATACTATCCACTCAGACAGTGTTCTGATGTTCTACATATTATCAATAGGATATTTCATTTAGCTGACATCTACAAATAATACACTTTAAGAAGTTGAAAGGTCAAGTCACTTTTGGCTTCTCCCACAGGAATCATTTTCATGGTAGCAGTTTCAAGGCAGGGGCATATTGACATGACAATAATCCACAGAGTTGTGATGTTACATGAAAATGGAACATTCCTTTTACACTGGTCACAGACCCAAATAAAAAAAATATCTGTACTGCATTGTGGGTTTTTAAAATTTTTATCTCTTGCAATTTTCCAGAATTCACAAATCACATCAGCTTTGTTCTCATAGAGGAATCAATGCTGGTTGGCCAAATATATCCTTGAGAGAGTAGGTGATCCTACCAACTCCAAGGTGGTCCATCCCCTCTGCCGGAAGTCATCAAAGGTTCCAATGGAATTGGACAACTTTCAACCTATGTCCAACCTTTCCTTTTTAGGGAAAGCTGTTGAGAGAGTATTCATCTTGCAGTTTCAAAGGATCTTAGAAGGAACACATTACCTGGTTCTCTTTTAGTTTGGTCTCAAATTGGGATAGCAATAGCACTTAGGCTTATAAACACATTCACAGTGCTTTATAGCCCTCTCTAAATAGTTTACTGAGTCAGCCTCTTGCCCCCAACAATCTGAGTCCTCATTTTACCGACCTTAGAAGGATGGAAGGCTGAGGCAACCTTGAGTCGGTGAAAATCGAACTGCCGAACTACAGGCAGCCAGCAGAAGTAGTCTGCATTCTAACCACTGCACCACCGCGGCTGGGATATAATGCCAAGACAGCTTTGCTTGTGTTTGTTCATGATCTTTCCCATTCATAATTTAGGCATCTTTAACTCTCCATGCTTTCTAAAGGAAGAACGAAGTATTACTTTTGTTATTTTCCTTGAGAATAGAATCCCCAATGATGAATTTTGCAAGGAGGAAATGACAGACAAATGGTGCCTCTCTTATTGGCTGGAAACAGGTAGAGGACATAGTGAGTTCCTGACTTTGAGAAATGATCAGTAGCTTGCATTGCACTGTAGCAAACTGGTCATGTGTATGAGTCCAAAAAAATATTATTTTAATTCTCAGCTTCATATCAGTGTCTGACCAACCATTCCAATATTTATATAATTTAGAATAAATGTTTTGTCACATGGCACCACAGGAATGTTTCAATTGTTTTTACTGTTTTATTTTAAAAGTCTACTATTTGAGTAGACTTTCAACCAAAATGTAGTTTCAATCCTGCTGAGTAAATTGTATGAAATTAAATGTCCACATATCTTCAAGTAAGGATAAGCAATTTGCAAATTATTGTAGTCAATGCAAATTAAGGCCAACTATATTTGGGATTCCATCATTGACGATCGATTTTGCTGCACATTGTAATTGTTTGATTATTATTATTATTTGATTAGTTGATATAACTCTGCCATAATATCATGCAAATATATTCTGCACAAGTATAATGCTTTCTGGCTGGCTTATTTCATTTTTTTTTTTTTTTTTAGTTTTCCATTCCATTTGCAAACACTCCATTTCTGGTCTGAATGCTCTCCAAAATAGCTTTCAACTCTGTAACTGGTTATTTGGGTGACAGTTTATATCAACTTTGTAGTATCCATCATTGAACTGTGATTTTCTGAGATCTTATGCCCTCTGTAATTACATCATCTCTGGCTCAAAGGTGGATAAAAATGTCCATTAAAACTAAATTGAACTGAAGAATTCAGTCTCCAAGTCAAGATAACTGAGAGAATATCAGAACAATGCAGGAAGAAATATATATAAATCCACCTCTGGAAAAAAAAAATATTTTTAGTTTATGTCCGTCATCCATCTGAGCTCTCTGATCCTAAGCACATTTATTTGGAAATAAATCTCAACAAAGTCAATAACATTTAATTTAAAGCTTAATATGATTAAGAGTGGAGATACAATGTGATGTAGGGATTAAGCTGTTGAACTAGAGTGTGGTATATGCTCTATTGTATTGGTCCAAAGCAGCAAAAATATCCCCTCCACTAAATAATCTACTGAGAGGTACAAAAATAAATATTGATTTTTCCCCTTTCAAGATTAACTAGGGTGTTATATGTTTTAGATTATTGATCCACTGACAAACAGGTGATCTGAATGATCTGAATCAAATTGGAAAAAGTTAATTTTCAAAGGTTGAAATGTCGTGTTTGGAAGATGGGAAAACTTTAGCAGATAAAAGATGGAGGCTTTCAGTATTACTATTTTTCCTCTTATTTTTTTCCTCCCCTGTGTCCATTTTTTTCCATTAGTGGAGCCATTGAGCTACCAGTGACAGATATTAATAGGAATTAAAAGGATTCCACTATGGATCCTCATGGGAATGAACTTGAATATTTTGCTGCAACAGATCCATGATGGAGTGAATACTAGCTTGGATTAATAATCATTAATAAAGGAAAAATGGCTCCAAGTTAACTGCTATGAAGCACTTAAACAAGATCTTTAAGGGCAGACATGTCTCTTTGGGTACAAACAACCAGGATGTTCAAAAAAGAAAGTGTGTTTTTAATAGTGTCATATGGATGTGAAAATTGGGGGAAAACAAGAGGAAGACAATAAATGCTTTTAAATGATGGCCCCGGGGGAAGGATAGTGCAGATACTATAGCTTATCCAGGAAACAAATCAAACTACAGTATATTGCAGTTGGGACATAAACAAAAAGAAGAAGATCATTAATAACAAGGACATAGCATATAAGCATTGCTTGACCAGGATCCACAGTATTGTCATGGACGCTATCATCTTTTCCATGACCAGTTTTCTTTGTTACCTCCTGGAAGGAGGCTTTGCAGTATCCAAAGCAGAACAACTAGATTCTGTAATAGCTTTGTACCATATAATATCATAACTCTCAACATTTTTTTCTGTTATGGATTCTAAATGGACTGAGATTAATTAATATATGTGTGTGGGTGTGAGTGTGGGTGTGTATGTATATGTATAACACACACACATGTGTGTGTGTGCACGCGTGTGTGCAAGTATGTGTATGGAAAAAAGTGACAATGAAAGTTAAAACATTCTTAAGAAGGGCCTTTTCTGGAGCAAGATTGGAGTAATTGGATTCCATGGCCAAATATGAACACTTCCATCACCTGTCATATCATGAGAGGATGTCAGGGATGAAGGGCTACCGGTTCGGACTGGTTCGCCCAAACTGATAGTAAAAAACCCAGTATTTCCAATGATCAGTTGAGACACATGATTTATGTTAGCTAGAATTGTCGGATTTCTTCCTTTCTAGGTAATCTAAATCGCGTGGCACAGCAGATCCCCCACCCTCACTGTTCTACTTACCTTTGCAGGAACACTTGGTAGCAGACTCCACCCACCTGCCTGGCCATCATAACATCCCATTTTTGACACTCTGCGGTGAAGGTCCTGTGCATGCACGGAGATGACGCATGCGTGCGAAACAAGCACGTGAGAGCACTCACATTTGTGAACCAGTAGCAAAGGTAAGTTGATTTCACCCCTGGAGGATGTGTATATGTCATATCCCAGCTATCAAAGATATAGCTCATCTTTTGTTTGACTGTCAACTGTAGGCCCTTTTTAGGTTTGGATATTTAGCATCTGTTGTGGCCCAGCAGGAGCCATTGGAACTGCCACCAGACTCAGACAGCGAGGGGCCCTATGAGTTGGCTCTGGAGGATGTGAAGGACCCTGGACAGAGTTCCGACTCCGAGCAGGATGCAGAGAGGCTGGTTGGCCACCAAGAGGCACCTGAGCCTTGGACCAGTGGGGAGGAGACAAGGGAGAGTGATCCGGATGCCAACAGTGAGTTGTTCCTGGATGCTCGGCATTGAAGAGCTAATAGGTGTCAGGAACAGTTGCACAGTTACAGGAGGTAATTGCACTCAGCTGGTGGTCATTAGGCTCTTCTCCAGACTATAAAGGGACTGCTTGTGCACACGCCCCTCTTGCAGAAGTCAACGCATTGACTAAAAGTTGGAGAACTTTTGTAACTAGTTGGCAGTTGGATTGCTGCCAAGGCTTGTCTGAGTTGCTGCCAAGGTCCTTATCTGTTTGTTATGCCACTTCAGCCACTGAAGTTTTGGTTTCTTGCTAATAAAGTACATTTCAGTTAAGCTTACCTCGGCATTCGTTACTGGACAGAGGAGGGGGTCAGAACAGAATCCCTACCAGTGGTGGGATTCAAATAATTTAACAACCGGTTCTCTGCCCTAATGAACAGCTGGGTAGGTGGGGCTCAATGGTCATGTGACCAGGTGAGCATGGCTAACTCAACATCACTCATGTCGATGGGCACATCGCCTTAGCTGTTACAATGTAATAAGGGTTAACCGGAGAGGCAGTTTCTGTGAGCAGGGCAAGAAAGATGAGGCTAGAAACAACACTAGAATGTTTCCTTCCTGCCTTCCTTACAGGATTAGCCCTGTAAAGTGGAAAGAACCAAAAGGAGATTTCTTCCAACAACCGGTTCTCCTGATTGCTTGGAAAGTTAACAACCGGTTCTCCCGGATAGGTGCGAACTGGCTGAATCCCACCACTGATCCCTACTTAAAAGAACAGCCCACTGAGATCTGAAGCACAGATGATCCTATTTCCTCCTGGGCTTTAATGTACACATGGCGAGCTGCAAATTTTATAGTAAGGCAGTTCAACCAAGAACCCATCATATTTAACAGATCCTGTATATTATTTTCTTTGATATGATTATAAAATCAATCAATTAATAAAATATTCTCTGATTTTATTTTAATAGTTCTGTTTGAAGCAAAGCCTCAAGATCTGCAGCAGCATCTAGCTGGATGCATCTAGCGGAATGAACTTGGCTGATCTCAAACACAAACTTTAGCCAAGCTAAATCAAGATTTAGTTGGGGGAATTAATTGGAAATCCTGGAGCTGTTGACAAAATGGGATAATTGAAAACATATCCTAGAAGTAGGCAATTGCACACTTGTCTCTAATGTTGTCAAGACACTTGTGTGGATGTGTTCACTAGAAGTGAAGCTGAGCTCAAAGGTAACCTTCTATTTGCAACGTAACAAAAGCTGACTGTGAACCATTTTTTTTCCTTCATCAATGGCAAGTGCTTTTGAGAATTGAAGCTGTAGGAGCAAATGCTGCATTTACTAGGGCTGTACAGATCTTCAAATGCATTCATTCTCTGGCAGACTTGAACAAAGCTTTTCCCTCCACTGTCTCACAAAACAGTGCAGCTCTTTTACTTCGAAGAGCAAAGTTAAGTGACCTGCTTATTGAAGATACTGGTGAGGATGTGAATCGACATTGAAATAAATTGTCTCCATTCAGATCCCTGATCGCCCTACATGGTATGAAATCTATTGTCCAAGCACACCAAACTGCTACTCATGGGCCTAGTATTTATTTGAAAGGAAAACTAGCTGTTCCTTCACCTTCACTCCCTTTGACTTTAAGCCAGGATTTCTGAAATGCTAATAAAGAGATTATAGTTTGTTATATGAAGAAGCAAAGTATTTTCAGCTTCAGCCCATGCTAGGGGAAATGGAAAGATGGAAACAGGATCGAGAGACAGGCCAGTTTTCGAAATCTTCTGAGTGTTTGGTTGTACGTGTTGCTCCGGATCTTGGATAAAGAATTACTTTGAGTGGAGATAAATCTTTAATATAAGAAGTTTTCCCAGAAATTGGTGACGTAATGTGCAATTCAGTCAATTGTGCAGTACTGCAGGCCACTTCAGCTGACTGTTATCTGCAGTTCAGCGGTTCTAATCTCACCGGCTCAAGGTTGACTCAGCCTTCCATCCTTCCGAGGTGGGTGAAATGAGGACCCAGACTGTGGGGGCAATATGCTGACTCTGTAAACTGCTTAGAGAGGGCTGAAAGCCCTATGAAGCGGTATATAAGTCTAACTGCTATTGCTATATTGCTATTGCTATTGCTATGGTTTTCTCTGTGAGACCTTACCAGAGTAAATGTTAATCTTAAATTCAGGATTGCCTTTTGTTTGCACAATGGTTATATAGCAACTGAACAATGATATCTGTCAAACAAATCAATATTTCTTTATTTTATTTATTAAATTTCTATACCACCCATCTTACTGACATATCAACTCTGGTTGGTTTACAATACAATAAAAAGTTAAAACGTGGGGGGAAATCAATTAAAATTAGAAAAAAATGAATAGAAAAGCTAAAAACTAAGATAATGAGTGACCTCATTGTAAGGTAAGAATCTTCCTTACCCCATAATCCAATGTAGTGGGTCAACGTCAGATTCCAGGCCAAGCAACTGAGCCACGTTTTTAGATTCTTCCAGAAGGCCATGTGTCTAGGGTAGATGTTACCTCTGGTGGGAGAATATGTCAGAGTGCATGGACCGTAGCAGAAACGGCTTCCAGTATAATTTCAGAATAACAACTAGAATTTTCAGAATAACAACTGAAATAATCCCAGATAATCTGGGACTTCCTAGCTTCCCATCTCTGGGAATGGTTGAAATTGAAAATTATTCCCTTGGCTTTGGGAACTGAAGGGTGCTGCCTTTGGTGGCAGGAGGACAGGCCAAAGTATTAAGGTGGTGATGGGCATGGAGACATATGGTGGGAGCAGAGAACAGGTGGTTCTCAGGGAACTTGGGACATGTTTTTCTTGGCTCTTGGGGTTTGACGTCAGACATAGTTATCACTCATAGTTAACTTTTGGACTCCAATAGGAACATCAAGTTCTGTGATATTCATATTTTTATTGGTAACCTCTATAGCCACTCACCAGGTTGACTCCTGCATTCATCTCTCTTTTGTTCTCATGGAAGATGGCAGCTTTATTCTCCAGTAAAATAGAGGTAAGAGAGGATAACCTGTCAGCGTTTGCAGCAGCAATCACATCCAGAAAGCACACACAGGTAACTGATTCAGCAAGATTCATTAACTTCTCTTTATGTACGTATAATATAACACATAAGGCATACATACAATACCAAAAACAGGTTTTCCAACATGGTAGTAAATAGAAGCAAACACAGACAAGAAAACAGTTTCAGTTCAGAGCAGCAGAGTAGTTTTAAGCTCAGCACAGACTGCAGTTTTAGTACAGAAGTTAAGCTAAGCCATACCCAGGCTCCTTGCTGTCTCCTTGTTGCTCACACAGCAAATATGGTTTCAGTTTCCAAACAGTCCCCATTGGCTGACCTGTTACCATGTCTATCCAAACAGGCCCCATTGGCTGATCTGTTGCCTATTCCAGTCTATGAATATATCTACACGGACATAACCTCATGGTCGGAGAGCCATGCTTGTGGTAGGGAAGCAGGGTGGAGGACAGAAGCGGAAGAAGCTCCCTTCCTGCTTCCCCATATTCATTTTTGGAGAAGCAAGGTGCAGGGATGGGACTCTTTCTCTTCTTAGTTACCTATCCATTTCTGCCCTCAGGTAGGATCCACATTTAGGGAGGTGGAAGAGATGGACAATCTGTAAAAAAAGAGAAAGAACATATCTCTATGTTTCTTGTTCACCATAGAAGTAACATTTGTAGTGAAGTGAAGGCAACAAATTTTGACAGCTATCCAAAGGTTCATGGGAGAATTCCAACTTTTTTCGTCATCCCTAGAATGTGGGAAAGACCAGGGGTGAAATCCATCAGGTTCTGGAAAACTGGTAACAGAGGTTTTGAGTAGTTTGGAGAACCAGCAAATGTCACCTCTGGCTGGCCTCAGAGTGAGGTGGGAATGGAGATTTTTCAATATCCTCCTCCGAAGAGTGGGGAGGGAATGGAAATTTTGCAGTATCTTCCCCCTGCCATGCCCACCAAGCCACACCATGCCCACCAAGCCACACCCACAGAACCAGTAATTAAAAAAAATGAATTTCACCACTGGGTGAAAAATATCTCAACCCCATTTCTTCTCTCAGACAGAGGTCAAATTATTTTTCCTAGCATCAAACACCCATTGTAAAGAGTGTCAAGATTGGAAGCCATCTTTGTATTGGTCCTCAAGCCTGCCACATATTCAAACATATTCTACTGTGGGAAACTGGAAGGGGGGGATTGGAGATACAGTATGTAGCCAAAATAGCATTCCTTCTCAGAGAGTCAAGGTCATCTTGTCCCTGAACCTGGACTGGCGTGAATGGAAGAAATCTTCCTTTGTGACAGTGCCTGATTGGGCGATGTGATGGACATGTGGGTGCTGGGGCAGGGTCTTGAACTTTTAATTGGGTGGGGAAAACCTGGAGGCTTTCAGATTCGGGTTTTCCCAGATGTGCCGGCATGGCTTCTTTAATAAATTCGAATTTTGAGGAATCTCTAGCCATGGATTCTTATTTGATGGAGGACGCTATTTAGAACCCTGACAAAGAGCACAATAATTCTCCAATACCATGAAATTTTCTAGCACCAATAGTTGAAGAAAATGGATACCTTGCTAAATGGGAAGAAAAGAGGCTTCAAGCGATGAGATTCAGCCTTGAGTTTAAATCTCTGCTGTGTGTCTGTACAGAATATTTGTGTCCTTTTAAACAGGAGACTTAAAATGTTTTTGTGTAAGGACAAGGACTTTGCTCAGGATAATGTGAAGATTCTGAACCAATGAAAAGATGCAGAAAGAGGATGGATGGTAGAAGAGGAATTTATATAATGTTCATCCTCTGATGAAGCAGCTTATGCAACTTGTTAGAGAGAAATATAAAACCTGCTTGACATTTGCTATGTATATTTCAGCTGAAAAAAATATACTTCCTTTCATAAGAAAATATTGTGCTAATATTGTCCCAGTGTCAGGCCTGTAGCCGGTTCCTTTTGGGATCTTTGGCCTGCCACACTAATATTCTATTCTACTACGCTGTTTCATTAGTGGGGAATTGGGAGGGGGAATAGTAAGGAGTAGAATGTGATGTTGTCAAAATAAAATTCCTTTCTAGAATCCAAGGTCATCCTTTGTCGGTGCACCTCTGCACCTGACTGGAACTGGATGGGTGGAACTGCCAGGATGGCAGTGGAAGATTGAGCCATGTGATGGACTTGTGGGTGTGGAGGCAGGATCATGAACTTTCAACTGGGTGGGGAAAACCGAGAAGCTTTCAGATTCGGGTTTTCCCAGATGTGCCAACATGACTCTCATAATAAATTGGAACTTGGAGCAATACTTTGCCTTGGACTCTGATTTAATTTTGGATGTTATTTGGAACCCTGACACCCAGTTAGATCTCCAACATCAAGAAACACTATTCAGGTAAGAAGCTATTGACTGAAAAGCAGAGGGTTCCTCTTGCAATATTGATTTTCATTCTCCAATCTGGGATGTACAGCTAGGCTAAGGTTAAATTAACTTAGCAGTATCTCCATTTCAAAGCTGAAGAGCCAGCGCTGTCCAAAGACGTCTTAATGGTCATTTGGCCAGCATAACTAAATGCCGAAGGCTCATGGAAGGCTGTTACCTTCCCACCAAAGTGGTCCCTATTTTTCTACTTGAATTTTTTTTACGAACTGCTAGGTTGGCAGAAGCTGGGACAAGTAACAGGAACTCACTCCGTTACGTGGTGCTAGGGATTCAAACCGCCGAAGTGCCGACCTTTCTGATCGACAAGCTCAGCATCTTAGCCACTGAACCACCACGTACCTTTAAGAATGACAATAGATTATACCTAATAGTCTGTAGAGTTTCTCAGTCATCCACATCATGGTTGTCCCAAAGAAGGCAATTGGACTTTCTTGGGTTTTTTTTGAAGACATTTCGCTTCTTACCCAAGAAACTATCCTGTCAGAGCTGAAGAAGCTTCTTGGGTGAGAAGTTAAATGTCTTCAAAATAAAAAAAAGAAGTATAGTTGCCTCCTGAAAAAGCACCTTTGGGACAACAATAACCTGGATGACTGAGAATCTCTACAAGCTTTTAGCTATACAATTTGGGATGAACACCCTTTGAATGGGATGGGAGTAGGAATGGATTTCCAGAGGAAAAAAACATTGTAGACGACAGAAACCAGGAACATTACTCAGATGACCCTGAGGACACAGATAAACCTCCAAGTGTTTCAACAATCTTCTAAAAGGATGTAAATGACTAGCTGTCTGCAAGGAGTATTAATCCTTCCATTCCCCACTGTACTGTCAAAGCTGAAGAAGCTTCTTGGAGGAGAAGCAAAACATCTTCAAAAGAAAAAACAAGAAAGTCCAGTTGCCTCTTGAAAAACCACCATTGGGATTATACCTAATGGTTTTTCCCCCATTTTTCAGAACCAAGATCATAAAGCATCAGATTCTCTCCACGCCCCACATTCCTCTTAAATCTGTTTTGGAGGATTGTCAAATCCTCCAGAATATTTCTGGGAAACCTGTAAGGAGGTACAGAAAGAACAGAGGGATCCCTTATTTTATTACCAAAAGGATGATATTTTGAGTCAAGTATTGATCTTTTTGCCAAAATAAATAAATTCAGGACTTCTGTTCCACTGAATGCAAATATAACTTAGGAGAGATGAATTGGGATATGCATTCTATTCTTCTAGCCCAAGCTAAATCCTGTTACTTTTCTTGCATATATAAGCTATTTCAGCTGGCTGATATTCTCTCCTGTAATATGTCATAATTTGTGGCAGATCCCAGGAGGAGCTGAGCACAAAGTGTTGGCATGCAGATACAGACAGCATTCTTGTGTCAGTGATAGAGGGCTAATTATACTGGGCCCTCTCCCAGACTTACATGTGCTAACTGTCAGCGCTCATTCTCCTATCTCAGCAGGGAGATGCTGGGCATTTGAGATTCAAAAAGCATGTAATGTTTAAATATTCTAATTGAAACAAAATGTTTTTCCCCCACCCACCTTAAATGGAACAATGGAACATGGACAATTAACAATTAGCATGGTTTAAAGAGGTCACAACAGGAGACGCTATGGGGATACAGCATTTAGGGAATGCACCAACAGCATGCACGGGGGGGGGGGGGGGAGATCAACAATGGAGCTATCTGAGATCTCAACCAAGCAAAGAATCCTTAAACAAAGCTGTTCACAGAGTGCTGTCCCAAAATTCAATATGGTAGCCACGATGCCACAACTGAAAATATCTATTTTATGTGCTGTACCACCATCTGTCAACTGGTGGGAACTAGAAGATGGTGTTTCTTTGCTGTAGCCCCTGCCTTATGGATATTCTTCCTTCAGAGATTTCAATGGCCCCCACCCTGTTGGCTTTTTACAAAACTTTTAAAACTTAGACATGTACCCAGTCCTGGGGCTCAGAATGTGTTAGGGTCTCATTACTTGACTTTATTATTATTTCACTAGGCTCCAGCCTTCCATCAGCCTTCCATCCTTCCGAGGTTGGTAAAATGAGGACCCATTTTGGGAGCGACATGCTGACTCTATAAACCACTTAGAGAGGGCTGTAAAGCACTGTGAAGCAGTATATAAGTCTATGTGCCATTGCTAATTGCTTAATCGTCCTGGCTGCTGCTTGTATTTATTTATTTGTTTTGTTTTCATTTTTTAATTGTTTTATAATTTTAGAATTGTAAGCTGCCCAGAGTCATTGGTTGTGTTGCATGGCTATAGAAAATGAATGAATGAATGAATGAATGAATGAATGAATGAATGAATGAATGAATGAATGAATCAATGAATCAATGAATCAATGAATCAATTTTTATTTTGGGGAGCAGGGGACCAGTGTGGTCACCCTGGCAGATATAACTTTTGGAATCATTGCCAATACTGTTACTCTATCAGTAACCCAGATTGCCAATCTCCTGCTAAACAGTCATAAATCCCAGCCAAACACCTGGCAAATTGTCATTTCTTGCCACTTTTGCTTTTAATTTATAGAAATCATGCAAAACAAAATTCACAAAGGGTTAACTGAAGCTGGCATCTCTGCGGACAGAGTTCGGTGAAGCCGAGGTGGCGCAGTGGTTAAATGCAGCACTGCAGGCTACTTCAGCTGACTGCCTTCCATCCTTCCGAGGTGGGTAAAATGAGGACCCGGATTGTTGTTGGGGGCAATATACTGACTCTGTAAACCGCTTAGAGAGGGCTGAAAGCCTATGAAGTGGTATATAAGTCTAACTGCTATTGCTATTGCTATTGTCCATCCTTATAGTTGAGGCAGAGGGGAAAAACCACAGACAGGGGAACAGAATGCTTTCTGTTTTTGCAAGGCTGCGAAAGTATTCCACCTGTACCAGCAATGAAAAGGAACAATCATACCTGTTACTTTTTCTTGTCGCTATTTGAATGACAAGATTCTCTAGGGAAGGTCAGTTTAGTTCCAAGGCATGCCCGCTATTTGTTCAATATCTTTCCCCAAGATAATATAGCTGGTGCCTCACAAACTGGGATTAAGCACGGCTGTTTAAAGAAGTTTCAGACAGATTCCACATGTACTTCTTTGCATGTTCCAAAACATCTTTTCCCCTGATTCTGAATCACAGTGTGCACAGCTTCATTGTTCACAGATGAATGTATAAATGGATATAGAGGAATGGCATTGTGCCCGTGTTTCTTGGGGCTTTGATTTGCAATAATTCATCCATCCAAAGTCCCATCAGATGCTCAACCATCAAGTGGTAAAGAAGCATATGTGTGAATTCATCCATATTTTTCCCTAATTTACTGATTTGTTGGACACAAAGCTGGAGGAATTCTAACATGCATGTATCTCTCATAATCAGACTTTATTCCCTTTTTTAATTAAAAATGTTATTTTCAGTGCTTTAATCATAGCAGCTGTTCTTGTTTTAAGTGGCATGGAGTGTATAGGCAGAACTGAGCAAATCATGATATTCCCTGAGACAGACTCTAGAAAATACTGTGAAGAGTCAAGGAAGACACACGGATGGATCATCAAACAAATCAACCAGGAGTTTTTACTTGAGGAACAAAAGGCCAGTTTCAAATGACCCTACTTTGGGCATGGACCCAGCTCTCTGGAGAAAGAAAGATTTTTAAAAAAGGAGGATCCACAGCAAAGTAGATGAATTCAGATGTGACAGATGCAGCACTAAGATAGGAACAAATCATCATGGAGATAATCTATGTGTTTCTAAAGTTGACAATGAAATGATGGCATCCATAATCAAGTTATTCTAAAACAGGGGTGTCAACAGGGGTGTCAACAGGGGTGTCAAACTCAAGGCCCACTGGCCAAATCTGGCCCATGGGGTGCTTAGATCTGGAAACAGCAAAGTATAGGGCTGTGGTGCCTCTGCCAGTGAAAACACAGCATGGTGAAATATGGGGTTGGAGAGACATGCATGCCCCCTCTTGGCTCCATTTTTGCTGGTAGAGGGCTAGCAAAACAAACTAAAAAAACAACAACAGGAGAAATGTTTCTCCTTTTGCATTTGAGCAAGCAAGAAGGGACAGGAAAGGAGAAAGGGAAAAAGGAAGGACAAAGGAAAAGGAAAGATGGGAAGAGAGCAAGGAAGGAAAAATAAGGAAAGAGGGGAAGGAAGAAGAAAGGGGAATGAGGAGGGAAGGAAAAAGAAGAAAAGGAAGGAAGGAAGGAAGGAAGGAAGGAAGGAAGGAAGGAAGGAAGGAAGGAAGGAAAGAAGGAAGGAAGGAAGGAAGATTATAATGAGAGTGAGGAAGGGTCTGAGTGTGTGCTCACATTTACAAACCAGTAGAGAAGGTAAGTGAGTCCCACCACTGATGGAAATGCATAAATAGCCTTGAACTTAATCCAAGCCTGCAATGAAACCTATACATAAAATAAATCAAAATACATTTTAAATAACAAAAAGCAATATTTGAAACCAAAGATACATGGGACACCTTGTAAGGGGGATGGATGGCATAAAATAAAATAAATAAATAAAGGAGTAAGTAAGTAAGTAAAATTAAATAAATAGATTTTAATAAACACATTAAATAAATAAAATTTAATAATATATAGTAAATACAGATAAGTGCAACAAACTTTTTTGAGATCTTTTTGTAATTCCGATTTAACGTGATTAAAAGCATCTTGTTTGCTAAATATTTGAAAGCAAACTGAGAAGTGAAATTAAATAAAAATGGGTGAGCAGTGAGACATACGGACATCAATTTTAAAATTACTTCAGCGGGATGTATCCTGTGGTTGACTCTATTGCTAGTCGCACATTCAGTTGCATTATTCATATTTCCTGCTTTACTTAAAATGTTAAACATATCCCTAGCCACACAAAGTCTGTTCATTTTTCATCTAGTCTTTCTTCTTTCAACTGATTAAAATTTATAGCAGAAAATAAAGACCATCTAGGCATCCACAGATAGAAATGAAGGAAGAATATGCTGCTATATATTTATATATTTTACTTCTGTATCGTGTCTGAAAGTGAAGAAGCTTACAAAACTTCTTGTGGGGTTTGTTCTGGGTATCTCAAAGTCTTATGTTCTGGACAGGATACGAGAAGCAAGTAGCATTAGTCACACTCTTGTTATAAGGTCTGCAAAGACTATTTCCTGTCTCAGATCAAATCAGATGACTCATCTTGAAATATCTGAAGCCCTAGCAGCTCTGCTGGGAAGCCACTTTCAAGCCTCTTTCTGAGGTCTCTGTAAAATAATTTTATTATGCACACAGGACAATTCTTTTTTATGAAATCATAGTTCGGATGTACCTCAGCCAGTAACTGTCAAATGACAGGCAAGCAAACTTGAGAACTGACTCCATATTTATGAGCCTTTTCACAGAAGTCTACTTTCAATAGGAAAGGATGACACACAGCAGTGGGTTTCACATTTTGTTACCACTGGTTCGCCCCACACGCACCCACTTGCTTCATGGGCACACACACCCCTTCCACACATGCACCCAGCCTTCCATGCACGTGCTTTGCTCATGCATGCGCCAGCCACACATGTGCCCAGCCTAAAAAATGTGCCTAAACAGGATGGCATAGCCGGGGCGGGTGAGTATCTGCTACCGGTTTGGGTGAACTGGACCGAACCGGCTGAATACAACCTCCGATGACACACCTTCATTCTTTTAAATCATTGGCTTGTTATATTTGTGCACCATGCTGATAGAGAAGTTTGAAGGCCACATTATTGTATTGCTTTTCTTATGCTGCAGTGTTTTGTCACTTCAAAAAGCCTATTCATCCAGGATCAAATGAAGATTTTAGATTTGGATGGGAATGAGTAAGAAATAAATGTGAGCAGATACACTTCAAACAAAAGACTGGTCCATTGGAGAGTCTGATTACAATTTCAAGAGTTGCGCTCAATACAAAGTGTGGTGTGAAAATTTTTGAGAAGGATCCTATTGAAGCTACAATGCTGTTAACATTTCAGAAAACTCTCTACATATGCTACTCACCTTATGGCATTGTAATTTATAATGGTTCCGCATGATCAGGATTTTCAATAGTTTAAGTAAAAGGAAGGTGCCCAGGATATATATGTTACAAGGCTTCCTAAATCTGGGTATGTTACCCAAAATTAGGTTAAAATGCTTCTTTATAATTTTGTTTGCTTGTTTGCTTGTTTGTATAATGACACATGAACCAGAGGTGGGTTTCTACTGGTTCGGACTGGTTCGGCTGAGTAGGTAGTAACTCAGCCTGCCACGCCCTGAACCAGTTCTATCAATGGCGCCATAGATACCGCCATCTTGTTTTTTTGCTTCTGCGCATGTACAGAAGCATTTTCAAGTACTGTGCATGCATTAAGTGCGCACACATGCATGGCACGTCCCTGAGCAAACCAGCAATGGCAGCAGCTGGAACCCACCCCGAACATGAACCCATTACCCAATCACAACACGGGCATTTAAATTGGCTTAAAGTGTTTTACCTATGTTGGTTAAAAAGGAATTTCTTTTAAGTGTTTCTGAGTAATGAAGGAAAATGTTTGGGAAACGTTATCTGTGATGAACGAGGAAGCCCACTTTCTAAATTATATTTCCCTCTTAGATATCTATGAATTTTAAAGTGAAGATGTCGAATTGTGACAATTGCTGTAACTTATTTCCTTTCCAATCATTCTGGTGAGAGAGAAGCTCCCTCAGGATGGGGGCTGCAGTCCAAAAGCTAAAAAGATTATAATACAATACAATAATACAATAGCAGAGTTGGAAGGGACCTTGCAGGTCTTCTAGTCCAACCCTTGCCTAGGCAGGAAACCCTATACCATTTCAGACAAATGGCTATCCAACATCTTAAAGACTTGCAGTGTTGGGGCATTCAAAATTTCTGGAGGCAAGCTGTTCCACTGATTAATTGTTCTAACTGTCAGAAAATTTCTCCTCAGTTCTAAGTTGCTTCTCTCCTTGATTAGTTTCCACCCATTGCTTCTTGTTCTGCCCTCAGGTGCATTGGAGAATAGTTTGACTCCCTCTTCTTTGTGGCAACCCCTGAGGTATTGGAACACTGCTACCATATCTCCTCTAGTCCTTCTTTTCATCAAACTAGACATACCCAGTTCCTCCAAAAGTTCTTCATATGTTTTAGCCTCCAGTCCCTTAATCATCTTTGTTGCTCTTCTCTGTACTCTTTCTAGAGTCTCCACATCTTTTCTACATTGTGGCGACCAACACTGAATGCAGTATTCCAAGTGTGGCCTTACCAAGGCATTATAAAGTGGTATTAACACTCCACGTGATCTTGATTCTATCCCTCTGTTTATGCAGCCTAGAACTATGTTGGCTTTTTTGGCAGCGGTGGACACTGCTGGCTCATATTTAAATGGTTGTCCACTAGGATTCCAAGATCCCTCTCACAGTTACTACTATTGAGCAAGGTACCACCTATACTGTACCTGTGCATTTTGTTTTTCTTGCCTAAATGTAGAACCTTACTTTTTTAGATTAAACTTCTAGTCCTGGTCAATGACCCAAACTGGATTCTGCAACATTATCCTGAGACACATATATTTGCCTTCATTCATGTTTCCTTGCCATAAATCTAATTGTAGAATCCATTATGAAAATCTAGTTTCCTGTTGCCAAGAGCTTTATTTTCCTATAGCTGTACAGACAACCTGTGTTGTTGTAACACAACCTTGCTTCTTTACCAGGTGCTATGAAGATAGCTAATATTGGCAAGATGGGTGGCACACAAATCTAATGAATAAGCAGACTAATAAATAAAATAATATGTATTTATTAGGTTTAAATTCTACCAATCTGCCAGGAGATCAAGACAGGATAATATAATATACTTTTAATGTTTCTCATGGAATAGGTTACCTAAGAAAGAGATATTAATCCAAAATCATATAATGAGTTTACATAGCTGGACCTTTCCCTTACATCTTGATAGTTCAAGACCAGGGGTGTCAAACTCAATTTCATTGAGGGCCACATCAGGCTTGTGTTTGACCTCTGGTGGCTGGGGTGGGTGTGGCTAGCTTGACGTCACTCGTGTCGGGGATGCCTGTGGTGGCCGGAGTACTCTGCCATTGAAAACAGGCTACTGAGCTCTGTTTTCGGCTGCCACACTCTCCTGCAACCTTCTGCCAGTAAAAATGGAGCTTGGGAGGGCCACGTGCATTCTGCCACAGTTTTGCTGGCAGAAGCACCACGGGCCGGTCCTTCATTGTTTCTAGGGGCCCCTGCAGGCCAGATCTAAGTACTCCATGGGCCACCTCCAGCTCCTGGGCCTTGAGTTTGACACCCCTGTTCTAGACCAATACCATTATTACATTATGTTACTTATGTATAATGAAAGGGGATTAGAATTGGATTTCAACAGAAATCCAGGAATAGTGTCTTATTACTATTTTAACTTTCCATTTATATATTTTTAATCTTTTATGGAACCCACCTTGAATTGCTTGATGATTGGGAAGCCCTAGAAACCAAAAGGGGGGTAACTAAAACTACCCCAACATCTAGAGAACTAGATAGATAGAACAGGTTAGGCAAGAATAGTTAGCCATTTGTCTGGTACGCTTTAATTTGGATACTTGCACTGAATAAAAATTTGGATTGAAAGGCCCTTCCTGTGAAAGGGAAAACTAAGTTTCATTTTATTGATCTAATTATGACAGCTTTCCACATTCTTCTTATTCTCTGTCTGGCTTTGTGTAAGAAACATCACTGACTTTGGTGAATCTAATTTTTAAGATTTCCTGACATAGTACAAGATTTTGTTGAAAGCATATGGCCTCAATGAAAAAGCCATCTTTCATGGTAAACTGTCTTTAAAATGCTGGCTCTCAAATTTCCCTGAAAAGGGAAACTGTATATTTTTACTTCAAGTTCTGAAGGGCGAAAAAGGATCTCATCTATTTTTTATTTTCTTAAATAATTCATGAAATTTGGTGAATCAGCAGGTAATTAAGTTTTGTACAGCCAGGCTATTTGAGTATTTCTCTCCACACAGATAGTGATTACTAAATAGCTATTTTTTTATTAAAGATTACAATTATGCAAATAAAAACTAACACAAACTATGAAAAAGAAAAAAAAAAGAAAGTGCAGTGAAAGAAAGGAAGGAAGGAAGAGAGAGAGTGACAGACAGATAGAGAGAAGGAAGAAGGAAGGAAGGAAGGAAGGAAGGAAGGAAGGAAGGAAGGAAGGAAGGAAGGAAGGAAGGAAGGAAAAAAGAATATAAAACGAAAAATGTAAGAAATACATTTTCTTACAGAAAAAGTAATATACAAAATGTCCCCCCCTTTGTCACAAGAAGTATCAATAATTTTAACAATTTACAATTTACCTTCTCTTAACATGTAACCAATAAGCTTTTAACAATCAAAAGTTCCACCCAGACAGCGATGATTTATATCTCTGCATTTAAGTAGAACTTCTTTTAAAATTTCAGATGTGTGGGCTAAAACTCTCATAATTGCCCAACCAGCTGACAGAGAAATTCTGGAAACTGAATTCTATACAACTTAAAATTGAGAAGGATGAGAAACACTGTTTTAAAAGGTTGTTATACAGAAACAACCTTTTAAAGACCACACAGATAGGTTTCTTACAGGCACAATAATGTCACTCTACATTTTTGACCCATATTTTAGGGTTGTTGTTGTTGTTTTCTCATTCCTTCCCCATCTCTTGTAAATGAGAAACAGGTGTTCATTTGTTTTAAAAAGAGAGAGAGGGAAAGTTCACAGATCATAACCACAATCAGCATCACTAATGAAATAGGTTAGGTTCCAATTTGGGTTTTTTTTTGCTTGTGATATAGTATTGTCCATCTATGTATATCTTGGAAAAGTACTAAAAATGAACAGGAAGGAGGAATATAAATTAAAAAATAATGATAAGAGGCACTGCCTTAATTATAGTTTAACTCACAGAATTCTTAAGCTTAAATTACTCCAGAGCAGTGGGACACAACCTTCCTAATGCCGCGACCCTTTAATACAGTTCCTCATACTGTGGTGAACCCCAACCATAAGATTATGTTATGTTTTCCATATTTTTTTTGAAAATATGTGTTTTCCAATGGTCCTAGGCGACCCCTGTCAAAGGGTCATTCGACCCCCCAAAGGGGTCCTGACCCACAGGTTGAGAACCACTGCTCCAGAGGATGATAAAGGATAGGAAGGCCTGGAGAAACATTGTCCATGGGGTCAGACAACAACACAGAATTCTAGCCAACTGATAGCTGCAATGGTAGTACATATATATCCCCCCCTCTCTTTGTATGACTTTGTGTGTGTATTTGTGTATACCAGTGATGGATACGACCGGTACACCTGGTACGGGTGTACTGGTGCCTGCTGGGAGCACCAGGTACCATTCCGGTATGGTGCTCTAGATGACCCATCTGCCCACCCATGCTCCTTACCAGTATTTGAGCTGTTTGGGGCTTCCACGCATGCGCACAGAGCGTATGGTGCCTTCACGATGCTTCGCCAAGCAGCTGGAGCATTACGGAGCATCACAGGCATTAAGTACCCCCATAATTCTTGCATGTGCGCATTCATGTGGTGGACGCCCCTCCCCATTGAACCGTACCAGTTGCAACGGGATCTGGAACCCACCACTGGTGTATACAGGCCCCTAGTTCTATGCAAGAGCCTATCATCTTTATCTCAGAGGAGACCTCAAACAAAAATCATACCTTCAAACTAGACTGGAAGTGTACTAGTATTGGTGCTATCAGGTAGCTAGAAACCTGTGAGTTAAACTGTAATTAAGGCAATATATAAAGAGGCCTGATGTTTGACCCCTTGAATCAGAGTATGATGTCATGATGTTTGCCAATCATAGTCTAAAGATGTAAGATTTCAAACCATGACACCACAAAGATCCTTTTCAAGATTGGCCTGAATACAGAGCTGGTAATATTGGATCTGAGGCTCTATTGTTCTCATTCTTCAAAGCACATTCCTGTAATCAATACTGCATGATCTCCTGAGCTGACTCTTGCTCAGTTCACCAATGTCTCACCACTACTCTTTTTCAGGTACTCTTTACTGAAACACAATGAAAGGGTTAGAATTCTTCAGCATAATTCCTGCTGCATACGGACCAGGGGGATTGTACAGTGGAAGAGTTCAGTATCCCTGGAAAAGATCCAGATGCAACACAGATTGACTTTATCCCTTGCTCTGAAATTGTTGGATAAATGATAAGCAAAGCCAATGCAGAGCTGAGTTGTGCAAAAGCAGCAATGCAGACCTGATATAGAACTATCCTGCCAAACATCTTCATATAATCTTTTCCTTTAATGCAGTTGGTCTTGATGTTGAAATGGCTATTAAAATGTATCAATTTACTGTACAGTCGTTTATTTTTATGTATTTGTTTATTTATGAAATTTATGCACTTCCCCAGTCTGCTTAGGTTTTGGGAGTTAGTATTTGACATTTTAGTAATCCATGCTGGCTTTTATCTTTTTTTTTTTAAGTCTTACATTGTCCTAAATCTGGAATGATGAACTAGTTGTCTTTTTAAAAGCCCTGCAACATGTTTAATCTCTCAATGACCCGGAGGTGGAAGTTCCATTTCAGAAACAGTTGGAGAATACCAAATTTACCTACTTCCTCCAAAATGATCACCATATACATTCTGTACCAGGAATTATCCTGTCCTTTGAGAATAGCAATTCTCTTGCCTCTCTTAATGTCTAAGACTTTACTTCATTCCAAGCTGTCACTGCCACTGAATGAAGAACCTGAAATATAGATCTTATCAATGCTGGTAACTTCCTCAGAGTTAATGAACTCATTCACAAGCTCCTTAAAGATCGGTGTTGTGCAATCCATCCCTTAATTACTTAAAAATCTAATCTTCTAATAATCTAAAGTTTGCATTTCTTTTCAAACTAATGTCCCCCTCTTTTTTCCCCCCTCTTCTTTCCACCACACTTATTATAAATGATTTACTCAATGCTGAGCAGGCATCTCCCTTGACAGTGCTCCATGTGTCAGCAAAAGCAAGGTGAAAAATCCTGATTCTGCACTGCAGTATACAGAAGCAGTCAAGCATTTTTCATAAAATATGTATTCACTGATCTCCAGTGCTACTATCCACCCCACATGCTCTAGTTTTCTGCTATTGGTAATCAATTGTGTTGGCTCTATTGACAACACATGGGTTTAGACTCTGCAGTCCTGGACTTGGCTAATATGTTGGAGTCAATCAAATTTTCCATTCTTGAGAAATGTTGACCTTATTAATTCTCAAAAAGGGATGTGGTGGCTCAGTGGCTAAGATGCTGAGCTTGTTAATCAGAAAGATCGGCAGTTTGGCGGTTCGAATCCCTAGCGCTGCCAACGGAATGAGTTCCCCTTACTTGTCCCAGCTTCTGCCAACCTAGCAGTTAGAAAGCATGTAAAAAATGCAAGTAGAAAAATAGGGATCACCTTTGGTGGGAAGGTAACCAAAGGCACTCAGTTTGCCTTCAGCGTTCAGTCATGCTGGCCACATGACCACGGAGAAGTCTTTGGACAGCGCTCGCTCTTTCTCTTTGAAACAGAGATGAGGACCAACCCTAGAATCAGGAACAACTAGCACATATGTGCAAGGGGAACCTTTACCTTTACTAATTCTCAAATCTTCCAATTTCTTTGGAAGCTGAGAACTGACTTCCAGGTCCATTTAAGGAAGCTTTCATGTATATTTTTCTCCATTCTATAACCCTGTCCTAAAGTTATTTTAGAGGTTACTACAGCTTGGGTGATTTCCATTTTATTCCATCTAATAAAATGAAATTCAATGATGAAAAAAATAAGGTTCTACATTTAGGCAAGAAAAATGAAATGCACAGGTACAGTATAAGTGGTACCTTGCTTAATAGTAGTAACTGTGAGAGGGATCTTGGAGTCCTAGTGAGCCAGCAGTGTACAGCAGCTGCCAAAAAAGCCAACACAGTTCTAGGCTACTGAAGGGGTAGAATCAAGATCAAGTGAAGTGTTAATAACACTTTATAATGCCTTGGTAAGGCCACACTTGGAATATTGCATTCAGTTTTGGTCGCCACAATGTAGAAAGGATGTGGAGACTCTAGAAAGAGTGCAGAGAAGAGCAACAAAGATGATCAGGGGACTGGAGACTAAAACATATGAAGAAGGGTTGCAGGAACTGGGTATGTCTAGTTTAATGAAAAGAAGGACTAGGGGAGACATGGTAGCAGTCTTCCAATATCTCAGGGGCTTCCACAAAGAAGAGGGAGTCAAATTATTTTCCAAAGCACCTGAGTGTAGAACAAGAAGCAATGGGTAGAGATTAATCAAGGAGAGAAGCAACTTAGAACTGAGGAGAAATTTTCTGACAGTTAGAACAATTAATCAGTGGAACAGCTTGCCTCCAGAAGTTGTGAAAGCCCCAACACTGCAAGTCTTTAAGAAGATGTTGGATAGCCATTTGTCTGAAATGGTATAGGATTTCCTGCCTAGGCAGGGGGTGGACTAGAGGACCTCCAAGTTCCCTTCCAACTCTGCTATTGTAAGCATTTTACTAATGGTGGAAAGTTGACCATTAATCAACATTCTTTAGCTCAGAAAGATAAGCTTGTGTTTCAACATTAAAGAATAAAGGAAGCATTACAACGTCTATAAGACTTTTCTGGTTTAGCTTTTTACCTAACGTAGGTAAATGTAGTCTAAACTGATTGATACTTATATTATGGAAAATACTGTTCTATTGTATAGAAAGAGAAGAAGATGTGGTTAGCTCATAACCTGGTTAGGATCTAGTTCTCAACTCATAAAAAACTGAAGGTTGGAAGGGAAACATGTTGCTGGTCCTATATATTTTGACATGACATATCAAACATTGTTGGATTGAATGAGTAGTTATACTCTATATCTTTTCATATGCTTAAGGTACTGTAACTTCTCTTACACCATTAGCTGATGTACACCTATTTTTTTTAAAATAGCAGACTCAATAGAGATCCAGCATGAAGAGTCATCATCAATTGTTGAGACTGAAGGATTAACTTCCAATTCTTCATTAATTCATTAATAAATTAATATATCTAACACAACATTCAATTTTAACAATGATCAACTAGATCATTGTAGGAAGTTAGAAGAAGAGCATACAGACTGCCATACTTCAGGATTAGCATTTTAAGGTCCATTGCTTCTAACATCAGAAGTAATATGGAACTGATTCAGTTAGTAGCAACTGATAGCTTTCCCTCCCATGAATGAAACTCTTCTTAAAAATGACAATGCAATTTGTAAAAATGATTCTTACAAATCATTGTATTTTCCAGACTCAATTATGTGGCCTAATATTATTTTTAGATGTCCTGAACAGAAACTAGGAAGAATATGATTTTTCAATTTGAATTTTCACCATCAATTACCAGTAGCAATTGCAATAGCAGTTAGACTTATATACCGCTTCATAGGGCTTTCAGCCCTCTCTAAGCGGTTTACAAGTCAGCATATCGCCCCCACTGTCTGGGTCCTCATTTCACCCACCTCGGAAGGATGGAAGGTTGAGTCAACCTTGAGCCGGTGAGATTAGAACCGCTGAACTGCAGGTAACAGTCAGCTGAAGTGGCCTGCAGTACTGCACCCTAACCACTGTGCCACCTCGGCTCAGTAAACTTAGGATTTCCTACACTAAATAAAGAAGGCTTAATGTAGGTTTTTTTTTATTCATGAATACACTTTCCTGTTAAAATATGTGTATGAAACACATACACACCCCTTCCAGCTCCAGGCAGACTAATAAAGATGTAGTTTGGGATCAAATCTTATTTATAAAATGTCCACATTTGGGGTAAGTATAAGTTTCTTGATAATCAGTGAATGGGTACCAAGCTAAGACTTACAGGTACTGCTTAAAAAATTATTGTAGGAGGAATGAAGCTACACATAAAGAACCAGGTTGGTGTAATGGATAAAAGCACCAGGTTAGAAGCCAAGAGACTGACTTCTAGTTGAAATATTGCATTCCCAACCACAAAGAGAATTAAGCAAATCTTCATATACGTGACTTGCTTTATGAAGCATTGTGGCCCTCTTGCTACTAAGAGCAGAGCAAAGTACAGCAGCTCCCTTGCAACGTGGCATGACAAAACCGCGCTTGTCAAAATAGCGGTGATAAAACCGCGTCGCTAAAGCCGCGACGTCATCACTGCGCGTCATCACCGCCGCGACAACAGCATGGCGACAGAAGGGCCCTTTAAAACAGCACGGCGGCAGAAAGCCGATTTAAATTAAGGTAAGGGTTAGGATTAGGTTTAGGGGTTTGCTTTAGGGTTAGGTTTAGGGTTAGATTTAAGGTTAGGTTTAGGGTTAGGTTTAGGGTTAGGTTTAGGGTTAGGGTTAGGTTTAGGGTTAGGGTTAGGGTTAGGTTTAGGGTTAGGGTTAGGGTTAGGGTTAGGTTTAGGGTTAGGGTTAGGTTTAGGGTTAGGGTTAGGTTTAGGGTTAGGGTTAGGGTTAGGTTTAGGGTTAGGTTTAGGGTTAGGTTTAGGGTGCTGAGTGCTTTGGAAGGCACGGATTTGCCCTCCGCGGTTATGTCATCGCGGTAGGGTCGCGTTTTTCCTTAGCGCTTCGGATGGCGTAGATTTGCCCTCCGCACTTATGTCGGCGCGGAGAAGGGCTTCGCAGTTTTGTGGTGGAACCCCCTTTCAACCCCTCCTCCAACAATTCCAACTAAGAAAGTTACCAATCAACACTAACCACCAGTGGAGGCCTGTAAGGGGCAGAAGAAATGACCTCCAGGGACAGGAGGAAGAGTTTCTACCAAGATATTGGTCAAATAAAAGAAACTTTGGGCCAGGCAAAAATGTAAGTTGAGGAAATATCTCAGACAAGTCCTTCATTCTCCCGAAGATAAAGGAATGTAGTGAGGGAGCACATTTGGACTTGAAATATTCTGTTACTATGACTTTATAATAAAAAATGCATTGGCTTGTTTGACTTTGGTTTTCTAGTCTGCTTTATCTCAAGGGCTGACAAGGCCTTAGGCACAAACCAATCAGATGACTTTGGGCTGGTCACTCTCTTTCAACCCTAGGAAGAAGACAATTGCAAACCACTTCTGAAAATATTGTCACATAAACTGCATGGACTTGTTTACTTACTTGCCAAGAGTCAAAACTGAGTAAAAGGTTTCTTGCACACACAGTCTTCCAAAGACATTTTTTGTTCTGTGTCAACAATTTTCTTCTGGTTTGCTCTTTTTGTGGCATTGTGGCATTGTGGCATTATTATGCTAGTATCCTTCTAATACCTCTGCTAATTAATAGAGATAATAGTTACAACAAGCCATATCATTACTGCAACTGGTATTGATGAGGCCAAATATGTGAATGGCCTATTACAAGCCAGTGTGTACAAAACATGGTGATCAGGGCCAGTAAAGCACATCAGCCTATTGAGTCAAACCAATGGTTTGTCTTCAAGAATATATCATGCCAGAGCCCCTCAAAAAAGCAAGTGAATAAATAAAAAACATAGTTTTTAAATGGATGAGTAGCTCATGTGCTATATTGATATGACACAATGTAGGCCCCTTGATGGTGAACCTATGGCACTTGTGCCAGAAGTAGCACGCAGAACCATCTCTTTGGGCACACTAACCATTGCCCTTCCAGATTCCTGCACACCAACTGGTATTTGCATGTGTGGGAGCACCGGAAACTGGAAGAGCAGCTCCCTAGTTTGCATGCACGCGTGGGGAAGCTGCGCTTCCAGTTTTGGGTGGGCGCATGCATGCCGGCTAGCTGGTCTTCATGTGTGTATGTGTACCAGAAACTAGAAGACCAGTTGACCTGCGTGCATGCACACACCTGTAAGCCTCTGTTTTGCTTGCTATGCTTGCTTGCTATCGGCTGCCATAGGAATGGGGGTGTGTGTGCATAGTATTGGGGAAGAGAATTATATTGTACTGGAGGAGTCTTGTTCTCACCATCTTCTGCGCATGCTGGTGAATGATGTTTGGACTTGGTCAAGGCCAACAGTTTCACATACCAATTTGATGAGGCTGTTTGAAGATGCACCCCACATGACACCTTAGGGTCATGTCCCAGTTGCAGTTTGGACACTAGGTTGGGGAATTGGGGGGAAGGTGCTGGGTAAACGTTTGATATGTGTTGTGACTCAGCAGAAGTTTGCTGTGAGTTGAGTCGGGATGCAGGAATAACAATGCAGCTGGGGCTCGTTAGTGTCATCTTCTGGAGATAAAAGGACGGATGGTGCCATGCCCTGGTTGCAGAAGTCAACATTCGTCGTTCGTTCGTGGTTTGTCGTTCATCGGTCGTGGTTTGTTTGTGAGAGGCACTTGGATAAGTGATTTGCTTTCTGTAACCCTCCAAGAGACACTTCGAGAAATGATTTGCTTTCTTTCTGTAAACCTGGTTTTGCTGTATGAGCTCTTTGTTTTTGCATTCTGCTGCATAGACTTTATTTATGTTTATTTTGGGCTCGCAGCCAGCGTGAGCCAGGACTGATAAAGTTATTTCCTTTTAAGTCTGTCTGACTGTTGTCTGTGAATGAGCGAAGAAGGAGGGTCAGAACAGATATGTATATGTTCCCACCTTTCTGGCTCAGATCTTGTTTTCCTTTTGCCGCTTTCACTTCATATCTAGTAAAAGTACTTTATCTCTATTAAAATGGAGTTGAGGTTTTCCTTTCTTGGATATTGAAAGAGGCATGCTTGACAACACCAGAAACTGGATACATATGTGCGCCGGGGAGCTGTTCTTCCAGTTTCTGATGTTCCCCCGCACACTCCCATTTCAGCACTCGGTGCCAAAAAGGTTTACCAACCGTGATGTAGGCTATTATTTCTCAACCTTTACTATTTTAAGATCTGTACTTCCCTCCCAGATTTCCCTGTCAGGTGTGCTAGGGGGGAATTTTGGGAATGGAAGTCCAGACATCTTAAAGGTTGAGAAATGCTGAAATGGGCTCTGGAGATTCTCAGTCATTCAAGTCGTGGTTGTCCCAAAGGTGTTTTTTCAAGAGGCGAGTGGACTTTCTGGTTTTTCTTTGCAGATGTTTCACTTCTCATCCAAGAAGCTTCTTCAGCTCTAAGAAACTACTTGGGTGAGAAGTGAAAGGTCTTCAAAGAAAATCCAGTTGTCTCTTGAAAAAGCACGTTTGGGCTAAAATAGGCAGTTTTCTGGACAATTTTCTGTCCCTCTACAATGTCTGATTTAAAACAGTTCCATGGAGACTATTTTAAAATGTATTGCAATAAAAAACTATTGGAAATGTCTAGTTAATAGCCTTCTCTCCTAACCCTTCTATTTTCAACCCATGATGCCAAGGAATTAAGCAGCCATGTGTGATTTGTCATTGTCCCCCCCACCCCTCCCCCACAATACACCATAGGTAAAACTTTGATTTCAATCAAATAGCCTTGCCCTTGAATTAAATCATGCCCTCTTTCAATCTTGTATCCCCAATTCAAATTGAATCAGGAACTGATTTTCACAGGCATAGAAATAATCACTCTAGCTGAATTAATTCTAATTTTAAATCTATAGAAATATATCTTATAGTTCCCAATAGAGTAAGCCAATTAGTATGGATGTATTGAACAATCTAATTCCTAATTCTATGCTTTGTTATATCTTGAATATCTAACAATATTTCTTAAAATCTGCTTATAAAATGATTGTAGGATTATCATTTAACGGAAACACAATATCACACAATAAAACCGTTGGCTGATATAATGCATGTGATTATCTCAGTATTCTTCTTGTCTTCAAATATGAATGGGTTAAAGGCAACCTGTCCCATATACAGTACATACTTAAGGACTATTGGTGACCTGTATCTATTGTGACAATTATCCACTGATTATCTCACTCTGCTTTCTATCCTTTAATTAATTACTGAAGTCAGAGAGCTTGGCTAGGGAATCACACCTTTTTAGATGTTGGTTGACACTATCAAAGAATGTTAAAACAGTATTTGAAAGACCTTGATGTGCTAATATAGGAACCATGTTAATTTGTTGACATGTTTTGGCCTTCATCATTTAGGATAGTTTTATCTCTAATAAAGTTGGAATAAATAAGATGATAACGTGTTTATTGATTAAAAACAAGGATAAACAATATAATCCCAGAATTATATCTGTCTCAGAAATGCTGAGTCTAGGCCACTTCATGATGGAGCCAATTCAGAGGTTTTCCTTAACCAGGAAAAATGATATGAGGGAGACATAATGGTCCAGATATATTCTTCCTTTTACCTTCCCTGTTTTAATGGATAAAAGTTAAAGTTGAATTTAACATTCTGGATGTGGCCTTTATTAATTTGCACAAATGGAAAATTAAACTGTACAGTACTGCATTGTAGTCAAGATGGCACAATAATGAGAAGCTATTTCATAAAAGCATCTAAATTCCATCATTCCAGCAATCAGTAGAGCAGAAAATTAAAAGTGATTATACAATAAAAGGAAAACATATTAACAGTGAACTTGACTATTTGGAGGTTCATCAAGGAAGTCAATATTAAAATAAAAGCTATCTCGGTTGCAAAAACTCCCTCTGCCAAATTCTGATCCAGGTGGAATATGGACAATAATAATGTGTCAAAATGAACACAGATGTATAGTCTCAAATATCAAAAAATGTCACTGAAACTGTAAAGCATGCTGCTTGTTTTATAATTTTTATTATCTTGATTGAAATTAGTACATGCACCCTTTTCTGATTTGCATTTCATCCTCATAAAGTTAGCAGGTTTTGTGAAATAATAATATCTGCCAGGGTTCTTTGTTTCTCATTTATGATTTCAAGCACAGAAAACTTTGCAATCTTAAAAAAAAACCTCTTTGCTATCTGCTAAATAAATTCCACATTTCCTGTTCTTGGAAAAAGAACTGCAACTGTAATCCTGAACAATAACCTTACTTTTCCCCATCTCAAACAGATTCTTTCTCATAGAACTTGTTCTAACATTTCAAACATAAATAATTTTTTTTGGGGGGGAAAGGAATAAAGAATTTAGGGGACTGGAGAATTGTAAAGAATTGTTGCTGGAATTGGGTTTGGGCAGTCTAGAGGAAAGAACCCTCGGAACACTGTTATTTTGTTATTCAAGGGGGGGAAAGCACTATCTCTGTCCTGACAGAGTTACAATAAATTTGATTAAAATCTAATGAAACATAGTAAAGATTTTATTATTCTATTGAGAACGGCATTTGGGCAACTAAAACTAAGATATATATAACTTCTAATATCTCCTGTATTGACAGAGAACCTAAAGAACTTCATCCACGGTGGCGCAGTGGTTAGAGTGCAGAACTGCAGGCTAATTCTGCTGATCACCGGCTGCCAACAGTTTGGCAGATCGAATCTCACCAGGCTCAAAGTTGATTCAGCCTTTCATCCTTCCAAGGTCGATAAAATGAGGACTCAGATTGTTGGGGGCAATAGGCTGACTGTAAACCATTTAGAGAGGGTTGTAAAGCACTATGAAGTGTTATATAAATCTAAGTGCTATTACTATCCTTCAATATTTCACTTCTAAATGTTATCATTAACACCATGCTAAAAACTGTATTCCAGTTTCTTGGACATGTTCATCACTACAAAGAAGGTTTCTTTGAGGTACATTCTAATTTCTTTGGGAGGCATTTGTGAATTCATTTTATTGTTGTGAGGTATGCAATATGCACCCCCTCTAGTTCAGCATTTTTCTGTCACTTTGCGTGTCTCTGCATTTTGATATACAAAAAAGGTTTTAGCGAGGAGTTGCCTTCTGATATTTTTCTCCATGATTTAAGTAATGTGTAGGAAGCAGGATAGAAGCAGCTCATCGGAGGGATGAAAATACAACAACAACAAAATAATAATAGAATACTCAATTAACTTCTTTGCAACATCATCACTAAGGAAAATTCTAGAAACCCACAATTACTATAATTTCACCGTAATTCTCTTCTTCCATAGGGGAAGTGTTAAGACTAATTTCTCTTCTGTCAAAATGCTTGAAGAAAAAATGCAGAATAAGTTTTGGGTGACACACTAATTGTAACTTAAATGCGAGACATCAATTCATTCCACAAAAGAACAGATTATACCACTGTAGTACATCAAGGCTGCATCTTTCATGCTATTAATTAATTATGTGCATCAAGTTTGTGCTGACTCTTAATGACTACACTGTCCCCTTCAGATATTCCAATGGTGCACCTATTGCCACTGTATCTAAGTCCAATTATTTATTGTTGCATGTCATTTTTCTCTCTCTTTCCTTCGACATTTAGGGTCTAGATAAGGGGTGTCAAACTCAAGGCCCGGGTGCTGAATCCGGCCCACAGGATGCTTAGATCTGACCCATGGGGTTGCCCTGAAAACAGTGAAGAACCAGCCAGCAGTGCCTCTGCCAGCAAAAATGGAGCTCGGGAGGGCCACATGCTCCATTTCACTGGCAGAGGGTTGCAGGAGGCTGTGCTAGCCAAAAACAGAGCTTGAAAAGGCCAGACACAGCACACACACCCCAGCTCCATTTTCACTGGCAGAGGGTTTCAGGAGGCCATGCTAGCCAGAAACAGAGCTTGCAAGGGCCACACAAAGCTCCCCCCCCCCCCGAGCTCCGTTCTCACTGGCAGAGGACTGCAGGAGGCCATCTCAGGTGTAAACAGAGCTCAGATCCCTGTTTTCACTGGCAGAGCACTCGTAGTGCCTGTAGTTTTCACTACAGGCGCTCCTGACACGAGTGATGTCAAGCTGTCCACACCCAACCTGGCCCTCCAAGGTCAAACACAACCCTGATGTGACCCTCAATGACATTGAGTTTGACACCCCTGGTCTAGACTCTCTAATTCTAGGTTGCCTAGCCTTCATCTTAGGACAGGCCTAGGCATCCATGTTGTGGTTATACACATGTTTTGACTTGCTGGTGATTGCATACTTTGCAGGAGCATAGTCATTAGTCTATGGTGGCAAAAAAAACAGGAGTCTGGAGAGTAACAAATTTTATTAAAAGGTATGAGGTTTCCTGAGCTGGATGTGATGAAGAGTGTTAGTCAGAAAGGGTGCTACTGGACTTCTGATTTTTTGCCAGTGGTCACAGAAAAATGTGGGAAAAAAGTACCTGCATTTCTAGGATTGAAAAAGAACTTGGGCAATATTTAGATATATTTCAAACAGAAATCTGAACTCAAAATATTACCCCTTCCCTGAAAATAAGACCTCCACAGATAATAAGCCCAATTGGTCTTTTGAGCGCATGCACTAAAATAAGCCCCCCGTGAAAATAATCCCTCCCTAAAATATTTAAACGCATGCACAGCCAGTCCCCACCATTTCCTGGGGGGGGAAGTGGGGAACATACTTCATGTGACTCACATGCACCTGCCATCCATGCAGAATGGCCTTGCGGAAGCTGCTCCCACAAGCCTAGCTACTGTGCCACTTCTCTTAGTGGTGGCCGCAAAAAGAGAGGCAGGCCCGGTGATGATAGGGCTGGCAAGAGTGTGCCAGAAACAGAGACAGAACTTCTGGCCCTCTCTGGATCAGCTGATCCATGGGTTGAGGTTAAGGAGCCACCTGCACCTCAAAAATAATAAGACCGCCCCAAAAATAAGGCCAAGGGCTTATTTCAGGACTCAAAAGTAAATAAAACCCTATCTTATTTTTAGAGAAACATGGTACATTTCTTAAGATGTAACTTTGTGTTTTGCTATTTAATTAAGTTAGATAGTTAAAAAAAACAACCCTTCAGGAGTAGTACTTTTAATTAAATTTTGTCATTGCAAAGGCTAAACATTTTGTTCATTGGAGACTTCCTTGATAAGGAATTTTCACAAATTCCATCCGCCAGTTCCAATTCTCCTTCTCTCTGCTGTGGCCCACATAGTAAAATACATTCCCTTAGTGGCTTGCAAAACAAAGAGAAAGAATATTTTTTCCATTAGCTATGAATGGGTTGCCATGGACTGATTAATGGGCTTGCGCACCCCCAATGACTAGTCAATCATTTCTTTCTTATAATCCCTGATCAGAATTCTTCCCAAAAGAAAATAAAAATAACATTCTAAAAGGGCAATAGCAAATAACAATAACAAAGCAATGAACGATCTCATTGAATGGAACATTCAAAGAAACTACAATTATATTAACAGTGACAACATCGTGGAATAAATCCAAATGGCTGGGAAACTTAAATAATAAAGGAGATATAAAATGTATCCGTGGATCTTTATAATGCAGGTAATATCCACACTGCATTTTTAGTCACACCTCATTATGAGAACAGAATCTTAAGGAGGAAGTGAGCAAAGTGGTAAAATCTTTACTCTCGTCTAATGGTCAACACAGTGGCTAAGAAGCTGGCAGTTCAGAGGTTTGAATCTCTAGCACCGGGTAAAGGAATGAACTTCCGTTACTTGTTACTTCTGCCAACCTAGCAGTTCAAAAGCACATAAAAATGCAAGTAGAAAAATAGGAACCACCTTTGGTCCCTTGTGCCTTCGGTGTTGAGTCATGCCAGCCACATGACCATGTAGACATTTTCAGACAGCGCTGGCTCTTTGGCTTTGAAATGGAGATGAGCACTGCCCCCTAGAGTCAGGAATGACTAGTACATATGTGTGAGGGGAACCTTTACTTTTATCTTAATGGTCATCTGGAGTTTTGCTATTCAGAAATGGCAAGGCTAAAGATAAAGACAAATATTCTCTGAACATTCTGCACCACTTTTGAGCACAGAAAAATTTGTTGGAGGCTCTTTCTGAATTTCTCCAAAAGAAGAACTTGTTATGAGGAACACACAGTGACCTATGAAAAGAAAAAAAAATCGAAAGCAGCCTAATCTGACTAGCACATTTTTATTAAAAGCCACAAGATTTCATGAGCTGCATCTTATGCTTCTGATGAAGTGAGCTATTCCTCACAAAAGCTTATGCTGTCTATACAATCTGATAGTCAGAAAAGGTGCTACCGGTTTCCAGGAGAAGGAGAAATTCCCCAACACCTTTTCAATGGAAATTAGCATCAGTAATGACAATAACCCCAGGAAATCGAAGTAATCCCCATATGAGGTCTTCTGAGCAGAAAGTTCATAAAGAGAAGGGATGCACCAGAAAAGAAAGAGGTTTATGCATATCACTTAGCCACCTCATAACTAAAGGTCAAGGACCTCATATTTCATTCATGAAAGCCTGATTGAAATCCATTCATATTCTCCCCCCCTCTCTCTCTCCCTCCCTCCCTCTCTTTCTCTCTCCTCCCTCTCTCCGTCTCCCCCTCCCCCCCTCTCTCTCATCAACTAGGAAGGAGGTGTTGGAAGAAATGTCCTTCTGGGTTCAGTTCCACGTGGGGGAAAAGACACTGGAAACACTGCTTGGAAAGATGGTCTAATGGTGGACAGGACCACATGGCTTGAGCTCCTGAGCAAAAAAAAAGAGGCCAAGATGCTGAGAATCCCTGGTTTTATGCCCTCTCTGGGACCCCACCTCTCTGTTTCCTGTTCCTGTGTAAGAAATGTACTCTGATTGGTTGTCAGACTCCCAGGGGCTAAATTTGTCTTAGCTAGATTTGTAGGTTGTATGCTAAGTTTGGTTGAAACTTGGTGGGGGGTGCAATGAAGGGTAATGAGATGGTGTAAATCTTAGTTATGTAGAATAGGCTGGCTCAGGCATTAAGCGGGGAGAGCTATTAAGAGTGAGTCTGTTTCTCTGGCTCAGGTCTTAATGGCTCATTGACAAAGGTGGGGGAGTGAATTTCTGTCTCCCTTTTAGGGGGAAATATTTTGCCCTTTTAATATTTCCTAAAATATTTCCTAAAATATTTCATTTTCCAGGAAAAGTGTGGGTGCTGATTTCCTACAGAGGGTACTGGAGAAGTTCTCTACGCAGCACAAATATACATGGATGTTATAAATGGCAACAACCTCAGGATACTCTAAAACAGAAGTCTTTGCAAATTGGTCAGAGTTCAAAGACTATCTTATAAATTCTTTCAAGTAGGAATTTTGTTTTGTTTTAATAATGTATCTGTCTTTAAAAAATAAATGCAATATTCCTATATGTATCCTATTTTCCCCCCTTCATTCAGTCATGTCCAATTCTTGTCCTTGCAGTTTTCTTGGCAAGGTTTTTCAGAAGTTGTTTGCAATTGGCTCCTTCCTAGGTCTGAGAAAAAGTGACTGTCTCAAAGTCACTCAGCTGACTTCAAGCCAACTCACAATCTCCTGGTTTCTGACCCAATGCATTAACCACTCTCATGTATTCGTTACTAAGTGTTACTAAAAGAAATGGCAAAAATGATGCCATACATTTTTTTTCCTACCAAGACCATTTGTGTAAAGTATCAATTACTAATTTCAAGCTAAATGTGTTGTTGAAAACATCTTTGTACTTAAAGAAATTATTTTCTAAAGGCAAGGAGAAAGGCTGTTATTTTTTTAAAAAAAGGATTGGCCAGGTAATGGTGATGGGAAGTCACTTCAGAATTTCTCAATGTCTGTTATTTTATTTTATACTAGTTGATAACCTGATGTTGCCAAGGTATTTATAAGGGGAAAATGACCAAACATAATTTCTAATGTTGGATTTTCCCCCTTACCAGAGGGAGCCCTCTTGTGGAGTACTATGGGATCTCCACTGCACTGTACAATAGAAGCCATTTTATGGCAGTACAGTAGAAGCCATTTTAAGGCACAACAGGCTTTATCTTAATAGAACACACACCCTGAGGGGTTTTAGGGGTGTTTTACCCCCAAAATATTTTTTTCCAGAGGATATGTCAACTGTGTACCAAGTTTGTTTGAAATTGCTTGAGGTGTTCCAAAGTTATGCTGGAACATGCACACACACACACACACAGCCATGTTTTTATATATAGATATTCATTTTAAGACTTTTCATATTTAAAGTCCATACTCCAGAATCAACTGTTATTAGTACAGTTGGAGTTTTTCCTTCCTGGATGTGAAATTGTATGAATTTGTCAGAAACCAAAAATGTATAATCAGGTTGAAGAGAGTTGAATCATTATAATATTAGTAAAGTTTGGTTCTGTCTTCAGTGACACATAATATAGACATTTTATTCAGATGTTCAGAATTACAGGTGCCTCTTGCACATTAAGTGTGACCATTAGACTGAGAACCTCAGTCATGTAAAGAGTCTCTAGTGACCGATTAAGTTCTCCTTAAAACTTCTCCTTATCTACGGAAAATGATGTAAAGAGGAAAAAAAATAGCAAATCTTTCTGTGCTGAATATGCTTTTTCTGGTTTCTATAATATCTAAAAAGGGCTTAGTCTTGCCAAAAGTTGATGTCTTTATAGGAACCCACGTTAAGAAAGATAGAAAATATTTGGGCCATGTTATGAAGCAAAAATCCTAATTCTCGTTTCTCAGATTTATATAGTCATTCTATAAATAGGTAGCCATGTTAATTAATGAATTAATTAATTAAACAAATCAGCAAGCAAGCAAATGAAATCACCTGGGGGACTTCCCCAAATTTAGCAAAGAAACACTCAGCTAAAAAGAAGATACTAATCAATGGATATTTGTTAAAGGTAGATAGATATAAAATACAGTGTTCTGCATAATATTAATTACCCTAAAAGAAACAATTGGATGGTATGTAAGCATTCACCTAATGTTGTGACTCAGCAGATGTCTGCTGTGACTCTTTTCAGGATACAAGATTCATTATGCATCTGGGGCTTGTGGGAGGCAGGTTTGGAGATAAAAGGACGGATGCTGCCACGCCCTAGTTGCAGGAGTCAACATACGTTCCTTCATGTGTTCCTTGTTTGGTACAACATTGCTTGATTATTAATCGTGATTTATGGAAGATACACTTGGATAAATGCTTTCTGTTTCTTGTAACCCTGATTCAAGGCTACACTGGAGAAGTGCATTGCTTGTAAGAGTTTTTGTTTTGCATTCTTGTCGGAGACTTGCATTTATGTTATTTTTGGGCTCGAAGCCAGTTTGAACTGTGAACTGATAAAGAAAAGTTCCTTTTAAGTTTATTTGTCTGGCCGTTTGTTAAGAGCCATGAAGCGGGGGACAGAACACCTAATATGCATATTTTAGGGAAAGATTTCTGTGAAATCAAGATGTCAGAGAAACAGTGTGAGTCTGCATGTGTGTTTATGTGTGGATTTTCATTTCTTTTTTTCCCTTCCCCTGTTCTTAAGGGCTAAATAAATAATGATTTTGAGTTGGCTGGCTTGCATACTTGAATATCCTTCCATATGTTTGCAAATCATTTCAAGGACACTTGCCAGTTGGATGATATACATATAAACCTATACTGCACAGACACCCTTAATTATACTTCTTTGGAAAAGCAAATGTTAATGCTCCAATCTAAACTTCTTAATCAATCCCCCCCCCCAAATCCCTATGGAAGAGGGAATTATAATAATAAAAGCTTGTAAAGATCTGCAGTCTGAACATATCCTTTTTCCTACAAGGAAAACAAGCTAAACAAACAAAGTTCGGAATCTTTATTATGGTAACACGCCTAGGGAGATTTTAATTGCAATATGTTAAATTTCAGATGAAATTTAGATGAAGCCAAAGATCCACAGTACAGGTAATCTTCGCCTTATGACCACAGTTGAACCCAAATTATTCTGTTGTTAAAGGAGGCATTTGTTAAGTGAGGTTTATTCCATTTTATGAACTTCCTTTGCCTCAGTTGGCCGCTGCAGTTGATAAGTAGTTACCCAGTTGTTAAGTGAATCTGGTTTCCCCATTGACTTTACTTGTCAGAAGGGCTCAAATGTGACTGCATGACCTTGGAACAGAGCAAGAGTCATAAATATGAACCAGTTGCCAAGCATCTGAATTTTGATCACACGATCATGAAGATGCTGCAAAGGTCATAACTTTGAAAAATAGTCATAAGTCACTTTTTTCAGTACCGTTTGTACCTTTGAATTGTCACTAAACAAACTCTTGTCAGTCAAGGACTGTCTGTGCCTGTCATTTTTTCTTTCTCTCTGCATCTTATTTGTCTATTAACCTTGATAAGGCTATTGTTGCCACCCAACTGAGGTTTTGGTGCAACCTAGCAATTTAGGACCATCTAGAGCAGTGGTGGGTTCTGGATCTTGTAGCAACTGGTACAGTGCAACGGGGCCGGGCGTCCACCACATGAATGTGCAAAGCACACAGGCACACATGCATACTTACAGCCTGTGATGCTCTGTGACGCCTCCATGACGCTCTAGCTGCTCAGCATACAGGAGTTGTATGTTCCGTGCACATGTGTGGAAGCCTCAAACAGTTCAAATACAGGTAAGGAGCATGGGAAGGCGAGAGGACCCTCTGGAGGATTGTACCAGAACGGTACCTGGTGCTCCCAGCAGGCACCGGTATGCCAGTGGTGGGATTCATCCAGTTCGCACCTATTCGGGAGAACCGGTTGTTAACTCTCTAAGCACTTCAGAGAACCGGTTGTTGGAAGAAATCTCATTTTCTTTTTCTTCCACTTTATAGGACTAATCCTGTAAGGAAGGCAGGAAGAAAACATTCTGGTGTTGTTTCTAGCCTAATCTTTATTGCCCTGCTTCTAGAAGATGCCTCTCCGGTTAACCCTTATTACATTGAAACAGCTAAGGCAAAGTGCCCATCGACCTGAGTGATGTTGAGTTGGCCACACACACCGAGTCACATGACCACCGAGCCCCACCTACACAACTGGTCATTAGGGCAGAGAACCGGTTGTTCAATTATTTGAATCCCACCACTGCAGCACACCCTTACTGGGGCGTACTGGTCATATCCCACCACTGATCTGGAGATATATTTACATTTTGTGGCAAATGTTTCTTTAGAACCAAAGTTCAAAGTTTTAGAAAATGTCACAAATTAGAATGCCTTGTAAATCATGTTACATGTTTACAGAGTCTTTCATAAAGCCAGAATTCAGTTTCTGCAATTAATGCTAGATTACAAAACAAAGGAAAGAAACAGGAAAGAAACAAAGGTTTCTTTTCATAATGTTGCTTACCTAGAAGGGAATACCACGATGTTGTGTAAAAATATGTACATTTCTACTCATCACTCCTCGCATGTAGACCTTACAAGTACCTCATATAGAGTGGTACCTTGGTATTCAACGGCTTTGAAATTCATTAAATTTGGCATTCAGTGCATTTTGATGTGGAAATTTTATTCTGGTACTCAACGTTACTTTGATACTCAATGTACAAGCTAGAACTTATTGTGGCTGGTTACCACCTTGCACACTAAATTATTCCTTAGTGGGAAAATGTGTTTGGTACATGGCATTTTTTGTACTCATTGTGCCTCCTGGAACCAAATAATGATGAGGTATGTATGATCAAAACAAAAATAACTCTCAGCAATTGACTTCTTTCATCACTATGACACTTCCAAAACTATCCTGTTATTTTTCTTATTGTAAGAACATTCTATTTTAAAAAATAAATCTGCAGAGGGATGGAAAGCTGTAACTAAAGTTCATTATGTACACTCACGGCTCCCTCCTGTAAGAACCTTTCACTTGCTTTGTCCATTCAAGTATCAGATTACAATATCTTACCAAGAAAGTGACTAATTTTCTTTTTCCCTGTTTCTGCCACTTCCCACAAATCCTTTCTTTCAGGATCATTGATTACTTTTTCCCCTCCTTATTCCATTTAAGATCTTGCCTGTTGTTCTTTAAATCCAATTTGCCAATCCTTTTCACTGCATTACTTTTTTCTCAAGATTCTTGTTTACATCTCTTATTCAGGTAAGGCAGACACTAAAGCAGAACTTTAAACCAAGGGAATGAAAGGAAGAAGAGGGAGGGGGAACTGATGTAAATTAAAAGGATCTAATTACACAATGTATAGCCAAACCGATAGACTGAGCATGAGAGAGTTTCAAAGCAAAAGTAATTAAAATTACAACTATTCAGAACATTTTCGGCTCTTATCTTTTACTAGCCCTCTCCCTTCCCCCTCCCATGTGCTCCTCTTTCCCACCCTATCTACAATCCTTGCACTTGGCCCCAAATCCATCAGGCACTTCCCCATTGGTCCATTGGAGGGCAAACATCACAGCTGGCTTTCTAGAGGAGGTGGCGAAGAAACTGACATCACAAACAATTGCTGCTCTAGGACACTCCACTCACTCTCCTTAATGGCCCAGACTCTCCCTTCTCCCTCCCATGACATCACAAACAGTTGTTGCTGTAGGACGCCACTCTCGCTTTCCTTAACAGGCCAGGCATTCCAGAGTTATGCTGGAATACACACAAACACCAGGGTGTCTTCCTCTCCCCCCCCCCCCAGAATTTGTTTCTAGAGGGTAAGTCATTTGTGTACCAAGTTTGGTTGACATTGCTCATGGCACTCCAGAGTTATGCTGGAACATACATACAGTACATATAGCCTATTTTAATATTATAGAAAGATAGACAATAGAAGAAGAGTAAGATTTAGATTGACTCAGTTGTTTTACCTAGATCCTGCTGTAATACAAGAAGAATCTCTAGTAATAAAAAAAGTTCAGATAGAACGACAAAAGTCCAAAATGGAGGGAAAATGTGGAAATATATCTAATAATGTGTTCTGCCTCCCTCCGTACAGGGACTCACGCCAACACAAGATTACTGCTAGACAATTTATTCACAGTAAATTAACACACTGACAAGACTTTGGCAGCAACCCAGACTTCCACAGATAAGAAATACACACAAGAGCTTCTCCAGCTTTAGTATATTAGTTGTGTCCTGCAAACAGCCTCCTCCCAAAGTCTTTTCTTATATACTCTCTTGGGAGGAACCTAATCACAACCACCTGGCCCCAATTATCTTCTGTATCTCCATAGTTGCTGGCGGCGCTTATCTGCCCGTCTTTACCTGGCGTCGGGGACTAACTCCCTTAGCTCCTCCTCAGTGCTCCAGGACCTGATGTCAGGGACAAACTCCCTTTGGCTTTCACCGCTGCTCCATGCCTCAGGCGCCTCCTGGTGGCCAACCAGCCTCTCTGGTCCCTGCTCAGAGTCTGAACCCTGTCCAGGGTCCTCCACATCTTCCAGAGCTGACTCATAGAGTCCCTCGCTATTGGAGTCTGTTTGCATCTCCAACGGCTCCTGCTGGGCCACAACAATAATGTACAGTTAAAATTACAAGATGAAACAAAATAGGAGCGCTTAATGATATAAAAATGTGTAACAACATGATGAAGATAGCAGGAAGTTTGAATCCATCTTGCACTGCGTCCCAAAAAAGAGGTTATTATGGGGGGGGGGGAGAGAACAATTGGAATCCGTATAAAGGTATACCTTTAAAAGAAAAACTAGCAATATGGAAAACATTTTTTTTCCACTTCTTTCGTTGGGAATATAATTATCAATTCCATTGATATTAAATGGGGTTTGCTAAAAGGTGGAAATATACCACATAAAATAGAGAATGGAAGGGAGATAAAGAGAGGGAAAGAGGGAGAAAGGAGACAGGAGAGAGGGAAGTAGAAGGGAGGGAAAGAGCAGGAGAGAGGGAAGATGTGGAAAGAGAGGAGAGGGAGAGAGCAAGGGAAAGTAGAGAAGACAGAGAGGGTAGAAGGAAGAAGAAGGTAGGGAGGACAAGAGAAGGACAGGAGGAGAGCTGAAGACAAAATAGACTATAATATGGTGTATGGAAAGCAGAAGAGCAAATAAAAATTGAAGAGGCTTAATGGCAAAAAGAATTGATATACTATTGAATACTCAAAAAATGTTTGTTAAGATGTATAGGTATGCTTTGGATTATATTATATGTATGTTTTAAAAAAATAAAACTTCTCCAAAAAAAAAAAAAAGAACACCAAAACTCCAACCTATTTAACAGAGAATTTTACTTATTTGAAATCCTGGCAGGACAGTCATCTGTATTAAAGAATTTTCAATTCAAAAGTCCATCCCTTCCAAATCCAAATTAAAAAACTCTAGAGAAGGAACATCAAGAGGGGCTTTGAAGTTGTCCATCGCTGATGCTAAAACACAGCCAACATCAGACATTATTATAAGATACATTGAAAAATTATGTAAGTTGTAAGAATTTTTTTTTTCATATTTTGACTGTGATTTTGGGCTAACAAGAACTCTAAAAATATAGGTATAAAGAAAAAAATAGTATTGTCCACTACACCATTAAATTAGATTGTGCAGATTTATTTAAATATATGCCTTTCATAATTATAATAATTATAACTTATTTCTGCTATGGATTTGAATTATAGTTTTACTCTAGAAATATAAAGCAAAGATAATTTTGATGCTGGCTCTTACAATGTCATTGGGATTTGTTAAGGAATACAGTACTACATATGTGACATGGGCAGCTGTACGAGAGAGGGGGGGGGGAGGTCAGGAATCTATCCCAAAGCAGATTGTTATACATAATAGGCATATTTTTATTCCTGATAGGCAATTAAGAATCTGCCAATAGAAAATAGCCAATAGGAATAACCAATCAGGAAAGTGGATTAGCTTGTACATAACAGTGGCTACTGAATGGAATTATTTTCTTGATTTATATAATATGCTAAGATATGAAGCACTAATTTGTGAAAACAAAGTATGGTATGTTTTGCATACTATATGACTGTACTAGATCTTTACCTCTGATGATTAATCATTTGAAGTAACACATGCAATCTGCAAAGTTTTCTCTGATATCCTCAGAAAAAATATATATTTAAAGCTAACAAGGAATCATTTAGCACCCTTGAACTAAATCAGAAACTATTGTTCTATTATCACGAATATGCAATATTCCAATTTCCAGTTAATGGATTAACGACAGGGTCTTCTAAAATCTCTAGTTTGCATTACTTCTTAATGCCTTTTAATGGTAATTCTTAATTGCATATTTAATCACACTTAAGTTCCAACTCTTCAATTGTAGTTTTCCCATATCTCAGTTTATAAACATTCTTCTTTCAAGAAGTAGCTACGGATATCTCCTGAATCATCAGTTTACTAATACATCTCTCTATATGAATGTTCAGTGTACCTTGCAGCAACATCAGCATTTTTTATTATTATTATTTTCTTAAATCAATCCTACTTGCTAGGAGAAGTTCAATTGAAATTATAGCATTTGTTGACCAAATGGAAATCCATTAAAAAAGTAAAGTAGCAGGGAGTGGATTTCAGCAGCAAATTCAACTGCAGAAAAGTACTGGTGCAGTACTGGTGCAAAAGAGTATAAGCAGAAGGATATAAAAAGGAAAGAATTTGCTATTTTCTTCAGGTTATGTGCTTTATGTGTTTATTATAAACCAGCAACAAACTTCAGGAGTCAGCAGTAAATATACAAAATATATGTGTTGAGGTTGAGTAGGGCGGGATGAGATAGAGAGAAGTATTTCAGGAAAATGTTTACTGATAAATCTATGCCAGTAAATATGTATGAAACATTCTGGTCAAAAGTCAGAGCATTTCAGAAAACTCGGGATCAGTGGTGGGATCCTTCTGGTTTAACAACTGGTTCAGTGATTGTGTGATTTGCACACCTGCACAGTTTGAATAAATCTTCACTTCAAGTTTCTTCAGAGAAGTAACACAGTCGATTCACATGGCAATCTGCTTTGCCATGTGAATCAGTTGAGAAGATAAAGGTAGGAAAATAGCGTGGACGGATGAGTGAGCCCATCTGATCGTTGGGGCAAACCGGTTCTCTCCCAGCTGATCATAGGAGCTACCGGTTTGCCCTAACTGGTAGAATCCCCCCTGCTCTGGATCCTTCTGTTCTACTTCTGGACCATATCAAGCCAGATGTCTTGTGTCTTCCAATTTTCCAGAAATATGTACCCCAAATTAGGAAGGTTTATGCTGTTCTGGACTGAAGTATCCATAACACTATGAACCACTTCTTCTTTTTGAAGATTTACTTATGGAAAAATGTTAGAGCACAGCTGGGGCAACCAGTTCATAGTTGTGCCAAAGTTACTTTTTCAAGAGGCAACTGGACTTTCTTGTTTTTCTTTGAAGACTGGCTGAGAATCTCCATAGACAACCAGTTCATAGATAATATATAATCATAGGGCTGGGACTTCAGAGGTTTTCTAGTCCAACTCCTAGTTCAAGGCAGGAGTTTTAAACCATCCAGCTAAGTTGTTGTCCAATCTATTTTTGAAAATCTCCAGTGATGGAGCACCTACAACCCCAGGAGATTACTTCCATTGATTAATTGCTGTCATGGTCAGGAAATTTCTCATTTCTAGGTTGTATTTCTTTTCGACAATCTGTTATTTCTTGTGCCTTTGAGAATAAGTCAATCCCCTCTTCTTTGTGACAGCCCCTCAAGTCCTGGAAGGCAGTTATTGTGTCCTCCTGAGCCTTCTCTTTGATAGGCTAGACATACTTAGGTCTCTCAACCAGTATTGGGTTCCCGATCCTGGTGCAACTGGTATGATGCAACGGGGCCTGGTGTCCACCACATGCATGCACGCAGAATGCAGTGCCTTCATGCATACTTACCACCCATGACACTCCATGACACTCCAGCTGCTTGGCGGAGCATCATGCAAGTGTCGTATGCTCTGTGCGCATGCACAGAAGCCCTGATCGGCTCAAATACAAGTAAGGACAGCGGGCGGGTGGGCCCTCCTGAACACCGTACTGGAACGGTACCTGGTGTTCCCAGCAGGCACAAGTATGCCCATACCAGGGCATACCAGTCATACCCCACCACTGCTCTCAACCAATCATCATGATTTAGCTTCCAGACTCTTTATCATCTTAGTTGCTCTTCTCTGCATATTTTCCATGTGTTTCAATGTGCTATAGAGGAAGAAGAGAATGTCCCAGAAATCCCTAGAAAATGTGACCTCCAAGATGGAACATTTCCTCTCAGTTACATGCAAGGCAGCTTAGAACTTTCCCTACAAGTTTTTTGTGTTAGTGGTTAATTTGGTTAGTTGGAACTACTGGAAGGGATGAAGCAGGGCAGCTGTTGAAAGGTAACTGGGATTGTCATTGCATATCACATCTATTTTGAATGGATCTTTTGACCTTTGAACTCCCAGCCTTCTATCTCATTCAGGTTTGTTGTTGATCAAAGAAGTCATCAATTTACTATGCAGACATTTCATTGTACATGGAATATAATAGGAGGCAGACAGTGAAGGTCTCTACAGCCTTGAATGTAGGCTGGGCAGACAAAGAGTAGAAGAATCAAAATTCTGTTTTTGCAGTGAGAAAGAATGAGTCATAAGTGTCATAAAACTGTAAAGTCAATCTATGACAAACAACTACTGGATGCATTCTTAGGCTTTAGCCTTAAATTATATCTTTTTTTCAAAGAGTCTAGACAAGGAAAGCTTTCCAGAAAGTTCAACTCCAAATCTCTCTGCATGTCTGTGTATAGAGGGTCTATATACATATATAATCCATAGACAGGTACATAAGTGCAAATAAATATTCTCTGTTTGTGTATGTATTTTTTCATGGGATTCAACGGTAGCCTAAGATTTACAGATAATGAAATCGGAGATAACAAGACCTTGAAAAGATGTGCACATATGCAAATACCAATCTGCTATAAATAATTAAAAAGCTTTACAACCAATAGTAAGTGTTGATCCCTTTTAGCAATTTAGATATGTGAAGTGGCAGATTATGGCTCAGTCTGTCTATCATCCATCTACCTACCTACCTACCTACTTACCTATCTACTATGTAATTTATCAGCTATTCCTGCAGGGGGCCAATATTCGGTGTAAATATGACTTCATCCTCTACAATAAGAGAGTCATCTTGTTAGGTCAAATCAATCTGTCTTCTGTCAGGGAAACAATTCTTGAATAGGATGCTAAGTCTGGAGAGCTGAAAATGATGGCTGCCCAGAGTGAAACATGAAGGTGTTGCAGAGAACATATATTATCACAATTTCAACCAAACTTCGTACACAGATGACTTACTCTCTGGAAACAAATACTGTGGGTGTAAGACACTCCTAACATCCCTGTTGGGATGTTACAGGGATGTTCCGTTAAGATACAGCCTTCTGTGCCTTAAAATGGCTTCTACTGTGCAGCACAGTGGAGTTGCCATGGTAACGGCTTCACAGTATTCCACAAGAGGGCTCCCTCTGGTAAGGGGGGAAATCCAAAATTGGAAATTACATTTGGTCCAGACATTTTCCCCCTGTAAATAAATACCTGAGCAACACTAGGTTATCAGCTAGTCATTCATATTTTTAAAAAAACACACCTTCCAATCTTTCCTGAGCTGATTAGTTCAGTGTATGTCTGTAAACGCAGGATTTCTTTCTCATGCTTGATATACAACTAAACACGCAACAAACATTCATATCACAGGAATCTGATTGAAAGTCTGAATTTTATTTGCAGTGAACCAGCTAAACCTCACATTTGGTTTTTGTCCAATCATTATATATCTGCAACTTTGTCATTAATATGGGATTTTGCTCTTTGTGTGAGTGACACCAGAAACCCCCAAAGTGTGCAAAATAGAAAATGCATCTTATTACCAAGGATCAATAAAATGATAATGTTTGCAATGGCATAAGGACATACATGGTAGAAGCTGAATGGTTTGCAAGGGGAAAAGGAGTTGGAGAAATTATGACAAATGGTATTTGTATAAATTAGCTTTAATAAGATTTTCTTTCTTTTGATTTCTTGCTTTTACTTCTTTCTAACTTATTTGGTCTCTCTCTATTTTTCTGGCCTTTGCATACAATTGCTTTTCTTTTTAACATTACTCTGGTTTCTCTTCAGATTGTATAAATCTTTAACTTTTTTTTAAAAAAAATCAGAGATAAGAAATAAATATGAAATCTTCCTTTATATTAAGGTTAAAGACAAGAAAAAGAAAGTAACTTGAAGGGGAAAAGTAATAAAAGTACAAAAAGAAATACAGATAGAAAAGATACATAAAGAAGCAACTTCTGATCACTGGAGGTTTTAAAGAAGAGACTGGACAGGCACTTGTCTGAAATGGTATAGGGTCTCTTGCTAGACTAGAAGATCTCCAAAGTTCCTTCCAGCTTTATTCTGATTGATTGATTGAAGCTTCTTTATAACAGTTACAAACTGATCTTTTTTTCCCTCATTAAATTTACATGCATTCAGTTGCTTCTTTTGGAAACTAACTAAGGAGAGAAGCAACCTACAACTAAGGAGAAAATGCCTAACAGTGAGAACAATTAACCAGTGGAACAAATTGCCTTTGGAATCTGCGGGTGCCACATCGCTGGAGGCTTTTAAGAAGACATTGGACAGTCATTTGTCAGAAATAGCACAGGTCTCCTGTGAGAGTTGGACTAGGTGACCTCCAAGGTCCCTTCCAACTCTGTTACTGTTACTGCTTTTCTAGAAAAAGAATAGTAATGAAGTTCTCAATTTGATCAGAACTCCCAGCTTCCTTATAAGGTCTCTCACCTGAATACCTCAATATGTACAATTTTACTCCCTTCCTTCCTTCCTTCCTTCCTTCCTTCCTTCCTTCCTTCCTTCCTTCCTTCCTTCCCTCCCTCCCTCCCTCCCTCCCTCCTTCCTTCCTTCCTTCCTTCAATTCTATCCATGCAAACCAACTATTCAGCAGTCCTTCATCTTCTCTCCATGCCACTGCTCTACTATTTTACAACTTGTCTTAATACTGAGTAGCTTATTACCTCTTTTCTTTTGTTATTTTTCCCCCTTTTTCTTTCTCAATTCTCCTACTCTTTTACTTTAGCATTTGTTACTGAAAAGATCTAGCTTGTATCTTGGTCCCTGAACAACTGAAGGGTATGAATGGTGTATGTATATACATATATTCAGAGATGAGGCAGCTATGGAATATAGTTTGACCTTGTTGTCTCACAACCTTTCCTTTTTTCTGTTTTAGATGCTACAATTTTAAAGGCAGTTGCAAAGAAAAATACAGATGCTCATTTCCATCTTTCACTCATTTAGGAAATGATTGATTATAAGTAAACTCAGAACTATCTTCTTTTACTTCACCAAAGTTGCTAAATAATATACTTATTTCCAAAATCAGAACAAATAAATTGAAAGGGGAAAAAAGTGAATTAAGACTCAAGTATTTCAAAACTATTAAGATACCAATGGGTGACCATGAGAAAATGGGCTAAGTTTTCTGCCCACATAAAGCCAAAGTTAGATCTAAAAATAATGTCAACAATGAATCTTTCAAGCTGCCCTTTAAAGGATGATAGTGTTGCCAGAACGAACAACCAAATGTAGTGTTGACTGAGGAGAAAAAAATTGGCATCACTGAACTAAGCACATCTTGCCGCTTAGTTTGGTGATGGAAGATATTTTCATAAAAGGAGGCTGTCAGATACCACCACCATTTAGTGTTTCAATCCCTGATGTGTTAATCATTTAGTATTAATTTATTTATTTTTAGATTCCAATACAATACCATAACTCCACATATCATAAAAATGTAAAACATGATCAAAAGGAACATAAAACCAGAATCAAGTATTGATTGAGAAACAGCTGAGCTGAAAAGCAAAATTACTTTCCATCTATATCACTTTGGCAACATATATCTGAACATTTGCCAGCAAGACATACCACTTCAGCAAGATTATGAATATTTTCTTGGATTCCAGCTGACCCTCACTTGAAGGGAAAGTCAGAACTGATCTGGAAATTCTTTGTCATAAACAAAGCATCCAAGGGGATTTCCCAGAAACATAATAGCTTTCTAATAAAATTCCTTCCATTATTCTAGGATATCATGCTAAGGATCACTGCACCAGTACTTCTTCTGAATGAACTCAAAGGAGAACTGTTGAGCTGGTTTTGAAATGGTCTCATATAGATATCAGTTCAGAATATACTGTACATCAATCTTATTTGAATTCCAAATTAAGATAGCCTGTTTCAGAGTCCATGAAAAGTTTCTTTGAAGACAACAAAGACTTCATGGTAGAGGTGGTATTCAGCAAGTTCTGACCACTTCTGGAGAACCGGTAGGGGAAATTTTGAGTAGTTTGGAGAACCAGTAAATACCACCTCTGACTGGCCCCATCTCCATCTATTATTTGCCTCCCGACTCCCAGCTGATCGGGAGGGAATGGGGATTTTGCAGTAATGTTCGCCTGGAGTGGGGTGAGGATGGAAATTTTATAGTATCCTTCCCCTGGAGTGGGGAGGGAATGGAAATTTTACAGTATCCTTCCCCTGGAGTGGGGTGGGGATGGAGATTTTACATCCATCCCCTGCCATGCCCACCAAGCCATGCCCACCAAGCCAAGCTAAGCCCAACAAGCCACGCCCACTGAACCAGTAGTAAAAAAATTGAATCCCACCACTGCTTCATGGATACTTTGGTAGTTCTGGATGCTAAATATAAGCCACAAGTTTGCAAAAAGAATAGAATTAATGTTGTGGCCTGTAAAATATTGGAGAAAAGGAAGAGGAGTTAAATGACTGATTTTATTTTTATTCACTTTTATATATCCCCCAACTTATACACAATAACCCTGAGAAACCTGGGCAGATTGTAGCATAACAGTAAGACTAAAGCAAACAATAATACTAACCACAAGGGTTAGGGTTAGGGTTAGGGTTACATCCTAGAGTGACATGTACAGTAGAAGACTCATAGATCATCTTTTCAAATCATAGTCCCTTTGTCAAGTGAATTTTCATTTTTTTTAACCATCCTATGAATAGTGCTTATGTAACAGGATTACTGGATCTATCCATTTACCTATCCATACTGTTTACCTTAGCAGGCTGGATATAAATATGTGCCACTGTGATCTAGTTCTACCAAAAATATGAAATTATTCTGTTTCTGAACTTTTCTCCTTTTGTAAGTTATTTCATTCAACATTTCTTACACTTAGTTCTTATAGTGTCTCAGTAGGTGAGACTATATAGAGGGCATTTCTCTGGGTTAAGAAGTTAAGTTGGATCAGATTTTCTGAGTTGTAGGCTGGGCTGGAAAGCTGAAAACTAATTCCACAAGGCAATGGCAAGCTACTGCCATACTGGGCTAAGAAAATTGCATGGATCTGTTCAGGCAAGTCATAGGAGTTAATATAGACTTCTGGGCATCATTATCTTGATCACAATTTGCAACAGAAGATATATTATGATTAGAGTCTACAGCATCTGGGGAAAGGCAGTCCACAATATCACAATATGTATAAGTATTGCTATACTTGGCTAAGTGAAAAAGGGGAGACGTGAGGAGAACCTTTTTAATGTGGCTTTTATAAATTTAGGGTCAGTGACACCAGATGTACGAAATTTACAGACTTTTGATGCTCGAGGCCTTAATTAATTTTTGTATGTATTTTATATACATAATAGTTTCATTCAATTCCTCCCCAACACCCGTTTTCAAAGGGAGCACAGTGAAAATGATAACAAGGTATGTGTTTTTTTTTAAATTACTCCCTGACAAATTCTTCAGTTGATGGCTGTATTAATTACAGCAAAGGACTCCACTTAAAAGTGGCAGTTATAACTCTTGATTCCTGGAGAGGGGGAAAAAAGATTTTTTTGTTTAATTAATTGCTAACAACACGTCATCACATTCTCCAAAATTACAAAACAAGGTTATTGTTCACTGTGGGACCTGGCCAGTTTCAAATTAAAAATAAAAGCACCACTAAAAAGCTGTCAATGTCGTTGCCCCGTTACCTAATTACTACCGTTGGCTTGTTTTTAGTACAGACTCAGATTATTACAAAGCACACTTGCCAAACTAATTTAGGGAACATATATTACATAGAGCAGGTAATTTTAACAGCATCACCCTAATTACTCTCCTTCATTATTTCCATAACAAACAATATAATTGTTATGGGCTTAGGTTCCTGATGAGTGGCCTGGAGGCAAATCTTGCACTCCAGTTTCAGCTTAACCTTCCCACTTGTCTCTAGCTCCCTGCTTTTCCTCCTTATTTCCCTCCTCCTCCTCCCCCCCCACTTCCTTTTCTCAGGCTCATTAAGATGCAAAAAGATGCTGAGAGTAACAAAACTTACATTTCTTTCCCCTGAAGCACCATCTATCAGGCCATGTCCTTGGAAAACCAGGAGTAATTGCTAGGCATGCTAACAAACAAATTGTAGCAAGTCACATCCCAATCTTTATTAATTTCATATATGAAGAATATATTGAATATACAGAAATGTCAAGCATAACTTTTCTTATGAAAAAAGGATGTCATGTTCATCTTTCCCAAGTGCATACTTGAGTACAGTATTACCAGCAGTATTACAGTATTACTGGGGTCTTCTGCTTGAGCATGGGGTTGGACTAGAAGACGTCCAAGGTCCCTTCCAACTCTGTTATTCAGATGAAGAAATAATAGTATTTAATGGAAGCTCTTTGCTAGGGTAATAGAAGAAGATATGTAGAATTCCAGATGTTCTAGCAGAATGGTTATAATGGGACAGAATCAGGAATGAAAGTGAGACAGTTAAGATACAACACATGTGGGATATATCAGTCTCCACACTTATTTTTAGCCACATCCCCTTTCATGGTATACTTCTGTTTTGGACTTCTTTAAAAGGAATTTTTTTCCCCTCTTTCCCACCTCTATTCTTGGAATTTAAAAAACAAAATCCCAACCCTTCTAGTTTATTTATTTGTTCTGTCTTCTCCAACAGAAAGGTATGTCATAGATAAATGTGAGTGACAGAACTGAAGGAGCAGGGCTGACATTTGAGAGAAGCTGAAACACAAAAGACATGTCTTCACGTTGAATGTGCTTAAATCTCCCAGACCAAAGCAGATGAAGGACATCCTTTTAGCTGGTACCATATAATGGTCTGGTGAAAAATATCAAAATTCTGGGAGAATTGGTAAAGAGAAGGCCAATGTTGTCTCAGCCTTAAAAAGGAGATCAGGGGAAGATGAGTCAGCAAACTAAAGATCAATCTGACACAGACATCTGGAAAGTTTCTAGTGTGGATAATGTATCTGAAAGCACCCTGAAAAAAATATAATCATAAGAAGGTAGCATGAATAAATCTTGACAGACTAATCTTCTCTTATTTTTAATTAGATAGGTTTTTTTTCAATAGACTATGGAAATTCTATAGATGTAATATATCTTCATTTCAGGAGAGCTTTTAATAAAATGGTATCCTGATTAGCAAGCTTGTTAAGTGCTGGATGATATTAACTGGCTCAAAATCATATTCAAATATCAAAGTAAGGTGTTTATAAGATCAGCCATGGATCCTCTGGTCTTCAATATTTACATTAATTCTGTTGCAAGAAGAAATGAAAGAGTCTCCTGTAAATAGCAATAGAAATAGCACTTAGACTTATATAGCGCTTCACAGTGCTTTACTGTGCTCACTAAGCAGTTTACAGAGTCAGCATATTTCTTCCAACAATCTGGCTCCTCATTTTACCGTCCTCGGAAGGATGGAAGGCTGAGTCAATCTTGAGGTGGTGAAATCCAAACTGCCAAAACAGTGGTGTAATCCTCTGAAGTCTGCTACGTGTTCCGCGAGTCTGCTACTGAGCACATGCCTGCAGAGCACTAAAAAAGGAACATTTTGAAGCCTCCCAGTCTGCAAAGGTAAGTAAACAGCTAGTGGGTGGGTGGGGGGAATCTGCTGTGCCACACAATTTAGATTAGCTAGAAAGCAGGAAATCTGATGATTCTAGCTAATATAAATCACGCGTCACAGCTAATCATCGCCCAGCTGATCATTGGAAATACCAGTTTGTCCGAACCAGTAGCACTTTTTACTACCAGTTCGGACAAACTGGTCCGAACCGGTAGCATTTCACCCCTGTGCCAAACTTCTGGCAGCCAATGGGCAATATTTGTCCTAAATGATTTTAAATATGCTAATATTACATTTTGTTTCTTGGATTCTTGCAACCCTTTTTCATTAAGACTAACTAACTTCATCCATAAATTTTATTTTGGCCCACTTATTGTTCTCCGAATACCAATTAATGTTATGATCTGTTCCATTGAACAAATATCTAATAATTAACTTTTCTATATTTAAACATTTAAGATATTTTATAGCATTCTTCACAGATGTAGAATCTTCATAAAGACTCCATTTAACATTCCAATGACTTTCTATTACATACATATATAAAAAAGAAAACATAATTATGTGTATAATTTTTTTAAAGTGACGTTACTAAAGAGATTTTTAAAAAGGGCTAAAAGTAAAAGAAAAATACATGTATGAGAATAAAAATAAGAAAAAAATGAACTTCATGACTTCCCAGAGGAGATGGTATGGTGATTTTACCTCTCTTCATATACTCAAAATTACACAACAGTTCCAGAAATTACAAAGTGAAAAAAAAAAAGTATTGTGTGTTAAAAATAGCCTATATCCGTGATGGTGAACTTATAGCATGTGCACCAAAGATGCCACACAGAGCCCTCTCTGCAGGGATGTGCCCCATCGCCCCAGGTCAGATCTCTGTGGCATTTCTTTCATGAGATTCTGTTTCGCTGCAAATGATGAAACAGAAGCTTACGAAAGAAAAAAATCTTACCTCTTGCCACGCTGCCAGTGTTGGGATGCTCTGCCTCCCACCAGCCAGCTGGTCTTCGGATCTCTGCTATGCATGTGCACAAGTTCATCCATACATGCATTCATGTCCTTTTGTGCATGTCCATGCATGTGCACATTCACACGCATGCACCTTTCGGTTTTGGCATGCACGCAGTTTGGGCACCCGGTTTCTAAAAGGTTTGCCATCACTGGCCTATATATTCTTTATCTTGAATATAGGCAAAATATAAACTCCGAAGAGTACAGTAGAGACATAAAACTTTTTAAATTGGAGGGTTTCTTTTTTTACAACAGAGCTGTAGGCAAACTCAGATTTCTCCTACAGCAGATTCCATAAAAAGCAACACAGTCCAATTTGTTCATCAGCAGATTTTAAAGATAGACTAAAGGCCTCTGCATTTGCAGGATTATCTGTGGATATGATCTTGATAATTAATGCAAAATAGAGCTGGAAGACAACTGAAGTTGTATTGATCTGAAGAGGATTGATAAACATCTTCCTTTTTCCTGCAACCTCTTTGGTGAAATTAGGATAAATTGATGTCTTGCTTTGACTAGAACTCAACTTCAAAGGAGACTTCACTGATTCCTGGAGAAATAGACATAAAATCTCATCTTCTATGGTAGTATAATAATAATAGTTCTGGTCTTCCTTCTTGTTAAAGGAATTTTAATCACTTGATGAACCCCAACTGGTAAAGCTACTCCCGAAGAAAGCTTTCTGGGGGGGAAAAAACCCTCCATAAATTCAGTCAAGTTTGATTGACTTAGAGGATCATCAATATCAATCACATGTACATTTTTGGTGCAGTTGTGACTTTAAGTAAGTAATTCATTTACCCAAAATATTATCACTGTCTTGAGTAAGGCATGGGTAGCCAATTGTTCCTTATAGCAACCTTTTGTCAGTTTTCAGTTATATTTGAGCTCTGCCAGATCTTGTTGAATTGGCTTTAAGACGTACCAGGTTCAGGATCTCTTTTCACAGAGAATCTTCTTCAATCAATCAATCTATCAATCAATCAAAATAGAGCTGGAAGGGGGCTTAGATGTCTTCTAGTCCAACCCCCCACTCAAACTGGAAACATTATACCAGTGGCTGTTAAGTCTCTTCTTAAAAGCCACCAATGATACACCACTCACAACTTCTGAAGGCAAATTCCACTGGTTAATTGTCCTTATTGACTCTACTTAATTCCAGGTTGCTTCCCTCTTTGATTAGTTTCCATCCATTGTTTCTTGTCCTTGCTGTGGTGCTTTGGAAAATAAGTTGATCTCCACTTCTTTGTGGCAGCCCTTCAAATACTGGAATGCTGTTATCATGTCACCCCTAGTCCTTCCTTTCTCTAAACTGGCTATACCCAGTTCCTACAACCATTCTTCATATGTTTTAGTCTCCAGGCCTTTAATTCATGCCTGCTCAGCAGATAGTGGTGCAGTTGACATTAAACCACGTTAACGTAGACTTAGTTGCCATTCCAATAGCTCATTAATAGCAATTTATTCATATTTCTTATTTCTTAAAAAAAAACCCATCTCTCTCAGAGAATGGCTCATTAAAATTGAACATTAAAATCAGAACAATTTAAGATTTTGAAATTATAAAACAACATTGTAAACATTTCAAAAAATGAAGAAAGATGAAGAGTTCCAAGGTGGAAAATTAACGGTTGTTAATACAGGCAGGGTGATGATGATTCTCATGCCGCTCAAAGCTATAAATGCAGGTTTTGATTTTTTTTTTTTTGCAAAAGGCCAAAAAATTGGGTGATTTGATCACCTCAGAGGGCAAGATGTTCCACAATGCAGGGGCAGTGATAGAGAAGGCCCTCTTTCTAGACCATGCCAGTCAAAATCCTTCCCTACTTATAAAAATAGGTAATGGTAACGATTCCCCGTAGATGCATGCTAGTCATTTTCGGCTCTAGGGGGCAGTGCTCATCTCCGTTTCTAAGCCAAAAAGCCAGCACTGTCCAAAGACGTCTCCATGGTCATGTAGCCACCATGACTAAACACTGAAGGTGCATAGAAGGCTGTTACCTTCCCACCAAAGGTGGTCCCTATTTTTTCTATTTGCATTTTTACATGCTTTTGAACTGCTAGGTTGGCAGAAGCTGGGACAAGTAACAGGAGCTCACTCCGTTACATGGCACTAGGGATTTGAACCACTGAACTGCTGATCTTTCTGATCGACAAGCTCAGTGTCTTAGTCACTGAGCCTTCGCATCCTTACCGCCTATAATAATAATCGCATAAATCGATTCAATAAATAAATAAATAAATAAATAAATAAATAAAATAATATGCAATGAAAAGCTTTATTTATGCAATGGTGAAATTCCTCATCCACAGCCAAAGTTTAATCAAGAGAGAGAGAGATGAGAGATATCATGTGACTCATTGCAGCATTCTAAACAGAACGTGCCATAACTGATGCCATTAATGTAATTACCTTTGTCAGGGTTTCCCCTGCATCAATCTTGCAGCCTCTCTATGTATAAGGAAAGACCTAAGATAAGCTTTTAGAGGAGAGCTCCTATATCTATATTTATTCTACACACTTCTGGCAAACTTCAGAAATCTGATAGGAGTTTTTGTGTATTTTCTTCCTTAGGGCTGAACAGATGGCTTTAGAGATTTCCATGTAATCTCTTCCAGATCTCTTCCTTGGGCACTACTGTGCAAGACCTTTAGGTGGAAAACAAACTTTTTCTCTATCACAATGATATTGTTGGTTTCGGATTAGAGTTTCACCCTGGTGAACCATAGCTGAACTCATAGAAAATCATAATGCAGGATTGCTATGTAAGGTTCTTCACACTGCTTGCAAAACTCTGAGGAGTTACACACACATAAACACACATAAACACAAACAAATACACAGTTCACTATCATGTTTGAAAAGGGGAAAAAGTACCCAAAGAAAATATGGAGCATGCTGATTTTTGTTTTATCACATTTCTGATTTTACCAAGTATTCCGCTGAACATATATATTTTGTATATATACATAGTGGAACCTCTGGTCACAACCGAAATCTGTCCCAGGACTTCAGTCGGCACCCGATTTGGTTGTGATAGGAGGCAATACCCACTGCGCATGTGTGCACACAAAAAAAGGTGTGCAAGGAGAAATCGCTGCAGCTGTGATTGATCGCCACCTGAGGATGTGTTTGCAAATGGAGTGAAACATTTAGCGGATTTTTTGGTCAGCATCCAATTTGGTCGTGGTCAGAAATGCTTGTGACCCAAGGTTCCACTGATATATACACTGCTCACCTGAACCGAGGCTTATATGTTACATTAACATCAGAATTTATTGTAGGATTCAATAAAATGAAAGTAGATTGAATGAAATATTCTCTAGTTGAAGGAATGTTGTTCTCCATCTCTTGCATGGTCCTATTGAACATGTCTGGATAATTCCACTTGCCTAATAATGATAACAGTAAGTGATGGAAGTGGCCTTGTTACAACAACTAATGCAATAAGGTTTTTTTTTAACACAATACTCCTATTAAAAGTAAAATTGATCAGGTTAAAACTACTTATTACAATGCTCTAGCAGACAGGAACCTTGGCTTTAGCTTAAGAGAACTGTTATATATTGCTGCTAAAATAAGACCATAGATAGCCTACATTGTGAAACCTTTGTTTTTTTTCTTTCACATATAAGAAAGCCTTGGGGAAAAATGATGAAAGAAAATACTGTACTGGCTGAGTGGTATGTCGTGAGAATAACAGAAAGGTTTATTTATTTATGTTTATATAAGGTATATATATTGGGTTTTTTTTTATTATTCATCATGGCCTCCAGACAGTGACTCAGCCTTAACAGCTAATATTGAGATTAATCTTGAGGAAAGTTCCAATTTTGAATAATTTCCAAAAAACTGAATCCAACACTGTTGGTATAGAACTGCTAGACATAAACTAAGATAGATTTGGACACCCCCAAATATGACCAGGAAAGACTTGATTCAGTTATAAGCCTATGACAGCAATCTGAGTGGAGTGGAATGGAATGGAATGGAATGGAACGGAACAGAGTTAAGAGGGACCTTGGAAGTCTTCTAGCCCAACCCCCTGCTCAGGAAGGAAGACCTATACCATGTCAGACAAATGGTCCAATCTCTGTGTGGGATGGAAAATCAAAATACTGAAAGATGCTGAGGTATACATTTGCAAGACAATATTTTCTGGGAATAAAGATCAATTCTGATTCTGGGTGGGCTTCTGTTGTGGATAGAGATGATGAAAGCCAACTGTATGAAGGAAGAGATACATATCTTCTGTGGTTTCTGAAATAAAGTTCATCATCAGATGGTAACCCATTGCTATGAATAGCATCTTCACTGTTTATACTACAGTTAGATGATGGATCCATTGCCTCAAACTTCTGGCTGTTTACTTGGATCCAACTTATGCTCTGCTGTTATGATTCATGATGGAAAAAGCACAACTTAGTGCTCAAATCAGATATATAGATGCAAATGTGTAAAAATGACATTTGTATCATGACCTAAGATTGTGCATACACACCTCTAGTCTTGATTGGCTCTTCTCATTTGGAACTCTCTTGCTACTTTGGTTGACTTCTGGATTTTGCCTTTATTTCATAGCCTGTGGCTGTTGTTAAACTTTGTCTCTGCTTTAGCTTTTGACCATTTATTTTTTACTCGGCTGAAAGGAAATGCAGGCTTAGCACGTTCTATCTCTCAAGCACAGGTAGCCTTCTGGAGGGATAGGACATTATGATGCAAATTAAAGCCAAGGGTGTCTTTGTAGAAGCCAGAAATGAAGTTAGCAAGAATGTGCCAATTCTGCTTTTTCCTTATCTTACATGCACAACACATAGGTCTGAGGCATAGGTCACTTGTCTGGGAATAAGTGTTATTGAATGAGGTAGCTTCATTAACCTACTGACACGCATCCTCTGGGGTTGCAAACGGCTTTTGATGACTCATCATCAGTCTGTGTGCTGAATGATTGAATTAACTTTCTTTTTCTTTCCATCCAAGCGATTAATGCTGTTTTATGATCTTTGGCTAGCTTGTGTGTGCAAGGACCCTTCAATAATGAAGTACATTTCCTTGTTAGCATGTGAACATTTCATTTCATTAAACCCAAGTATGGCATGTTTTCACAAAGAGATCCACACCTTTCCTTTCCATGATCAGAAATGTTGTTTAAGCTGTAGTCATTGTAAATTAGAACCAACAATAAAAAATATCAAAGAGGTGCCTTTTAGGATCAACTATCAACAGTGAAGGAATGCAGTCAGGAAATATGTCCCAGAGTACCACTTGGTAGAGCAGCCATAATGGCCTTAGAAAAAATATTCAAATGTTGTCATGAACCTAGGCCTACAAAATTTACATTCTGGTGGTATAAAGGTAAAGGTTCCCCTCGCACATATGTGTTAGTCATTCCTGACTCTAGGAGGTGGTGCTCATCTCAATTTCAAAACCGCTGCCTAAAGACCTCTCCATGGTCACATGACCACCATGACTGAATGCTGAAGATGCATAGAATGCTGTTACCTTCCCACCACAGGTGGTCCCTAGTTTTCTACTTGCATTTTTTATGTGCTTTCGAACTGCTAGGTTGGCAGAGGCTGGGACAAGTAATGTGAGCTCACTCCGTTACACGGTGCTAGGGATTTGAATTGACTTTTCTGATCAACAAGCTCAGCATCTTAGCCACTGAACCACTGCATCCCATTCTGATGGTACAATCCTGGTCTTTCCTATGACATACTATGGAAGCAAAACCTGAACTTTATACAAGTAGAAATGGAACATTTGTTGATGATTTTCAACTTTGGTGCTGGAAAAGAATCCAGAGAAAACTGTGAATGGCCCAGAAAACAAGTAAATGGCTCATTAACAAATTAATCCAGAGTTATCACAAATAACCAGGATCAAATTATCCCGCTTTGGACCCATTATGCAAAGATCTGGTTCCCTGGAAAAGGCTTTGTTGCTGGGAAAGGTAAAAGGAAAGATAAGGAGAAAACCTGTGAAGGACCTAGGAGTACTCACCTCAAATGATCTAAACCCCAGAGCTCATTGTAACAGGATTGCCAAAAAGGCATTAAGAGTTGTTAACCTAATTTTGCAAAGCTTCTTCTCTGGTAACATTGTACTGCAAGCTAGAGCATACAAAACCTTTGCCAGACCAATTCTCAAATACAGTTTGTCTGCCTGTAATCCACACTGTACATCAGACATTAATACAATTGAACGAATCCAGAGGTATTTCATGAGAAGAGTCCTCCACTCCTCTACTCACAACAGTATCCTTTATGCCACCAGGCTTGAAATTTTGGGCTTGGACAACCTGGACGCCGCCTACGGTGTGACCTAACACAAAATCTGCTACAATGTCCTACCTGTCAATGACTACTTCAGTTTCAACCTCAATAATACACAGGCAAACAATAGATACAAACTCAAGGTAAGCTCCAAACTTGATTGCAGAAAATATGACTTCAGCAACAGAGTGGTCAATGCCTGGAATGCACTACCTGACTCTGTTATTGCATCTTCAAACCCCCACAGATTCAAACTCAAACTGTCTACTGTGGACTTCACCCCATTCGTAAGAGGTCCATAAGGGAGCATGCATAATCACCCATAAAGCCCTACATGGCAGTGGATCTGGATACTTGAGAGACCGCCTTCTGCCAATTACATCCCTGCGACCGATAAGATCCCATAGATTAGGCCTCCTCCGTATTCCATCGGCCAGCCAATGTCGGCTGGCAACTACAAGGAGGAGGGCCTTCTCAGCAGTAGCCCCGACCCTTTGGAACGAGCTCCCCGTGGAGATTCGTACCCTCTCCACCGTCCAAGCCTTCCGCATAGCCTTGAAGAACTGGCTCGCCCGTCAGGCCTGGGGATAGGATAGTTACCCCTCCCGAATGATGAATGTATGTTGCTTGCTATTTTATTACTTGTTTGTCCTAATGTCTGTATTTCCCCTTCCCAGTTTTTGTGTGAGCCGCCCTGAGTCCCCTCAGGGAAAAGGGCGGCCTACAAATTCTAATAAATTCTAAATTCTAAATTCTAAATAAGTGCACCAGCGTGCCTACCATCCCTGTCCTGCTGTCCACATTTATTTGTACTCATTTCCTTTGTTCACATCCATGTTTATACTTATACCTGTTATCTTGTTCATGTTTGACAAACCAAATAAAATAATTAAATAAAATAAGGATGACCAATATTACAGTAGTGATGAGTGTTAATGGGAGACTTGAAAAGACAAGTTAAGGATAGATCCTTATCCCAAAGGTGTTTTTTTTTTCAAATATTCCAAACTGAAGAAGCTTCTTGGATGAGAAGCAAAACGTCTTCAAAGAAAAACCAGAAAGTCCAGTTGCCTCTTGAAAAAAGCACCTTTGGGACAACCATGACCTGAATGACTGAAAATATCCATATACAGATAGATCCTATGGGGAAAATATGATCACTATGAGTTGACAATGACTTCATCACAATCATATAGTGAGAACAATTAACCAGTGGAAACTCAGAAGTTGTAGGTGCTTCATCACTGGAGGTTTTTAAAAAGAGATTGGACAACCACTTGTCTGAAATGCTATAGGATCTCCTGCATGAGCAAGAAGTTGGACTAGAAGACAACTTCTGGAAGTTGGACTCCAAGGTCCCTTCCAGCTCTATTCTGAATATTGTAGATCATTGGTGGGTTGCCAATTTTTTTACTAACCGTTCAGGTGCACTCACACTCACACTCATACATTCACATGCTCACACTCTGGGTGGGTGGGCGGGCAGAGCCACCCTCCATTGCCCTTCCAGGCCAAACTGGTTCACCCTTCCAGGCCAAACCAAGAGCAGCCCACCTCTGTTATAGATGCATAAACTCAAGGAGTGTGAAATCCCAGTAGTTTTGCAACTTTAGATTCCACAAACTAAGTATAAGTGTTTGGGGAACTTTCTGTTCCCATCTATTATTCTGTGCATGAAATAAAGGCACAATAATAAAACATAGGAAGAGAGAGAAATAATTTGCGGTGTTGTTCTCTGAACAGAACTTGTTGGTTGGTATTTGATCTTTTTTTCTTGCTATGATCGTAAGATCTTTGGTGATGTCTAAAGACTTTGATGTTCTTAAGCTGTGACACACCTAATATTTATTGTTCAGAGTTCAGTATTGCTTTGATTGGGACATTTGTTTTTTAGAGCCAATGTCATTTGGTTGGGATTGACTGGTGAATCATGGATTTATTATTTGCCTGTGTATTCTTATGGAGCTGATAAAAATGGTTGGAACGGTTGTAAGTTCCAGGTACTTTAAAACAGCCTTCCAGCCCTGTTTTATGTACCATTAATGGTCATTCATTTTCCAGCACATCAAGAAAGTGAAAAGCTTTTCTTCAAAGCACAGAAGTTATTGGTTGTCTAGGGGGAAATAATAAGATCTATTTCCCCCTTTATATATATGCACATGCACACACTATTTCTATGTATAAATTAAGACATATCCTAAACAAACTCATTTACAAGTAGAGACATTATATATCCTGGCTCAAAAACAGAACTCTCAGTAGTCTATCAAACATGAAGCAGTGGTTATAACATATTGTTATTTAGATTGGATTTCAATTTATTGGGATATTTTGTGTTGTTTTTGTACTCAGTACCATTTCCATCTTTATTGGCACACTTTATTTCTTGATTTGTCCACTTTGCCACTTAATCCTAAGGCAATAATGCTTTCCATGATTTGATTGATAAAACTGTGGCATTTATCCAACAAGACTCTAGCAAACAAATTGTGTGGATGCTTAAGCAAAATGTTGAAGCCCTAGCTATGTCATTGGCAATATGAGTTTGATGTTCAGAACTGGTTACAAAAGAATGGTGTTTTATTTGTTGAAGTGTGAGAACATGTTTTATTAGATATGTTTTTCTGAAATTACACTGAGATATGAAGAGATCTTTGCTTTGCGGGGTTTTCCCTTCTTAGGACCATAGAGCACAAGCTTAATGAGCAGAGGATGAAGCATGAAGGAGAAGTTTCTGAAATCAAATCTCACAGAATAAACAATTAGAGATTAGGCAACAGGTATTAGCATTCTTGCTCTATGGTAAAATTGGAAATAAAGTTCTCCCCCTCACCCCATCCTCCATCACAAAGTCCTTTCTGTGACTTCCAAGCAATAGAACTTTTCCAAGTCATTCGAGTTCTGGTGCAGGAGAAATTCTGTATCATGACATTAGATTTCACAGTTCAGGTAGCTCAATCTCTACCCTTTTTGAATGTGTTATCCAGTTGGATATTACTGCATGACTCAAGTTTTCTTGTAAGCTAAAATATGGACAAGGTGCTTGGTAAGGTACAATGAACTATTTAACTCAATACTTGTTTCTTGAGGCAGATATTATCTAATAGTGAGAAGAAAGATTTGGTGGAACCAAGAAGTCAAAAAATCTACTATTAATAGGAAGTCAGTCCTAGAAAAGACCAACCCTGACTTCTCTTTAGAAGATCAGATCTGAAGTTAAACTCAAATACTTTGTCCATCTAATGAGAAGGAAGGACTCACTGGAGAAGAGCCTGATGCTGGGAATGATGGAGGGCAAAAGAAGAAGGGGATGACAGAGAATGAGGTGGCTGGATGGAGTCACAGAAGCACTCGGCATGAGCTTAAATGGACTCCAGAGGATGGTAGAGGACAGGAAGGCCTGGAGGACCATTGTCCATGGGGTCACAATGGGTCGGACACGACTTTGCAACTAACAATAACAACACAAACCTGTCAGAGTTTTAAGATCTGCAAAGAACATTTTGTTTGAAAGGGCAGAGGTTCATCTATTTAGCATATTCCTCTATCATTCCTCGATCATGGATTGACACCATTTTCTCACCATTTTGAAAATCTGTAAAGATGTAGCTTTGTCTTCTTGTTTTTCCTTGCTAATTGTTTGATACTAATGTCTCAATAGGTCGCTACACCAAGTATAGTCTAACATGTTAGCACTTGGAGGAAAAACCAAAAGGGAATGCCAAGTATGCAGAAGACACCTCTGGCAAACCACTTGGGGCTACTACCAAGAAAGCAACATTGACGGGTCCACGCAATTATCAGGCAACCTGCTTGGCAGAAGACGTTTTAGTACTAATAATATTTAGTGTGCATTTCAAAAATGTCAACTGAGCAGAAAATGTGGGGATATAAACAAAGCATAACATTTTCCCCTTAATGTGGAGAAAATGTCTTTGAGTTAAAAATTCTTAGCAACATTACATAGCTAGCACACATCCTCTTATTGTGTTAGCTATTCAAATAATGGTTCCTTTCTTGTCGTGGTGCTCAGATATGTGACAATGTTCTGCAGGTAAGTAGATAAACTTAGATAATAGGGCTATGCATACTTTGAAAATGGTTTTGAGGAAGTGTTTTAGATCTCGTGCGTGCACAGCACTTTCTGCTATTCATTGAAGCATTCACGCCTCTGTGGAAAAAAAGGTTGCTTTTTAAAATTCTTTAATTATACTAGTCTCTCTCCCTTTCTGTTTTCAGATTGTACAGAGGGGGTTGCATTAATGAACAGTAGTGAATTGCAGGGTCCAGAATATTTCTTCTAATAATTTTTGAAGCATATCTTTAGACCTTTTCAGGAGATGGCATATCAATTTGGTATCAACTCTTAATTATCTAAATTTCTCTCCAGGATGATTAGTCCTCAACCTAGCTCTTCAGGTCTTTCAGTGGTGCATCTTAAGCCATGGGCATTTTAGGGGAGCAGGATTAGTGCTTGCTTTTTTTTTTTAAGTGAAGAAGCAATGTGGTGTAAGTCACATTCCTTTTGGATCAAAGTGACCCTTAAAAATCCAAAATGAGTCATGGTGGCTCAGTGGTAAAGAATGCAGTATTGTAAGGTAACTCTGCTCACTGCCAGGAGTTTGAACCTGACCAGTTTAAGGTTGACTCAGCCTGCCATCCTTCCGAGGTTGGTAAAAAGATTGTTGGGGGTAAACCACTGACTCTGTAAACCACTTTACATTGAGAAGTCCTCAATTTTTTTAAACAGGGGGCCGATACACGGCCCCTCAGACTGTTGGGGGCCCAGACTGGGTGGGTGTGGCTAGGTGGTCACATGACTGGGTGGGCATGGCTAGGTGGTCAGGTGACTGGGTGGGTGTGGCCAGTTTATTCTGGTAGTCCATTTTGCTTTTCTCCTTGTTGTACTTGCCCCTCCCCTACTCACCCACTGATCACATGGCTGTGAAAAACATCCCGAAAGGCTGTTTTTAAAGGGTTTTTAAAGACTTTTAAAGCACTACTTTACAAGCTGGCAACAGAGCTGCTTTTCAAGCCAGGAGCAGCACCTCCCCTATTCACCCACTGGCCTTGGATCACGTGGCTGCACTGGCGAGATCACCCCTCAGTCAGCTGATCCTCCCCTGCACCTTTCAGTCTTACCTTCGGCAACAGCAGTGTAGTCAGAAGTGCAGCTCAACCGGTGAAATAACTAACCAGAAGTGCAGCTGGAGTGGATGCTTGCTGGAAGATAAGGCCAATGGTGAGGGATGGGGCGAGGGGTGGGGCTGAAACTTTGCATTGGTGGGCTGTAACTGGCCTAAGGATCTATGACTTAGAGAGTGCTGTAAAGCACTATGAAGCAGTATATAATAGCAATAGCAATAGCAGTTAGACTTATATACCGCTTCATAGGGCTTTCAGCCCTCTCTAAGCGGTTTACAGAGTCAGCATATCGCCCCCACAGTCTGGGTCCTCATTTCACCTACCTCGGAAGGATGGAAGGCTGAGTTAACCTTGAGCCGGTGAGATTAGAACCGCTGAACTGCAGATAACAGTCAGCTGTAGTGGCCTTCAGTACTGCACCCTAACCACTGTGCCACCTCGGCTCTTCATATAAGTGCTATTGCTATTGATATAAAAAGGTTGTGTGGGGTTTTTTTTTTTTTTGCAATGCAATGCAACTTTGGCTACCTTATCCATTTTGAGAGATACACACTCCACAAATACCACTGTGTTAAACCTTTCATTAAACACTATTTATGGAAGCCTCTGCTCTGCTGTGAGGAGCATTTAATCAGATTAAAATTGCATTTTACCTTAGCAGTTGTATGTCTTTAGAAGTTAAATCGTAGAGGTTCGAAGAGCAGGAGGATCCCATTGCTTAGTGTGACACCTCTTTCAAAGCTGTCAAATCAGATGACATCTAGTGACTCTTGATGCTAATTTTGCTTCTGTGAACCAGAATTGATATTCATTGACTGGGAGGCTGATGCAACAAATATTGCAGCAAGAATGTGATTATCTAATTTGTAAAGGTCAGGCTAGACAAATAGTTGTAGCAGAAAGGAAATTTTGATCATATTTTATGTATACTGGGAAAGACCTCATAAAAGCCACTTTTAGGGAAATAAAACATTAACTGAGGTTTTTTTTTTACTACTATTAAACAATTCCATTGTTTACTCTTGTTAAGCAACTCAAATCCAGATTATTGTTAGGGTTCCAAATAGCATTCAAAATAAAACCAGAATCCAAGGCAAAGCAATGCTCAAAATTCCAATTTATTAAGAGACCCATGTTGGGACGTTTGAGAAAAACTGAATCTGAAAGCTTCCCCAGTTTCCCCACCCAGTTGAAAGTTCAAGATCTTGCTCCACACCCACCAGCCCATCACATGGTCCAATCTTCCACTTCCATGCTGGCAGTTCTACCTATCCAGTTCTGGTCAGGTGCAGAAGTGCAGAGACAAAGGATGACCTTGGCTTTCTAGAAATGAATTTTGTTTTGGCTACATAGCATCTACTCTGTACAATCCCGCCTCCCACCTTCCTTCCCACAGTAGAAAAGACATAGTAGAATATTAAAAAGTGTGACAGGCCAAGGCTCGAACAAGAATAAAACTGCAGGCCTAACATTAACTGAAGTTTTTTTTAGTACTATTAAAGAACTATCATTGTTTACTTTTGTTAAGCAACTCAAATCCAGATTATCACTTCTTAAAGGAAAAGTAGTTGTATATTTTCCTTAGCTGAGGGGGCAGGGGAGAGTGAGTGTTGGCAATAGGAGATTCAATTCTCAGGTGAACAGAACCAGAAGTCTGCAGATCAGATATTCAACCTAGGGAAGGAAGTTGTCTCCCTGGAACAAAAATCAAGATGTAGCTGAGAATCTTCCTAAAATAATCAAATTGACAGATTACAACCCCTTTCTCTTTTGAAGTAGGGGTCCACCTATTTTCCAAAGCACCAGAAAGCAGGACAATAAACAATGAAAACTAATCAAGGAGAGAAGTAACCTACAACTAAGGAGAAACTTCCTAACCAGTGGAACAGCTAGCCTTCAGAAGTTGTGGGTGCTCCATCCCTGGAGGTTTTTAAGAAGAGACTGGACTGCCACTTTTCTGAAATAGTATAGGGACTTCTGCTTGAGCAAAGGGTTGTACTAGAAGATCTCAAAGTCCACCCCAACTCTATTATTTTACATTCTCTAAATATTTTTTATCAATTGTGTATATAGCTCAATGTAAATAGAAGAATGTGCTCTTTCAAATCTGTGTATATATTGGGTGGAAGTGGGGAGGAGGGGCAACCTTCAATTTACAGTACCGTGAATTTTCAAAGGAAGCTCTGAGCTTCCTTCTCTAGAATTTTCAAATGTTTAATTTGGTTTTCAGCATTAAGCAGGAAGTTGGGCTCAGTGCACTTGTCCATCTCTAATATCTAATCAAAAAGAATTTTCAGCAATGCACAATATCTGTTGTCATTCATTATTATTTAAAATGGGAGATTTTGTCATATTTCACTTCAGTTATTTATATCTATATCTATATCTATATCTATATCTATATCTATATCTATATCTATATCTATATCTATATCTATATCTATATCTATATCTATATCTATATCTATATCTATATCTATATCATCTATATCTATATCTATCTATATCTATATCTATATCTATATCTATCTATATCTATATCTATATCTATATCTATAATCATATTTATCTATCTATCTATCTATCTATCTATCTATCTATCTATCTATCTATCTATCTATCTATCTATCTATCTATCTATCTATCACTCTGTGTTTGTGTGTGTGTGTGTGTGTGTGTGTGTGTTTTCCAGCATAACTCTTGAATGCCTTGAGCAATTTCAACCAAATTTGGTACTCAATGACTTATTTTCTGGAAACAAGCAATGGTGGGGGGAGACATCCTTAAGACCCCTTGGGGTGTGTGTTCTGTTAAGATACAGCCTGTTGTGCCTTAAAATGACTTTTACTATACAGTGCAGTGGAGTTACCATAGTACTACTAATACTCCACAAGGGGGCTCCCTCTGGTAGGGGGAAAATCCAACATTAGAAATTATGTTTGGTCTGGACAATTTTCTGGAAATCGTGTGAAGACCATAATGAGTAAAATTACTATTATCTGACAGCTGTAAAAGGTCATCCAGTTCATTTAATTTAAGTTCCCCTTCCTCCTTTGTTTCTTTCCTTCCAATCCCTCATAATATATGGAGGTAGGGATAATGAGACCATCAAACTCAGTATAGATCTGGTTCTTTGGCACTGTAGATCGGTGAAGAATGTAAACATAGTGAAATCACTTTTCTTCTATCCTTTGGATAATCATAAAGAGGAATATTGTCAGGCCAGAAAAGAAAAGAAAAAGTCATCTGATTGACCCTGTAAAATTAGCTCATGTATATTGGAATAATATATTAATTTAAAATTGCAAGAAAATAGGGGGCGGTGCTCATCTCAGTTTCAAAGCTGAAGAGCTAGTGCTGTCCAAAGACATCTCCATGGTCATGACTAAATGCTGAAGGTGCACAGAACGCTGTTACCTTCCCATCAAAGGTGGTTCCTATTTTTCTACTTGCCTTTTTAACGTGCTTTCGAATAGTTAGGTTGGCTGAAGCTGGGACAAGTAACGGGAGCTCACTCTGTTACACAGCATTAGGGATTTGAACCGCTAAACTGCCAACCTCCTGATTAACAAGCTCAGCGTTTTAGCCACCGAGCCACCACATCCCTCAAGAGAGTAAGAATATATACATCTAAATTTACCATATTTTTCAGAGTATAAGATACCCTGGAACATAAGATGCATCAAGGTTCTGAAGGGGCATTTTTTTTAAAAAAAAATTGCACTCTGCAAACCTCCCAAAAACGGGCCAGTTTTTTTTTTCCAAAAAAGGGCATGGATAGCCTTTAGGAGGCTTGTAGGGTGCTCCTGGTGGCTGGGGGGGGGATTGAGAGAAATAGGTCATTTCTGCCCTCTCCAGCCCCCAAGAACTCTCTGAAAGCCTTCTAAAACCTATGCATGGCTATTTTGGTGAAGGGGTGGAGTTTCGGGAGGCAAATATACACTGTATTCAGTCTATAAGATGCACTCAGATTTTCAGCCTCTTTTCTGAGGGAAAAAGGTGAGATTAGAGATTTAGAGATTTATTAATATTTGTAGGCCGCCCTTTTCCCTGAGGGGACTCAGGGCGGCTCACATAAAATAGGGGAAGGGGAGGTGCGTCTTACACTCCAAAAAAATATGGTAGGAATGTGAATGTTTCAAAGGACTCACACTTTTTGACTTCAAATTTTGTAAGTGAAATATTTTAACTACTAATGTAGAGAAAAGGATGCAGACTTGGCAAACCTTGTATTCTTTTATATGCACATTTCATCATAGTAAAATATTCCAGTAAAAAAATTGGCAAAACTGTGAAAAAGTATGGATGAGAAAGATGTTTCAAGTAAAACTGACATCTTGATAAAAACCAGGTATTTCTTGTTATGAGATCACATATGTGGAAATGAATCAAGCAGGTCAAACTAATAGCTTTTTCCTTTTTCTTCTGAAAAAACAACTGAATTATAGAGAGGAGAAAAGAATATTTCAACATCTGATGAGGTTCATTACACTATTATTCTAAATGAAGAATATAGCAAGCTTCTTCATGGAAATGACAGGCAAAGAAAAAAGCCAAGTAGATCTAACAAGCAATAATTGTTTTGTGGGGCTTTTCTGCTTACTAGCAGATTAAATTTAGAAGCTACTTGAGATTCCACCCATTTTTTTTAAATTGCTGAGTATACATTTCCCAAATCATGTCAAGAAAGTAATGTAGCAATAAGTGAGTCTTATTTAGAGAGAGTAGCATTTAAAGTTTTGAGTTTGGGCAAAGGAGAATCAGGTTCCAGTTACCACTGGATGATTTTGAGCCAAAATCCTACCTTCTTCTTAGAGAGAGGTTGATATGAAAATAAAATTGGAGAAACATCTTGAGAGCCATCTTGAACACTCAGGGGTCATATGAATCTTGTGTGTATGTGTGTGTGTGTGTTCCAGCATAACTCTGGAATGCCTTAAGCAATTTCAACCAAACTTGGTACACAGATGCCTTAGTCTCGGGAAACAAATATTGTGAGGGGAAGACACTCCTAACACCTCTCGGGGTGTATGTTCTGTTAAGTTACAGCCTGTTGTGCCTTAAAATGGCTTCTACAGTACTGCCATAAAATGACTTCTACTATACAGTGAAGTGGAGTTGCTATGTTAACAGCTTCATGGTACTCCCTCTGGTAAGGTGGAAAATGCAACATTAGAAATTACATTTGGTCTGGACATTTCCCCCCTATAAAGAAATACTCCGGCAACACTGGGTTATCGGCTAGTAAAGTATATAGCTGATTTAAGCCAATTTCCTTTTATTTAGGCAGAAATCAACACTATTATATTTTTGCTGCATTCTGCAAATAAATTCATGGGTGAATTCTTTTTCATATTATATTTTTCCAAGCATAAGCATATACATTTTGAAATGTATACTTTTACACACTCTCTTTCTGTTCATGTAACAAGGATAACTCGATCTGGTGCTCCCATGTGCCAGCATGGATTGATAGCAATAGCACTTATATACTACTTCATAGTGCTTTACAGCCCTCTATAAGTGCCTTACAGAGTCAGTCTATTACCCCATCAATCTGGGTCCTCATTTTACTAACCTCAGAAGGATGGAAGGCTGAGTCAACCTTGAGCTGGTGAAGATCGAACTCTTGGCAGTGAGCAGAATTAGCCTGCAATACTTCTTTCTAACCACTGCACCACCATGGCTCCAAAATGAATTATTAAAATGGGGAACAGCCATTTTTTACACCCTCCTAACCACCATTAAGATAATTATTTCCTCAAAATGATGCATACAGGTAGTCCTTGACTTATGACCACAACTGAGCCCAAAATTTCTGTTGTTAAGTAAGATATTTGTTAAGTGAATTTTGTTCTACTTTATGCCCTTTCTTGCCACAGTTGTTAAGTGAATCACTGAAGTTGTTAAGCTAGTAAAACAGTTGTTAAGTGAATCTGGTTTTCCCATTGACTTTGCTTGTCAGAAGGTCGCAAAAGGGGATCACGTGAACCGTGTCATAAATATGGTGCAGTTGCCCAGCATCCAAATTTTGATCATCTGACCATGGGGATGCTGTGACAGTCGTAAGTGTGAAAATGGTCATAAGTACTTTTTTCAGTGCTGTTGTAACTTTGAACTGTTGTAAATTGAGGATTATCTATACTCATCTCCTTCAATTTCTTTTTATCTTCCAGCTTCAGTTGCCTGAGGCGATCGATTCATTAGTCCTAATGGTAAAATTTGCTTTAATTCCACCTTTCCTTCATTGTGCTTTTTATAATTCTTCTGTGAGGTAAATTACGTTTATTTTAAGAGAGAGTGGTTGGTCAATGATCACCCAGCTGTTTCTTGACTAAATGGATGTAAATCTGACTTTCTTCAGCTTTACTAATCATTTCTGATTTCATATTACATCATGAATATGACCAACAATTGTATTTATGCCAAGTCCTCATAGTACTGCCTTTGTCGTTGTGATCTGAGGCAACTTAAAGTTTTCTTTTGCATTTCCAATATTAAGTAGTACTTGCCTCTTCCCCCATTATAATTTTTCTCTGGCCGACTTCATTGATGATATGGTTCACGATGCATTTACGTCAGAGATGGGATTCACTTACCTTTCCTACCGGTTTGCAAATGTGAGCGCATGCACCGCATCAGAGTGCTCATGCATTACGTCAGGGCAGGGGGGTGGGTGGACCCTCCCATAGCCACTGCTACCGGTTTGCCCAAACCGGAGAGAACTGACTGAATACCACCTCTGATTTATGCCCTAAGAAAGTGTTTTTCAAACTTGGCAACTTTAAGATTTCATTTTCCCCTGCTGCAAAGGTGGGTTGCAGGCGGTATGCCCCGGTACGGGCATACCGGTGCCTGCCTATTGTTCCAGTAGGGTGTTCCGGAGGGCCCACCCACCCGCCCAAACTCCTTTCCTGCATTTGAGGTCTTTGGCACTTCTGCGCACGTAGCGCACAGCACCTACTGAGCAGCTGGAGCATCATGGGGGCTTGTGGAGGCATCGCAAGAGGTAAGGACACATGCGTGTGCTGCATGTGTGTGTGCACACGCTGTGTGCGTGCATGTGGTGGATGCCGGGCCCTCTTGCAATGGGATCCGGAACCCACCACTGCCCTGCTGGCTGGGGAATTCTGGGAATTGTAGCCTGTTCATCTTAAAGTTACTGAGCTTGAAAAACACTGGGTATGGAGGTGCCTAGCACCTACTGAACTCTTTACACAGGTGCAAGAGCACACCGTTCCCATTGGTCCACAAGTATTCTATGCCATTGCCTGTTCACTTTTTGCTTCAAAAAAAAAAAAAAGAACTCCAAGAATTGGTCAGTGGTCTTACAAAGAGAAACCAAGCCCCAGTTTACTTGTCTAAAGATTCAGTACTGTTATTCACCAAGTTTGATCATTGGTCAAAACGGCTTGTGGGCATCGCCCAATAGTTTCATGGGTAAATGAATGTACTCGTGTATTTGAAAAAAAAATCTCTTTCTTCCTACTCTTTCCTTCATAACCCTGACATAAAAAAGACCACTGTGAGGGATAATAATATTCTATCTTTATTTACTTGATTTCTATGAGTGATTTGGAATTGCACCACAGAAGGAGTAGACACTGCAACTGTATGATTACTCTGTAGGGGAAGGACACAGATAACAGAAACCAAGTTGTTGTCTTTCTTTGTTGTGAATGGTGCTTGCATTAATAGAAAAGGTTGGCTTAGATTCTCCTTAGAAAGATAGAAATTCCACAATGAAATTACCCTGGGTTTTTTTTTTTAATCACATGTCATATTCTGGCTTAAAGGTCATGCTATAATTTACATTGCCATTGTAAACCTTATATAACATTTCGAGGGATGTATAACTAATGGAAGAGAATACAGTATGTGTGTGTGTGTGTGTGTGTGTGTGTTTGTGTGTGTGTGTGTGTGTCTGTGTGTGTATATACATACATACATACATATATACGTACGTACGTACATATGTGTGTGTGTCTGTGTGTAGATAGATGATAGATGATAGATGATAGATAGATAGATAGATAGATAGATAGATAGATAGATAGATAGATAGATAGATAGATAGATAGATAGATAGATAGATAGATCCTACGACTTTGCTAAAGTTTGGGGCTGTTTTGCATTCCTTTGGCCAGGAACTCAGTTATCACTCCAGATGAGCCACTTTGTTACTTTTATCTCCATATGCTTTGGGTCCTGGTTTAAGTGGGCACAACCATACTCTTCCTATAGCATCTCCATCCCATTCTTGTGATATTCCCTCTTCCCACTGTTGTCTATCTCTCTTTTTTCTTATGGCTCCAATCCTAGCTCCACCACTCCAAAGAAAAGGCAGATAATATAGTATACATAGAAACAGCTGGCTCACCCAGTGGTCTTAACAGAATAGAATAACAGAGCTGGAAGAGACCTTGTATATCTTCTAGTCCAATCTCCCACCCATGAAGGAGATAAATGGCTCTTCACAATCTCTTCTGGAAGCAAGCCATTTCACTGGCTAATTGTTTCACTATCAGGAAATTTCTCCTTACTTCCAGGTTGGTTCTTCTTAGTTCTAGGTTCATTCTCTCCTTGATTACTTTCCATCCATTGCTTTTTTGGGTCCTCTGGAGAATAAGTTGATCCCAGTGGTGGGTTCCTACCGGTTCGGACCAATTTGGCTGAACCAGTAATGGTTTGGCGGCATGGGTCACTGGAACCGGCAGCGACCCAGGCCTGCCATGTCCGCGAACTGATTCTCTTGGTGGCGCCATAGGTGCCACCATCTTGTTTTTTGCATCTGCGCATGTGCAGAACAATTTTTATTGCACTGCTCATGCATACGTGATGCGCACATGAGCGAACCAACAGTAGTGCCTGTGGGTTGATCCTCTTTTCCTTGTGGCAGTTCTAAGTTCTAGAAGACTTGAAAAGTGTTCACCTTTTAAGTATAACAAGCCACAAGACCCTGATTCCAATCAATAGCCTCCTGCCATCAGTCTCTCTCCTCCAAGCCTTATAATGAAAAAATAAATAAATTGTTTGACAGAGTATTATTTCAGTTGGAATACTGACACGGGGACAGGAGATAGAGGTCTGTCAAAACATGTCTTCTCCTGAGCACCAACCATGGCATGGCGAATAATTGGTGGATATTGACTGCAATGACATTTGGTGGAATGGCAAAATTACCCAGGGCAAACTATATATCACTCTCATTAGCTTCTCCTGCATTAAATCCATCAGCTTCCTGATTCCTAAGGTAAGAATACTGATCTACCATGAAGGCACAGAAATTTGATCAACATAGTTTTCTATTGGAACCCTGCCCTTTAATGTAGGGGATTTGTCTTCCATGGTATGATAGCCACTTTAGTTGCTTGCTGGCTATTTTTCCTTAGATTTATAATATTAGGGCCACAGAATACATATGAAAGTATATGACAGCGAGATAAATAAAATGGTTAAGAATGTTTCCCTTAGATCCTTCCTTCCTTCCTTCCTTCCTTCCTTCTTTCCTTCCTTCCTTCCTTCCTTCACTCCCCCTCCTTCCTTCTTTCTTTTCCCTCTTCCTCCTTCCCTTCCTCCCTCCTTTTCTTCTTTTCCTCCCTTCCTCCTTTCTTTCCTTCCTTCCTTCCTTTCTTCCATCCTTCTTTCCCCCTCCCTGAAATTATGTTAATAGACGTCCATCAGAAGATACTACTAGTATTAAGAGGAAAGTGATTGCATCCAAACCAGTTTCTCCCCTCCCCTGTGTTCCCCCCTTATGTATAAGGGAAAGTGATTCATGCTTCACAAAGACCTGCTGATTATTACCATGTGTTAAACTGTGATTTGCAAACACAAGCTGTTTCTAAACAAGAACAAAATGGCAAAACCAGATGGTTTTAAGATTCAGTGCAGTTTTCTGGAAGGCAAGCATGGGTTTTTTCCCCCTCCCTTCCCACCTAGCAAGTCCCATATGTAAACAACATGGTTCTTATGCCCTCCCCCCGTTTTGTTTTGGAAGTGACATGTATGGCATAACTCAATATCTAAGCGAAAAAAGGCATATTTCTCCAAGAGAAATTAAAAGGAAAATAAATAACTAAAATGGAGCTCTGACAGGGATCTGAAATTATAACTGTCACTTCTTTCACATTGGCCTTCATAAATATAAAGCTCGTTCCAAGAGCCTAGGATGTATTAATCTATCTTTGTAGAACATGTGTGGATCAGGAGTGGGTTGCTACCGGAATTACTGCCGATTCAGCACACAAAGAAAAGGAGCACATTTACATCTAAAAAGGTCTGTGCATGCACAGAACATTAGAAAAGGGGAAAAATGCATTTTGGCAATGGAGATTGCTCTGCGCATGCACAGAAGCAAAAATCAAGATGGCGCCAGCAACAATAGAACCAGTTACTACCTACTTGGCCAAACTGGGCCAAACTGGTAGGAACCCACTTCTGGTGTGGATCCAAGCAGTGTGGCCTTTTATAAAAGGCTAGTCTAGGCTAGTCTAGGCTAGTCTAGGCTAGTCTAGGCTAGTCTAGGCTAGGCTAGTCTAGGCTAGACTAGACTAGACTAGACTAGACTAGAATAGAATAGAATTCTTTATTGGCCAAGTATGATTGGATACATAAGGAATTTGCTTTTGGTGCATGTGCTCTCAATGTACATAAGGAGAATAAAATACATTCATCAAGAATAAAAAGATACAACACTTAGTGATAATTGACAGATGGAAATGTTGTTAATGTACAAATTTTCTGTCTGATATTTTTTTTTCAATATGAAAACAGAGGCAAAAAAAATTGCAAGAGTCTCTATGTGGTCCAAAAACAATTCACTAATTAATTTATTGCTTTTATTTATGTACATAATATTCTATCTTTCCCTTAATAGATAGCATCAAAGTAGCTAATAAATAATGTAAAACATAAAATTAAAAGACAATTAAAGCACAAAAAGTTATGCTTTGTGTACATAATTATCCTCAAATATCACCTAAACATTCATTTACATTTCAATTTTTTTCCTGCATCCAAATAATTATATTGTCTAGCCAGTATAAAGGAACAAATAGATGTAACCTGAAAGCTACTATTGAGCAGACTGATATTTCTGGTAGATGACACTGATGCTGGTAAGACCAATAGAAAGTCCTCTCTTGAAAGGACTTAATAATGATTAACTATACTCATAAATGGAGTTATCTGTTTCTATATGTTCAACTAGCCTGGTTCCATATCATCTCTCTATATAAAAATGTGTGTGTGTGTGTGTGTGTGTGTGTGTGTGTATGTATGTGTTCCAGCATACCTCTGGAACACCTCAAGCAATTTCAACCAAACTTGATACACAGATGATTTACTCTCTGGAAACAAATATTGTAGGGGTATGATACCTCTAAAACCCCTCAGTTATTAAGATACAACCTGTTATGCCTTAAAATGCTTTCTAGTGTACTGCCATAAAATGGCTTCTACTGTACAGTACAATGGAGTTGCCATGATAACTGCTTTACAGTATTCAACAAGGGGGTTCCCTCTGGTAAGGGGGAAAATGCAACATTAGAAATTATATTTGGTCCAGATATTTTCCCCTATAAATAAATACCCGGACAACACGGGGTTATCAGCTATTTAAAAATAAAATCACAGCTAACACATTCATAACTATATCCAGAGATCTGTATCAGGAGAAGGTTGAGCAAGAGAAGTTCTGATCACAATGAATTTTTGAATGCTTTTTAACAGCAGATTCATGTAGAATATAGTACAATACAAATAAGGTGTATATATCATAGATTGTCCCAAAGGTTCTTTTTCAAGAGGCAAGTGGACTTTCTGTTTTTTCTGTGGAGATGTTTCACTTCTCATCCAGAAAGCTTCTTCTGCTTCTTTTCTTCAGTTGAAGAAGCTTCTTGGATGAGAAGTGAAACGTTCTCAAAGAAAAACCAGAAAGTCCAGTTGCCTCTTGAAAAAGAACCTTTGGGACAACCATGACCTGGATGACTGAGAATATCCATAGACATATATCATAGATAGGTGTTTGTTTGTTTTTTCACTTCCTAGCTTAACCCACAGCTCTGTGATTTCCTGTTGAACATCCTTCCAAAGACTACCCAAGGCTGACTTTTTGTGATTTGATCAATAGAGGTCAAGCATGTAGACCACTAATTTATTATAGCCAACAAATAGGTTGCAATTAAGTCACGCATCATATTTATATGGCAGCAGAGTATAACCATCACATAAATGTACACTGGATTTTAAAAAGTTTCATAATGATGAATCCTTGACGTTTATGCTTCAGTGGCTGAGGCCTATTCTTCTGACTTACATGTCTCCCGATTTTCTGCAGTCTAAACTTTCGTCTACATTTCCAACATCTGATGAATATTTTCCTAGGATGAGTCTAGCCAATTTGTTCTGGTTCCTGGAAGCCATTTATTGAACTAACAAGCTGAATTGAGACCAGGCATGCTTTCTGGAGAAAGGAACCTTTGCTTGGCCCCTGAAAGAGATCTCCCTGGTACCTTAGTACCAGCTTATCTTGGGCAGTGATGGCATCCCTACTACCAGGGGTGGGATTCAGCCAGTTCGGACTGGTTTGAGTAAACCGGTTGTTCCGGTGAGCCCCGCCCACCCACCCCTGCCCTTTCCTGTCCTATATTTCCCTGTTTTTTTAGCTCAGCTGATTCATGAAGCACAGCTGATTGCTACGCGTCAGCTGTTTTACTCATCAGCGCTGGCATTGAAGATACGTTTTTAAGCAAAAAGGGGTGCACTTGCGAGCAAAGCACATGCTCACCGAACTGGTTGCAGCCCACCACTGTCTACTACCCCTGTTCCTTTAAGCCTGTGATGGCAAACCTATGGCATGCATGCCACAGGTGGCACACAGAGCCATTTCGGAGGGCACTTGAGGGCACTTGCCCTATCAGCTCCAGTGTGCCTGTGTGCACTGGCCAGCTGATTTTCACCCATAATTTTTGGCCATTTATTGCTCTCTGGAGGCTTCAGGGAAGCCTCCTGAAGCCTCCGGAGGGCAAAAAACTGCCTAATGCGCAAACCGGTAGTTCCGGAATGGAGTTCTGGTTTGCATGCTGAGCTGTTTTTTGCCCTCCAGAGGTTTCAGGGAAGCCTCCTGAAGCCTCCAGAGGGAGAAAAAAAAGGCCCAATGGGCAACCCTGAAGTCCGTCCCTGAACTTCCAGTTTGTAAGTTGGGCCATTTTTTGCCCTCCCCAGGCTCCTAGAAAGCCTCTGGAGCCAGGGCGGGCAAAAAAAAAAGACCTACCAGGCTCACCAGATGTTGGAAAATGGGCCATTTCCACCCTCCGAAAGTTAGCACTCACCCATCTCCTAGAAGAATGAAATATTTTAGGAAATATTAGAAAAGGCAGAATATTATATTTCCTTTAAAAGAAAAATAGAAATCTTAAGGGAGACAGAAACTCAGAGCTTCAGTTCTCTGTCCCCAGCAGATATTTGGTGCCCATTGACAAGAAGTGGGCCAGACTATCTACAAAACAAAAGACATTCAGCTCCAGGGTGATGGGATTAATGTCCTCCAGGACTCTATAGGATTATCTAGCAGCAGGGCTTACTGTAACACTCACTCAAAATCACATGGGGACATTGCATCACCCAGCAAGCTTCGACCAAGCTTGACTCAGAAAACCTAAAAGGTTAGCTATAACCCCTACAGCAGCCAATAGCTTGCACAGAAACAGGAATCTCAAGTTCAAAGTCCAAGAGAGGGTATAAATAACCCTTTCTCTCTCAACTCCATGTGATCAGCTGCTCTAGGACCATGTGCTTGATTGTTCTGCTTCATTAAACCAATCTTTCCAATCAGCCTCCATTTTTCCAGGGTCTTTCTCCCCACTTGGAACTGAACCACATGGATAATTCTTCCAACAGCCTAATGCAGGCTTCTATGGAATAGTCTAGCTATGGGACCATCAAGAAGGAGAGGCCAGGCTAGCTTAATAGTTGGGGATAGTGTAGCTGTATAGAGTGCAGCACCAGAAGCAACAGAATGGAGGTACATCAAACCAACTGAGTCCTGACTCTCCCCCAGAAGCTCCGTGGGTGAAACTCAACAGCTACATGTCAGCAACTATGTCACTTCTGAATGACCACAGGAATCAGGGGCTGCCTATTTTAGATAAAACCCTAATTAATGTTTCTTGCCATGCCATCTTTAGCAGAAACACCCCTACCCCCACAATTTTAGCCTATAGGTTTATACACAAGTTCAGCCCTTTGCTTATGACAGAAGGAATGGAATTTTCTTTTCCATTCTTAAACCAATAATTAAAACGATGGGAAAAGAAAGAAAGAAATGACACTCAGTGGCTACAGGAATGCCATTTAGTAATTAAATATTAACGATCTTCTAAATGTTATTGTGTTGTTAAATTAAACTGTTGTCAGGGATTGGCAGTGCAAACAACTCTTCTCCCCTAAAAGAAAGGGCACTAAATCAAAGGGTTGACCATTTAACAGCCATTTTGTTTTCTCTTTTGTCATTCTGAATTTCTCCTGCTAGAAGATGATTCTTGATTATTTGAGGGTGGGGTGGTGGTGGTGGATTTGAGAAATGCACTCAGTAAGAAGAAGGAAGAAAATGTCTTTCTGTGACAAGGAGTATTATGTGCTCCAATTATGTAATCATTGGAGTCAAGTATTCACAAATTGCATTGCATAATGTTGCTTAACTTGCTTTGCTAACCTTCCATTTATACGGAGGCATCCTTAATTATCCCCCTGAGTGTCAGTTTTCTCTTTGGAACCATGTGTTTTAACATTCAGCATTAAAATTCTGAAATTCTTTCATTCTGCATTTCTCTAACTGCCCTAATTTAGCTAACTGGTTCTTACAAGGCTGACAAAAAAAAATCCCAGCTGTTATGGAATGCTACTCTATTGCTTGGCCTGATTTCTTTTTGTTTGTTGGTTAAAATATTTGATATATTCTTTTGTACACAATTTGCTCAGTGTTATGTAAATTAACATGAAAGGATATTACGCTCAACAATTCTGCCTCGCTGAGATAGTAGTAATATTTCACCCTCTTTATGTAGAAGTGGAACATGCACAGTTTAATTGGAGAAGAATCTCTTCATTTAACCATAGCTGCAGTAGAATAACTTCCTCCAGGGAAAAAAAAAGCTGTTTTCAAAATCTTGATTTATACAACTTGTCATTCAGAGCTTTTATATTAGAAGTGCTTAACTCACTTCTGTCAATATTTTCAATTAGGAATCAACAAAATTAGAATCCTTAGCAGATTTGACTCCTTGAGACAAACAGCTGTTCATCAAGGTGCTGAAATGCTGTTGGGAGATCTACAAATTAAATAAGCAAGCAAATAAATAATGTGGTGGTGAGAGTTCTGACCAAGGATAAAATTGAGGGTTAAAACAATCAAAGGAAAACAGAGGAAATGTATTACTATTTACAAGGCAAAGGACTGGGTTCCTTAGCATCTAGCAAGAATGAGTGAGGTAGAATTGTTCCCATATAATCCTTTTCTGCAATCTGCACCTGCCAGCCCTGTTTGAAGATTGGCATTTTTAGAGGCTGGGCAGGGCCAGGGTTGAAGGGGCATCTCAAGGGCTTTATGAGGATTATTATTTTATCTGATGGATAAAATTGCTCAGATCCATTTTGAGCTGGACTCTAGCTGAGCAAGTCCCCCGGAGTTGGCTGAATCACAGTCTTGCCCTATTAACTGGAAAAGTTTGAGCTTGTAAGTCTTGAGGAAGTAGACAGGTTGTTAGCATGACTTGTTGTGCATTAGATTCATGCCCCTCGTGACTGGCCAAACCATCCAGGAGGAATGCATGGTTGCATCCAAATCCTAGTCAATTCATTTTTGATTGAGGGGGGTAGTTCTACCTGCCTTTAAGGTGATGAATTCTCTTCTCAAGAAGCCATCACTAGATCCAATACTGTTAGATAATTTCTGGCCAGACTCCAACCTTTGTTTCTAGGAGACACCTATGGGGGAAAGTGATTGGATAAAGGCAGGAATGAAATCCAACAGGTTCTGACAGGTTCTGGAGAACTGGTAGCAGACATTTTGAATAGTTCAGAGAATCTGCAAATGCCACCTCTGGCTGGCCCCAGAGTGGGGTGGGAATGGAGAGTTTGCAGTATCCTTCCCCTGCCATGCCCACCAAGCCATGCCCACCAAGCCACACCACACCCACCAAGCCACGCCCACAGAACGGGTAGTAAAAAAATGAATTTCACCACTGGATCACCGCTTTGGGAAATGAGAATTACCTGGAACTTTTTTAGTCAGATTTAATGCTGGAATACAGTATTGAGGCATTAATGATCCCAGTTGTGCATAACCTCCGGATGGACCAAGATAAGGAGGATGTAGGTATCCTAGAACTTCTTGTCTATCAGCAGCTTTTGATACCATCAATCATTGCATTCCTCTTGACTGGCTTTGGGACTAGAGATGGAAGAAAGTGTTCTGCATTGGCTGCCCTTTTTTTGAAGTTAATTCTAGTCAGTATTGGTGAGGGAGTGAATGAGCCTAAGGCCATTGCTTTGTGGAGTTTTTGAGGGCTTGATGATTTATCTGTTCCTACTTTACATTTACATTAGATTATTGGCTATGGTTATTCAATGACATGGAGTCAAGTACCATCGATATTCTGATAATGCCCTGTCTGAACAAGCAATGCCAGCCAAGTCCTGTTGTGGGTGTGGGGACAAGATCATGAACTTTTAACTGGATGGAATTCTGATGTCATTTCCAGAATTGGGAAATTTTAGATGTGCTAAAATGTCTGCTTTATTAAATTGGAACTTTAAGGATTGTTTTGCCTTGAACTCTGATTTAACTCTACATGATACTTGGAACGCTGACACCTAGTTTGATGCAAACATTAGGAGCTCTCGTCTATTGGTCTATATTAGATTGAAGGTGAAGGTTCATTCTCCGATCTTGTGGGTTGGTTTTCTGAACATTGCTGAAGATGTCACCTAGTCTGGTAATGAAACATTCAGAAACCAAACTCCAAGCTCGGAGAACAAACCTTCACCCTCATCATACACTACAGATGCCACTATTGCATGGATTATTTTTTTCAAAAATTATATTTTTAAAGCCATTACTACTCACATGATTATTATGGAGATCCAATTTAATTAAATTAATGCAATATTCAAGTGCATCAATATTTGTAAGGAAATTACAAGACAAATCACATATTTTGAGTGAAACACAATATGGCATGCTTCACAGATCATATAGGTAGTGTGCATGCAGTCTAACCATAACCAGATTTCTCAGTTTCTTTGCATCTCTTTCATCAGCAGTTTCACCATATTCAAGTAGTAGTTTTTCAGAAACAGGCAAGGTATTCTAAAAATTCCTCCTCCATAGTTATCTCTTTTATGGTTTATCCATGAGAGATCTAAAGGGGAGAAAGGATTACACAGCAGTAAATTACCTTTATTCAGCATTTCTTTAAAAAAACTGGTATGTGTTGGGGTATGGATAGGAGGAGACAGATGTAGCTCAAGCCTAGCAAGATTGTATGGCCATGGGTTTAGGAATTTCCTATTCTGGAATTTTTCCAGCTTTAATTCTAGATGGGGTTACGCTTCCAAAGAGAATATGTTTGTATAATTTAGGAAATTCTTAGGTTCACTTAGAGAAGTGATAGCTGTGCCTAAAAGGACCTTTCCATAAGTTCATCATATGCATCAATTTCTGAGTTGAAATGTTCTGACAGTCACTCATGCCTTAGTCCTTTTTTTCAAATGGACTATAGCAATATGCTGTACCTGGGATTGCTCTCCAACCTATTGTTGGTCCAGAATGTAGCAGCTTGCATATTACTGCTTGTATACCTACCATTCAGTGTTGTTACAGCTTTGAACTGACACTGAATAAGTGGTCATTAAGTGAAGGCTACCTGTAATCTCTTACAAAGATGTATTTTTCATGAACAAAGAGGCAACATGAAAGTAGAAATTTTGATACTCCCCCACCCCAATGTGGCTGTATGTTTTTATTAATATTCTGTTGAGTAGCATTTGTTTGTTAATTTGTCCAGGTTGGCCCTTAAACATCACTGAGACTGCTTGTACTACAGAGACTTTCACTTGTGAGTAGATGGCAACACTGCCATCCCAAGGTATCATGGCCTGAGACTATTTCCTTACTGTATATGTCCTACTCGTGTCATATCAGCAGATGAAGTTTTGTGGGGTCAGAAAGTCACTCCAAACAGCAGTGATTAGAGGCAGCACAATATATCAAGAAGACAGAGAATAGGAAGGGTCCCTATATTCATCTTAGGAGGTGTGAATGAAATCTTAATCATCCAGTTGTGGGCTAAGTTTGCATCTGAACAGCTGGGATGAAGTTCATTATGGTACACAGATTGTATTGGGTGTGATAACTGCAATTGTGCTAAATTATTAAAGGCAATAATGAACCTTCGGAGAGAATAATAAATGTTCATGAGACTATTGAGAGGATGGGGAAGACATTATATTTACCATCTGCACTTACCATCAAGTGGCTTGCATACTTACATACTGGCACATATATAAAGAGGGACTATTTTCCTGAACTTCTAACAACCCTGAGCAGTTCCTAGTTTTGTCCTCTTTGATAGATCATATGTTAGGAAGAAATATCATTTTAAAAGCAAATGCTCCTAAGTTTAATTATGTTTACTTTCAATTTATATATTAAAATAGCCTGTGGGTATGTCTGTCAATCAATCAATCAATCCTATTTTGGCTATTTTTTTGTTCTAGGGAAGGGGATGGATCTAAGTTTACATTTTTAGTGACCCCCTGTTCTGACCTAGGCTTAACAGAATCATGAAACAGACTCCTTGTCCCGCACCCACCCCTTTTTTATTTGGTTACTGTGAATTCCTAGCATTCACATTCAGAAAAAAGTCCTGGCAATAAGTCTTTCAAGGTTTAATTGCAACAACAGACCTTATCAGTCCTTGGATAGATGCCAGGCTGAGAGCTTCTAGTCAACGCTGTACAATGAAATACCTGGCAAGGAGTCTTTGTGAGGCATACACTCAGATAAGCAAATCTTCACAGTAATAAGCAAACTAATTGTCTCCTGAAAACACCACTCCTCTTTTGCTCCCATTCATTCCCTATGGGAGGGGCCATTCAACATCCACTTATGCTTTTACTCCCGAGTTGACCCCTGTTCCTTAATTGTTCCCTTCTCCTGACAGTTCTGTACACGTGCACATTGGGAACAGGCTTCTGCTGTTCTTCTGCCCCACTTATCTCCGACTCCGAAGTTAGCTGATAAATGTCGGACAGCCCTGGCCCCATCTCTGCCTTCAGCACAGAGTCTTCCCCAGACTCCAGGACTGGCCCACGTTTCTCCTCAACCTCCTCACTGTCCAAGTCTGCCACCAACTCTGCTGGCAGGCCACAACACTCCCTACCTAGGACCATTGAAAAAAAATATTTAAAGGTCAACCATAGGTGAGAATAATACAGATCATAGCATCTATCTTCAGCATGCACATCCTATACAAAATCCAGATAAACAGGAGGTGGTACCACATCAGCATAACAAAAACTAGATAATGTTGTGTCAATAGCAGAGACAATAACACCTACTAGGAGGGTAATCCAATCACAGGCAAGCCTGTGGACAGGCTGCAACTAACCAACAATCCTCACTGTTCAAGATCGTAAGTTTGAAAAAATATTTAGACAATTAGTAAAACATTCACTGTGGTGGTACAACCGGCTGAAGAGGAAGAGGTCCTATAGGGGTGTTAAAAGACATTCCAGCCTAGACTCCATGAGTGGAGGGGGGAGCATTTGAAATTAAGGATTTTTAGGAGTATATCTGTCCTTTTCCAAAAGGTTGCAGATAGACTAGTGAAGTTCTTGTACACTGGTGTTCATTAATAAATGAGCCATTTCTCAGAAGTCTTCTGGTTGCTCATGGCAAGCAATGAAAAACTAGCTTCAGAGAACTCCTACAATCCATTTTTTCAATCCTGAGCTATATTCCCTCTTTTTGTGGGATATTATCTCAACTCAAGTTTTGACTCCTGGTCAAGCAGGTTCATGCAGTTTTTTGGGCAACCTTTTCAGAATTTGTTTCCTATTGCCTTCTTCCTAGTGTTGAGAGTTATTGATTAGGCTAAAGTCACCCAGTTGATTTTATGCCTAAGAATTAGAATTCAAGTTTGTCTACTCCTGGTTAACCACTAGACCAAATTAGCTTGCCTTTATTCTTTACCAGCACAATATATGATAAAAAAATTAAACACTAGGTACAATACTTTTACTTATTTAAATTTTAGTCACCATAAAACAGTAATTTAGACCAAGATGTAATCGTTAAGTTCAGATCGAATCCTACAAAGGAGGTAAGTTAGGGAAAACCCTGTTTGCTCTGCTTTGCAGATACTACACAAGGTACTCCTTTTCAAGGTGCATACCATGAGATATGAATTGGCTACTAGTTTGACTGGTTTCAAAAAAATGGCTGGACCATTTTCTGGAAGTCATGAGAGTCAGTGATGATAAGCCTTGATGATAGCATCCAATGGGAGATTAATGGATTTTCTTGTGCAATTGGGCAGCCACTATGAAAACAGATTGCTAGACTAGGTGAGCCGGGCATCCAATCAAGGGATCCAACCAAGGACACTTCTGGTGGTGCATGCCTAAGATGCAGTACTAAAGGCAAACTATACCCACAGCCTAGAGTTCGATCCTGACGGGGCTCAAGGTTGTTTCAGCCTTCCATGCTTCCTAGGTTGGTAAAATGAGGACCCAGATTGGGGGCAGTATGCTGACATTGTAAACCACCCAGAGAGTGCTGTAAAGCACTATGGGGTGGTATATAAGTGCTATTGCTACTACTTATATTCTCATGTTATGCTCTGAAAGGCATATGGCATTGCTGCAAGGTGAGGCTTGTGCAGTGTGGCTCAGATGCCATAAAAGCATATCTTGTTCTCTGCTTGATGACAAAAAAAGGCCAGCTGGACCAGTCTGCTTCTTTTCTGCTAGTAATGGCCAATTACTGGCTGAGACCAGGACAGTTGAAGCATAGAGCTGTTGATCTGTTTTTTTTACCTGCGAGCAATAGATAAAGTGTGCTTATACTTTCATACCTTGCCACACTGTCTTTGGAATTTTTTAAAGAAAATAATTTTGGGGAAATTAAATGATGCCACTTCACTAGTTACAGTGCAAAACTGCTAGTTAAGTCACAAATGAAAGAGTGAAAATATTAATTTGGCTTCCAGGGAGTTTCTAAAACAGGACAATATGAAAGGGATTTGAAAAAAAAACAAAAAACAAACAAATTACATTTGTTTTAATTCCCAAATTGGTGGTTTACAGATAGTACTGGTATCTATTGTATTTTTTAATCCTCTATTGCTACCTTTTCTCTATTGTGAATGGCATGTGTCAAGCCTCTCGTTCACAGTTTGCCAGCCTGCATGCCGGAGAAGAAAAAACTAGAATTCACATCTTCACAAGTATTGGGTATTCATTGTTCATCATTCACAGAGAGATGCAGCAGCTCTTCCCTTTAGTGCAGGGTCAGAAAACTCCAAGGTCCTTCTAGGTCCATGATACAAATTGCTGAACAGAGGCTAAGGAAAAAAAGGGGATTGAGATGGTTTACCAAAGATTAAAGGATGGGATACTTGGAGGAGAGGGGGAAGGAAGTCCATATGAAATACAATAGGGATATTTAACAGGAAAAACACTGATTTTCCTAGAAATAAGTAAATTTTCCTTTTTTTATTATTACATTTAAATTTGCTCCCCCATCTTACAATCCAAATTGACTCTGGTAAGGTTACAATACAGTCAAAATATAAATATAAGAACAATTTAAAATTCCATGAATTAAATATAAGCTGAAAAAACCAAAGAATTGAATGCAATGAAGTGGTGCTTTTGCTATCATTGCACCTATTACCTCTGGTACCCACTTTCAGCCTAGATTGCCTCCATTAGGGTCCTAAACCAACTGGTAGAATCAGCTTTTAAGCTTTTTCTGGAGAGCTAGAAGGATAGGGAGGGATTTGGTGATAGGAGGGGCAAGGGGCAAGGGGCAAGAGCCACTGTAATAACCTGTTTTGGACCTCCACCAAATGATACTCCTTGGCTGACAGCAATAGCAGTAGCACTTAGACTTATATTCCATTTCACAGTGCTTTACAGCCCTCTCTAAGCAGTTTACAGAGTCAGCATATTGGCTCCAACAATCTAAGTCCTCATTTCAGAAGAATGGAAGGCTGAGTCAACCTTGAGCCTGGTGGGATTTGAACTGCCAATTGCAGGCAGCCAGCAGTAAGCAGAATCAGCCTGCAGTACTGCACTCTAACCACTGTGCCACCAAGGCTGTGGACAGCATCCACATCAGGTACTTTCTACCAGAATAAGTGAGGCAGACCAATCCCATTGAAGCAACATGGTTTATCAGATATGCTGGATATCTACATAAATGCATATTATCCAGCTGCCGTCAATATACTGGCCTCAGTAGGCATTGAGGCCAGTGTACTTTTGGCAGCTGGATGATATACATTTATGTAGATATCCTATAAATCATTTTGCTGATTTCAATACTCTTAATTGTTGATAAGTAGAAACTGACTGATCTAATTAGGATAATTAGATGAAGATGATGGTGGTGGTAAGGATGATGGTGAGGAGGAGGAGGAAGAGGAGGAGGAGGAGGAGGATTATAGAGCAGGGAGTGAACTAAATTCTTTAAGGTACCTTCCAACTTTCCAACTGCCTTGCATTTCAATTAAACTTATTGCCAGGGTTCCAAATAGCATCCAAAAGTAAATCAGAATCTGAGGCAAAGTATTGCTCAAAGTTCCAATTTATTAAGAGAGCCATGTTGGCACATCTGGGGAAACCTGAATCTGAAAGCTTCCCAGTTTTCCCCACCCAGTTGAAAGTTCAAGATCTTTCCCCTATACCCACAAGTCCATCACATGGTCCAATTTTCCACTGCCATGCTGGCAGCTCCACCCATCCAGTTCCGGTCAGGTGCAGTGGTTCAAAGACAAAGGATGACCTTGGTTTTCTAGAAAGAATTTTGTTATGGCTACATATACAATCCCCACTCCCATACAATCCCCACTCCCATAGTAGAATAATAGAAAGTGTGGCAGGCCAAAGATCCAAAAGAAAAGATGGCTGCAGGCCTGACACTTATTTAGATGCTACGTTTTTGTTAAAAAAAATCCTTCCTCCTTAAGACTAGTCTGCTGACTAACATTGGGTTTCCTTTGGCCTTGCTTTTCAGCAGAGAAATCACACTGACAACTAATCTAGCATTTACCTTTACTCACCGAAACAGATTTTAATATTAATATTTTCATCTTTTATATCGTTGAGTGGGACAATTTGTTAATCACTCTCGTGACATGTATAGGGCCAGTTGAACCCCCCTTTTTGGAGTGCGTCAAATGGCTGGTGACCAGTGTGATTATGGTGCTAAATGTTTGTCCCTTTGGAAGCTGTTTGGACACAATGAATTGAGAGCATTGATTAAAAACACTTTGAAAATAATTAAGGAGACAGCACAAGCCCTTATAATCCTCTTTCATTTCATTCCCTTTTGGAAAGAAAATGACTTGGAGAATTCAGTCCAGGGGCTGGCTGGCTTTAAGAATGAGTAGTTTCCGAGAAATAAAGTTATTGAAAGTTGCTGTTCCACTTGCCCTCAGAGCAGCCCATGGCAATGACAATAATCCAGAGGAATCATGGTTTTAAATTGAGCTACAATAAATGCCTGCCTAAAGATTTAGGTTCTGGTGCACGAGCCCTGTGGGCTTTTCACTTCCTTTGCTGCAGTGTTGACAAATGGCACTAAATGCTCTCGAAAACTTCGCAGAATGAAAAAGAAAAGAAAAGGAGAAGCAGAAAGGGAAGTTTAGAGCTTGCTCCAGCATGTTGCACCTTATTGCTTTAAATTTAATGGTGTAGCAACGTATGGAGTCTAGTAAAATGAAGGACTAGGGGTGACATGGTAGCAGTGTTCCAACATTTGAGGGGGCCGCCACAAAGAAGAAGTCGGTCAACCTATTTTCTAAGGCAACATAAACTAAGACAAGAAACAACGGATGGAAACTACTAATCAAGCAGAGAAGTAACCTAGAACTAAGGAGAAATTTCTTAGCATTGAGAAAAATTAAGCAGTGGAACAGCTTGCCTTCAGAAGTTGTAGGTGCTCCATCGCTGGAGGCTTTTTAGAAGAGACTGGACAGCCACTTGACTGGAATGGTATTGCGTCTCCTGTTTGAGTAGGGGGTTGGACTAGAAGACCTGCTCTAACCATCCTTATTATTTATGAATGTGCTGTTTGCTGTATACATATTCTCATTAAATCATTCTGGGGTTTTACAGAGTTGTAGTGGAATGCATACTGGATTCCCAGAAGGAAGGGGCTACGTTGCAGAGAACCAAGAGACAAAGAATTAAGATGCTTCCTCCTAGCGATTCTCGGAATATATATTTTGAATGATACAAGTAGTTGTTTTAGTTTGGCAATATTTCTGTCTGTGGATGAGGAATAATATATCAAATTGCTCAGAAGTAGCTTTATGTGCCTTTCTTGGCTTTAGTGGGAATCCCATAAATGGTTTTAAGAGGCTTGTCGCAAAGAGATTAGAATGCAGTACTGCAAGCTGCTCCTGCTGACTGCAATTTGGCAGTTTGAATCTCACCAGGCCCAAGGTGGACTCAGCCTTCCATCCTTCCGAGATCAGAAAAATGAGGACCCAGATTGTTGCGGGGCAAGAAGCTGACTGTAAACCGCTTGGAGAGAGCTGTAAAAGCAATGTAAAGTGGTATATAAGTATAAATGCTATTGCTAAGTGCTATTGATATTTAAAAACAAAGAAATTCATGACAGACAAAAAGTCTAACAGAAAGACTAATTTTAATGGAATAACTCAGGGGTCAGCAAACTGCAGCTCTGGAGCTGCATGTGGCTCTTTCCTTCCTCGGCTGTGGTTCCATCACCGGTTGGGACCACAATTTTGAGAGGAACTTCCGGTGGGGGGGGGGGAAGAGAATCACAGTGCGCCATGAAAGGACTCTATGGCAAGGGGAGGGTTTTCCAGTTGTCTCCACAATTGATAGGGCTTTCGGTTATGACAGGTAGAGGAAAAAGTACGCCGCGCTAGGAGGAGACTCTATGGTGGGGGAACTGAACTTCCGGTCAGCTCCAGAATTGAACAGCGGCTTCCAGTTAGGACCTTTGTGGCTCCCGGTGTTTTCTGTGGGAAATGGGTCCAAATGGCTCTTTCAGTGTTTATGTTTGCCGACCCCTGGAATAACTAATTGGGAAAGGCCAATATAAAGGTTATGTTTTGAAAAGCTACCTCCCATTCCTTCATTAGATCATGTCTTTTCTCCATGGACTCAAAGCAGCTAACATGGAGATCTCACAATCACAATGCTGTGAGGGAAGTTGTGTTTCAGAGAGTGACCAGCCAATGAATTTCCACAGCTGAGAGCAGACTTGGACTTCTTTGGTTTTAATCCAAGCAGGGGCGGGTTCCAGCAGTCGCTACTGCCAATTTGCTCATAGCCGTGCTGTGCAGGTTTGCATGCCGTGAGTGCTTTGCGCGCTTGATGCCTGCTACATGTGCATGCACAGTGCAATAAAATTGCTCTGCGCATGCACAGAAACAAAAAACAAGATCAGGAGAACCAGTTTGGGGGCGTGGCAGGCCTTGGTCGCTCCTGGCACCAGCGACCCAGGCCACCAAACCACTACTGGTTTGGCTGAACCGGTCTCAACCGGTAGGAACCCACAACTGAATCCAAGGCTTTAACTGCTGTACCTTATCACTTGAGCCTGACATATTAGAGACACCTCAGAACAAGAGCCAACATGGGTAAAGTCAATGTTAGATTGCAAAGCCATCCCTGAAAATTGTTAAGTTCTGGAGAAAAGGATCTAACAGTTGATGACTGTTCTTTTATTTAAAGAACAAACACAATTTTCTTATACAGGACTTTGTTCTTGGCACATCATCATTCCTTTTTTGTTCTTGGATACATCAAGTTAAAGTGACTAAAGTAGTTATTAGCTTTCACTGATGAAACATGAAGGAATGCAGCGCTAGGATTTTTCTTCTTTTATACTTACACCATCCAGAGCTTTTGCCTGACAACCACATACAGTACATAACTGATCAACAGTCTACAGGATACAAAAAAAGGAGTAAGAAGCAGTAAATCAAAGAAATTAAAGGCAAGAGACAAGAAAAAGAAAAGGAAGGATACCTAGTGTGCAGTCACACTATTCACCTTCATAGCAAACCAACCAGTCAAGTGTATCTTTGCATTTGTAAATGTAATCCAGAGCTTCCACCATCCCAGCATACAGGAAGGTAAATGACCCATAACACCATAATCAAACATTTCAAGAAAGCCAACGAAATCAGAGCAGTTAGATCCAAAATGTCTCCCTCTGGATTTGTTGCTTTACACCAACATTTCATCTAATCCAGGGGTGTCCAAACTTGGGAACTTTAAGACTTGTGGACTTCAACTCCCAGAATTCCCCAGCTGGCTGGCTGGGAAATTTCGGGACTTGAAGTCCACGAGTCTTAAAGTTCCCAAGTTTGGACACCCCTGATCTAACCATTTTCTACCCGACCTAAACCATGATGGGTCCCTCCTTCTGTAGTGGCTCAGATAGGTAAATTAAAAAGCTAACACCCCAAATGCAAAAAGCAAGACAACTTTAAGCAGCTAAAACAGGACAGAACATGTCAAACACTTCAAGCTGGAACAACCATGTTTCAGTCCCGGTTTGAAGCAAAACATTTCCTCTTTTGGTCAATATCTTGGACGGAACACTCACAACATTCGGCTGGCCCAGGCAAAATGATCTGAAATCAGCAGTTCCATGGACATTTCATGTAGCTGGAAAAATACTATGGGTAATTTACAGTTTAGTTTTCACCTAGCTCATTCCCAATCAATCCTTCTATCCAGATCAGAGGGAACACACATTCTGCTCAGGACGGGCTAGCAAAAAATTGAACTTGATGCTTATTATGTATTTAATTTAAAAGGGGGACGGACCTTTTTAAAGTCTTTCAGAAATCTAGAACAGTGAAGGCCTGCTGGATCTTGGAGGCAGGATAATTCACAGGGCAGGGTCCCACTAGGTTGTATTTAAAAAAACTAAAATATACCGCACCCCGCATTCACCATCTGGCAGATACCTTCAAGGAGAAACAATTCCATACATTACCTGAATTTTATACAGGGATTTGCACAGAATTTTGAAGCTCCTTAAATTGCAGCTGGAAAGAAACTGGAAGCCAATGCAGCTTGAGAAGGAGAGAGTAAGAGAGACATTTTAAGGTTTAGCCTTTTTTAAAGTGTAATTATAGAATATTAAAATTGATCTAATTCCATGAAGGGAAAAAAAAAACCCTGAACTGATTGGTTCAGCTGTAGAGAAAAGCATAAAAATAATGCTCTAACTGGGGAGGGGGGTCATTTTCTCCCATGCACACCTACTCTTTTACTCAAAGAGCCATTTTGGTTCTCTGTATTTAGACAATTGTGAGGTAATTTCTTTCCTTCTTGGCTTTAGTCCTGTTGTCATTTAGTTCATTTCTCTGCAGGTTCCTCTAGAGATTGTCATAATACTGGAACATCTTCCAGCTAATTTTCCTGTTTAATTATGCCCACAATATCCACTCACTGTTCTCCCAAAATGAAGCTTTAAATTAGCTGTTGTCTATTGCCTCGCTGATGAGTTTGATTTTCCCCAGCAATACATGAGGCTGGACTTAGCTCTCCTAACCCCATGGATTCCTTGGTACTCTCTGAGCTTGGTTGTTTGCTTACAGATGTTTCATTACCCAACTAGGCAACATCATTACTATGAGGAGTTTGCTTCCTGTTTTATATACAGTAGCTTTCACTGCTAGTGTCAGTGAGAGTCTGTTTTTCTCCTTAGTAGTTCCCCAATTAGTGTATTGTTTTCTGCTTGATTGTTTGTCTGTGAATAATCCCTGTTTATCTGGGTGTTTTTTGGTGTTGTTGGTTTGTTTCCTTCTCAAAATTTTTATTGTCTCTTTCAAATGGTATACAAATGTGTTTTATCTCTATGTATCTATTAGTGACTGATTTGTCTGAATGCCAAGCTTCCAGAAATTCCCTAGATGTATTCTGTTAATGTACATTAGTTTGCCAGTCTAGATAGTCTGCTAGTGTAGCCTAACTAATCTGCTAAGAATTAAAGATACCTAGGAAACAAACAAAAAACAAAAAGACTGGATCATCTCGTCTAGTTGAGCAAAGAAACATCCCCAAGCAAACAACAAAACTCAGAGAGCTGCAAAGACTCCACAACTCCACAGTTCAATCCTGATCCCTATATATTATCTTCTTCTGTACTCCCTCTCCCTCTCCTCCCCCGCTCTCTCATTCGAGTCATGTGGAATGGGACAATTTTCTTTAAAAAAATAATCACAGATGTTTATTTTAGGTTTTTCCATTGAATTGATGGGATAAAATTTTGAAACTAGTCTGTGTGAGGATGTGAGAATAAAGATATCATAACCTGAAGATGGAGCAGGTACGTATGTAGAGAGGACAAAAGCCAGGGATCTTGTCAAAAACATCCCTTTGGGAGGTAACATAAGAAGGAACCAAGTCAATTAGGATCAAAGGAGAAATGCCATCGGAAGACAGGCAAAGAAGACTGGGCACTGAATACATGGTACAAACCCCAAACCACTGACAGCTACAAACTTGTGAAATGACAAGAGTCCTGGCAGTCTAGATGAAAGAAATATGGGTAAGTGAGATGTATGTATTTGTGTCAGAGAGAGCAAAGTTTCATTATAACCGGTAACCTTTAGCTGTCACTTTGAATTCATTGGGTTACCATGCATTCCATCAGAACCTGACATACCCTAGAGTTGGATTGATGATGATTTGCATGTGTTTTTAATTAATTCCAGATGTCAAGCAGGACAGTGTTTCTTATATGCTTTAAATAGAGCTAATTGGAGAGCCCAGGTAGAGAGTAAGGGACGGTGTGAAATCCATGTTTCCCAATAGGGTATGTGCACATGAGTGAGAAATAAAAGGTCAAACCTAGAAGTGATTGTAGTTGTGGTCCATCATGACGAGGATCCAAGAGGATACAAATTCTCTGGATCCATTGTAACCTGACTAAGGGCTCAGTCTTTGGTGAAAATGGCTTTAATCACCATAATAAGATGAACTGCTCTGGAAGGGAGAGAGTATAACCATACGAGTCCCAGGGGTGGGATTCAGTGGTGGGTTCTGGACCCCATCACAGCTGGTACGCTGCGCATGGAGCCAGCTGTCCTAGACAGGCATGCAAGCTGTGCACACATGAGCACGCCATCAACATGCGACACCCAGCTGCTCGGCAGAAGTCACGCAGGTGCCACATGCTGTGCGCACATGCATAATTGGTCAGTCACGTTATAAACAGCCATGGAATGTAGGCGGGTAGGTGGGCCAAGCGAGCCACCATACTGGTACGGTGGCCTCTGCTCCCAGCTACTACAGGTATGGCCATACCGGGCCATACTGCACGGAACCTGCCACTGGTGGGATTCTACTGGTTTGGCTTAGTTCCAATGAACTGGTAGCTCCGAAGATCAGCTGAGAGAGAACCAGCTCGCTCCGACCTTCCGGTGGGCCCGCCAAGCCGCCCATGGGCTAAACCCACCTATATTTCCTTGCTTTTAGCCCAGCTGATAGGCACGGCAGAGTGGATTGCCACACCTCAGCTGTTTTCCTGAGAACTGCGCATGCACACGCAGCACACATCAGGCATATCAGCAAACCAGTTGTTAAATTGGTATGATCCCTCGCCCGCATATGACCATTCTAAGCCTTTTTGTTGGTTAAAATGCTTAGGATTGATGGTTGTGTGTGATTCCTAAATCTTCTTGATCAATAGATGCCAGAAAGCAGTGTTTAGGAATTTGTGCTCAATCCCATGAATTCCCAGGTGCACCCTATATTTTCAATATCTTTACAGAAGTAGAATGCAACATATTTTCATCAGCTTAGTTATTATACTCAGCTCATTTTTTGCTTTAAATTGTGCCCGAAGAATTTCAAAATAAGTACAGGAATATGGAAAATACAACATTGGATCAGGCAATGTTGGAGGAAGGAAAGGGAAGAAAAAGAGTATTACAATTGGAAGTTGAAACCAAACAAGGGAACAGAGCAATATGCTTTGAATGCAAAAGAAAATAAAGCTCAAGAGAACGGATGGGGATAAATCAAACAAGAATTAAAAGGAAAGCACTTGAGATATTGAGCGTAATCAGCTTATTCCAAAAGTTAAGAAACAAGTGGATGGAGGGATATTGGAAGGTAATTAAATTGCAAAGGAAGATTGAAATAAGATTTAAGAAGCGTGTGTGAGAGAATGACAAACCAAAACACATTTGAAATCAGTTGGAAAAGTCTCAGTAGAAAAAGAAAGATCAAAGCTATGAAGTGAAGAAAAAAAGTTAAAGGATTATAACAGAATATGAAAATAATATGGTCACACAATCCAAAGTTCCCTGCTTATTGATTTTAATCTTGTGTAAAGCAAGACTCCTAACACAACCTGAGATTGATTGATTGATTGATTGATTGATTGATTGATTGAATTTGTATAGCCACTTCAAGTTCATGACTTGAGGTGGTGGATCTAACAATATTTAAAAGCAAGATTTAAAATATGTCAAAGTTATAAATAATATATATAGCAGCTGAGGGAAAAGAGCCGTCAACAAAGTAATTAACTATTTTAAGGCTTTATAAAAGGCCAGCAGGTGTTAAATAATATCCACATTTACTGCATCACTTAGTTTAATACTGTACATTTCATTAATATTGCTTTATGATGCCCTGGTACGATCATACCTGGAATATTGCATCCAGTTTTGGTTACCATGATATAGAAAAGATATTGAAAGAGTGCAGAGAAGAGCAATAAAGATGATTAGGGGACTGGAAGCTAAAACATATAAGGAACGCTTGCTGGAATTGGATATGTCTAGTTTGATGAAAAGAAGGACTAGGGGAGACATAATAGCAGTGTTCCAATATCTCAGGGGCTGCCACAAAGAAGAGGGAGTCAAACTATTCTCCAAAATACCTGAGGGTAGGATAAGAAGCAATGGGTGGAAACTAATCTAAGTTGCTTCTCTAATCAAAAATGCAAGGGTGCATCCATGGTAGTGCGCACACGTGCCAGCACCCATAATGCAAAGCATAGCCCCTCACATGCACAGGCCTATTGGACCCATTTTTCAACCTCCCCAGGCTTCAGAGGCTTTCCTGGAGTCTGGAGAGGGGAAAAACAGCCCCTCCTGACCCACCCGGAAGGCCAAAAATCAGCTGGCCGACGTGCACATGCGCATTGGAGCTGATAGCTCACATGCTTGCAGATATGGTTCCCTGTGCCACATGTGACACATGCATAGCTTTGTCGTCACAGGTATAGGGTTTCCTGCTTAAGCAGGGGGTTGGACTAGAAGACCCCCCCCCCCAGGTCTCTTTCAACTCTGGTATTCTGTTAATCTCTCTCTCTCTCTCTCTCTCTCTCTCTCTCTCTCTCTCTCTCTCTCTCTCTCTCTCTCTCTCTCTCTCTCTCTCTCTCTCTCTCATTGGTTCAAATAAAAATTCACATTCCACATGTGACTTATTTCCTGACATGGGATGTGTGATGACCTTGAAGGAGGACGCAACAACATGCTACCTAGGAAGCAATCAGGCAAGCGAAGTAAGAGCTCCCAATAGTTTAATGGTTAAAAGAAGAGATTTAGGAAGGAGGAAGCAATTAAAAGTGGTGAGAGGTTTGTACCTTTAGATTTGCAAGGTTGTGTTAATGTAGTCTTACAATAAAATGGGATTAGTAGTTCATCTAGCCTTGTTCCCTGTCTGGCTTACATGGGAGGCTGACATTTCTTGATGAAAGGGTAAAGAGATCATAGACACTAATACAGCGGGTTTTTTTTCAGTGTTCAAGCAGCAAGCCTCTGAATGATGATTCCCAATTAACCAATAATTGGTCATAAAATATGTCTGCTCCAAACGGGCAGGGTGGCGATATTAAAATAAACAGGCCATTCTGTTTCTGATCTGAATATCAGCCATGTAAAAATGATATGGCAGTTTCATAACCTAGGAAGCAAAATCTGTATTTCAATTAGCTCCGAAAAATTATCCCAGAATAAATAGGTACAGGCTGAAGTGTGAAAACAAATCTGCTCCTTAATTTCTAGGTTGGTTTTTAGTGGCATATGTTCCCAAGTGTTAATTAGAGTTTTGGAGGTGAATGTGTGGAAGAGCTGGCTGCTCAGGAAAAAATTGCAGGGACCTGGGCTACCTTGAGTGATGCGGTGACTCAGTGGCTAAGATGCTTAGCTTGTCGATCAGAAAGTTTGGTAGTTTGGTGGTTTGAATCTCTAGAGCTGTGTAATGGAGTGAGCTCCTGTTACTTGTCCCAGCTTCTGCCAACCTAGCAGTTCGAAAGCATGTAAAAGTCAAGTAGAAAAAATAGGAACCACCTTTGGTGGGAAGGTAACAGCGTTCTGTGCACCTTCGGCATTTAGTCATGCCGGCCACATGACCATGGAGACATCTTCAGACAGCACTGGCTCTTCAGCTTTGAAACGGAGATGAGCACCGCCCTCTAGAGTCAGGAACAACTAGCACATATGTTAGACAGGAACCTTTACCTTTAGCTACCTTAGTCCTGGTCCCATTTGAGCTTCTTCCCCAGTGCGGCAGAGATGCCAGTAAAGCTGCAACCTTGACACAGGTGTGGAAGGAGATGAGGAAGGAAATGTGTGTTTTTGGAAGCTCTTCAGCCACCAGAGTAGAGAAAAGCAGTCAAATTAAAGAAGGTGGGCATTTTTTCCCTCTTAAAACAAGTGGATGGTCTTGTGGGGGGGGAAAAAAAGCATTGAGGCAAGGCAAAGCACAACATAAAAAAGTGCAAGTATAGTCTACATGCTGCCCATTAACAGAGAAGAAAAGGCATAGAAGAAATCCCAAAGAGAGAGGAATTTGGCAGAAGTCAAATCAGGATTTATTATAAATAGTAATGCTATTTTTCTTCTTCATTTGACTGTATCTGATTCACAGAGACTGCCTGGACAAGACCCCCTGCAGTTTTCTTGAGAGGGTTTTTCAAAAGTAGGTTGCCATTGCCTCCTTTCTAGGGCTGAGGGAAAATGACTGGCCCAAGGTGTCTCAGCTGGCTTTGTGCCTAAGGCACTAGTACTCACTACTCTTAGTTTCTATCTGATGCCTTAACCAATACACCAAAGTAGCTGTCAGCGATAGTATAGAGTGTAAAATACTAATAGTAATCATGAAATGTAAAAAAATGTGTGTATGCATATGTATATGTGTATGTGTATGTGTATGTGTATGTGTGTATGTATGTATGTATGTATGTATGTATGTAGATAGAGATAGAGATAGAGATAGAGATAGAGATAGAGATAGAGATAGAGATAGAGATAGAGATAGATAGATAGATAGATAGATAGATAGATAGATAGATAGATAGATAGATAGATAGATAGATAGATAGATAAAGGGAGGGAGGGAGGGAGGGAGGGAGCGAGCAAGGGAGAATGAGACTAGGAACAGAATATATTTTAGGATAGAGATAATGGAAAAGACTCACTATAGATTTGTAAATTTTACATTTCACTTTTATATCTTCTTTTTTATATAAAACATATCCTCCATTCTTATAAATATATAAAAAAAACTACCTATCCAGGGTTCAGGGCTTTTGTGTCTCTTGAGTTTGGGTCAATCTAACTAGGGTACAGTTTATAAAGGAACCTGTAACAGAGTGGAATAAACTACTTTGGTTCAACTATCCAGATGCATATTATGTCCTAAATATACTACCATACATTGATATTAGAAGCATTCACATCATTGGTGGGTTGCAGGTGGTAAGCAGCGGTACGGCGGTACCGGAGCCTGCCTGGAGCCTGGATACCATTCCAGCTCAGTGGTGCAGAGGCCCCACCCACCCGCCCGAGCTTTTTACCGGTCTTTTAAGTCTTCAGTGCTTCTGTGCACAGCACATACAGGGCCTGCGCGACGCTCCGCTGAGCAGCTGGAGCTTTGCGGAGGCTCGCGGAGGTGCTAAGACGCATGTGCGCACTGTGCAGGTGTGCACGTGCATTGCAAGTGTCCATGTGGATGCTGCTGGGCCCATTCCAACCCACCACTGATTCACACATGACAGTGTTTGGACAGTGGTCCAAAACCACAAAGGGGCTCTCAATATTCCATAAAATTAAAACTACCTGCCATCCTATATACAGGTAGCCCTAGTCACAGGTTGTTACAGTCATAAGCCAAGGTGTCCACATCACTGAAAGTAATGTTATTACCAGTTTTGCAAATGATGGTTAAGCAAACATTGGGGTTGTTAAAAAAAAAAATTGCAGTGTACATAAGTGCAAATCACTAATTTGAATAGATGTTAATTGTCGGAAACTGACAAAAAACATTGTGGATTACAGTCATGTGGCTGTCAAACACTACAACAATGTTACCAGTTGTCAAACACATGACATCATACAATCATGTGTCCATGGGGGTGGACATCATTTACAACTGTCTTTGTGACCATTTTAAATATGGCCTTGTATTTCATACAAATATGGCACTTATGTTGTTAAATGGCCAGTTTTAAGTTGTGGATTATCTGTAATATTAAATTCCCACCCAACAATTCTGATGAGTGCTAACAGCAGTGAATGTGTCAGGTTTTTTTTTTTAAATGATCAGTACTGATAAATACAACCCACCCAAACAAACTCTTTTGGAGTTCTCTATACGTTTTAAAAGTGGGAAGGGATCCTGAGGGAAAAAGTAAGCTTAAGGAACACTGCTATATACTATATGTTTGTGGGTGGTATATATCTGCTGTTTATGTTGTGAAGTCATGTCTGACCCATTGTGACCCAATGGTCAAAGTTCCTCCAGGCCTCCTGTTCTATACACCATGGACAGTACCAAAAGGTATATGCTGTATGTAGTAGAGATTAATCATCTGTGCCCTCATAAAATAATTCACATATAACACTTACGTAAAAAGTTATTTTTTACTTACAGTGTAAGTAAGATGGAGAACAGAATTTTATATACTGACATAGTTACTCAGATGTGATGAGGCCTAGGTATGGTTATACATGGGGGGTTGTGTGGTTTAGAAGATTATAACAATATAGTGCATCTTTCATTATTACCATAGAATCCACATTTGTGATTAACAAAGAGTAAAAAAAAAGACTTCGTTAAATAGATTGTATTTATTTATTTATTTATTTAAAAAATCATCAAAAATATAGCTGCCACTCTGACATTCTAGTGCACTCAGAGGGATTTGCCTCAGATAGTATTCCTGGAACAAAAATATCTCAAATTACTATAAATATAAGTGATTCACTGTTTTTTTAAAAAATATATAATGTAAATTTTATCTCCAGGCCACAAGCACTATTTGAAAACTCGGAAACTAAATAAAAATGGTAATGATGTTAAAAAAGATTGACTGACATAAATTGATACAGCAGGAGAAAGGACAGAAGTCATAGGCAAAATGGTGATTACAAGGCATTTTAAGATAAGTCTGGGGAAAAAAAAACCCAGGAGGTTGTTGCTTTAAGATTTCTTTAGAGATAATAAAACCATGGGATAGATGTAACTCTGAATGTATGTGTATAATTACTCAAAAGAGTTATATTAACAAGAATATAGGAGGCTCTTAGAATCTCTCTTTTACCCACACAAGAATATACACTATCCAATAATTCAATTCCATGCAACGTAATAATTCAGTTCAATAATTAAATACAACATATATAAGAAATTATATAGGAAATAACCAGGTTGAGTCCAATGGAGGGGTGAAATGCACCATTAGTTTTGAGTGCCTTCATGCCACAAGAGATTTAAGTTCAGCCCACCTTAAATTCCATTGAATCTGCAATGAGCCTTTATATTAATTCGAACTTCCTGGACTTCGTAATTTCACCATGCTCAGTAAATGAAGTGCAAAAGAGTGCAAATAACAACAACAACAAAAGGAATGAGACATCTAAAGAGTCTGAAAGAAAATATATTTGGGAAATTTCAGTGATAACTTTGCCGAAGCCACAGTTAGGAAGCCAAAGAAGATGAACAAAAAGATAGCTGTATGAATTTGCCCCCCAAAAGAGAAAAGCAATTATGGGAGGCATCTTTCAATCATTTTCAAAATATTTCATATAAAAAACAAACAAGTCACTTGAAAAAACAGTTTTATAAAAAACTTTTTATAAAGTTTTGAAAAGAGGGTGAATTTCTCAATAGCTGAAATGCTAAACCTGGACAGAATTTATGGTCAATTCACAGAATCCCTAGTACCCTAGACTCGGGATGGTGAAACTATGGCATGAATGCCAGAGGTGGCACGCAGAGCCCTCTCTATGAGCATGCACACCATCTTCAGCTGCTCTTCTGGTTTCTGGTAGTTGCAAGTGCCAGGAAAATGCCCCACACAAAACACCCCAGAAAACACCCTGAAAAACAGCCCAAAACAGGCATGCATGTGCTGGCTAGCTGGTCTTTGGGTTTCCGGTGCTCCAGCACGTGGGAAGAGCAGCTGGCTGGCATGCATGCGCCTACCGGAAACTCAAAGACCAGCTGGCTGGCATGTGCACTGGCCAGCTGGTGTTCAGGTTTCTGGCACTTCGGCACATGCACATGCATTCCGGTTTGGGCACTTGGTGCCGAAAAGTTTCGCCTTCACTGGCCTAGACATTCAGTAGCTAGCCAATGTTTTTTTTTTAAAGGACTTTGGAAGAAAGTTGCTTTTCTTCTTGACAAAACAATACTGTTGTGGATGGCAGCAGTAACAATAGTACTTGGCCTCTGAGATGGCAAAACTGAATTGCTATGCTGTAAACAATCCCAATATCGGATATATTTAGTGGAAAATGAAGAATAAGATTGATCGTCAAATAAATGAGGTATAATAATAACAATGTACATAACAGTTTTTGATTGGATAATTGGTGACTATACATGAATTGTAAGTGAAGACTATGGAAATGATGCACAGAAACCTTGTAATCAACCGACATACTGTTTGTAACTGAAGATGGTTTTATGTTGTTTGTTTTGTTTGTTTATGCTTGTTTAAAAATAAAAAACTTTAAAAAAAAAATAGCACTTAGCCTTATATACTGCTTTACCGGGCTTTACAGCCCTCTCTAAGCAGAGTCAGCACTAGGTTACAAACCATGGAGATCATGAATGCTTGTCCTACTTTAAAGACAAAGCCATCTGGGTGACCTTGGACCTTAGCCTTTGCAGAATGCAAAGGGAAACAACTTCTGAAAATCTTGCTAATAAAATTGCAGGGGTCAATCCAGCCATTTCCAGGGAGGGTGAAAATTTGCTTGTTTTAATACTTGAAACTATCCAAATTTGAACATTTTTAAAAATAGCAATAGCACTTACACTTATATATCACTTCACAGTGCTTTACAGCCCTCTCTAAGCGGTTTACAGAGTCAGCACATTGCCCTCAACAATCTGGGTCCTCATTTTATCCACCTCGGAAGGATGAAGGCTGAGTCAACCTTTTAGCCTGGTGAGATACGATCTGCCAAATTGTAGTCTGCGGGCAGTCAGCAGAAGTAGCCTGCAGTACTGCAATCTAACCACTGAGCCACCGTGGCTCAGTAGCTAGTCTAAAGACTGTTCATGTTAGATTTTATTGTCCATGGAACAGGGCAGTGGAAGGAATGAAGGGGGAAAAAAGTGACGGTTAATGAGGCACTTTCAGAACCGATCGTAGAGGTCAGTGGGACATCCAAAAATGATCTCAGGATTGCCGAGGAACACCAGCAAACATACTCAGTTAATACAAACAAGGAACTGGAAATCACTAACAAAAGTTCTGGCTAGCTTTCGGCTTTCTTTTATCAACAGAAGAACACCGGAGTGTTCAATAATTAAGCTATTCAGTAATGAGTTCATACACACTTTTTCTAAAACACTCAGAACTGTGTGTAAAGCTGCCGAGAACAAAGATTTGGTAGATTAAAAACTTCTGAGATTTTAAATGAGCATGCTATACCTCAAAGAGCCCTCATCTGCTTCTTATGAAATTAGGAACGTTCCTTTGCCCCCGCACTCGGAAATGAAGATTGTTAAGAGATTAGAAGAAGTGCAGTACGAAGGCCACAGCTTCCCTGATGGAACTGAAAAGGGAGAAAGCTGCCGAATGCTGAAAAGATCATGTGGGAATGTCATGCACACCAGTGCCCATGGTGCATGCATGCAGATGCTTGCTGGAGCCATGCTCCAGAAAAGCCAAACTTCAGGATTCTAGCATGCATGCATGCCTGGCAATCAGCTGGCTGTCGTGCATGTGCACACCAGTTTTTGGCACTGCTGCATGTGTGAAGGACACCTTACCATCATGCGCACATGTGGGCCAGAAGCCCAGAAGACAAACAGGAAAGGGCATGCGTGCTGGGTGACATGACTTCATGTGCCACTTTGGACACATGTGCCATAGGTTAGCCAGCATGGCCCTATACCATTTCAGACAAATAATTGTCCAATCTCTTTTTAAAACCTTCCAGTGTTGGAGCATCCAGTAGCACAGTGGTTGGAAGCCACAGTGGCACAGTGATTAGAATGCAGCACTGCCAGCTACTTCTGCTGACTGCCAGATGCCTGTAATTTGGCAGTTCAAATCTCACCAGGCTCAAGTTTGACTCAGCCTTCCATCCTTCCAAAGTTAGTAAAATGAGGACCCAGGTTGCTGGGAGCAAGAGGTTGACTCTGTAAACCTTCTTTAGAGAGGGCTGTAAAGCACTGTGAAGTGGTATATAAGTTGAAGTGCTATTGCTATTGCTATCCACAACTTTTATAGCCAAGTCATTCCACTGATTAATTGTTCTAATTGTCAGGAAATTTCTCCTTAGTTCGAGGTTGGTTCACATAGTGGAGACCCTTATATGTGCCTTACAGATCTAATCTATGTCACAGAATCTCAAAAGAGCTCTAATACAGAGAAACATCTCTAAACCATTTTACAAGAAAGCTGCTGTATTTTTTGGAGTATAAGACACACTAGAGTACAAGACGCAGCAAGGTTTTGAAGAGGAAAATTAAAAAAAAAGGTTTTTGCACTCTGCAAACCTCCCAAAAATGGTCCGTTTTTCGCAAAAATGGCCTCATTCCCCCCCCCCCCCCAAAAAGGCATGAATGGCATTTATGGAGTTTGCAGAATGCTGGGGGGGGGGCAAAAACAAGCAAAATATGGCCCATTTTTCATGAAAACAAGCCCGTTTTTTGAAAAAAAAAGGGGGGGAGGCATGGACAGCCTTTGGGAAATTTGTAGAGTGCTCCTGGGGGCTGGGGGGGGGGGAAATTGAGCAAAAAAATAGGCTAGGAAGCTCTCTAAAAGCTTCCTAGAGGCTATGCAGAGCCATTTTGGTGAAGGGGGTAGGGTTTCGGGAGGCAAAAAAATGCTGTATTCAGTGTATAAGATGCACCCAGATTCTCAGCCTCTTTTTGAGGGACGTACCGTCTTATACTCTGAAAAATACGGTATTTCAATCAAGCAATGAGGTTATATGAGGAGCAGCCCTAAGGACTGACACATTATCCAACTTGACACTCCTTCTGCTATTTGCACTTAGCCAAGTAACTTTAATGGGGATCAAGATGAGCTAAACCAAAACCCAGAATTTCCATCCGGTTGTATTATTTAGCCAAGATAACCAAAACAAATTCCTAAGGGATAGACTTCTTCTCTTTTAAACTTTAGATCAGAGGTGGGCAATCAAACTGGAAATGTTGCAGTAGACAATACCAATAGGATTTTGAAGGTCCATAGGCATGCACATGTGCACATACAGCATGTAAATTGAAAACAAAAAAAAGCAGTCACCTTCTAAATAAATGCAATCCATAGAGTCCAAACAGGAACAGTCAAAGGTCCATATGTGGTCTGGGACAGAGGTGGTATTCAATCAGTTCTGACCGATAACATACATTTTGAGTAGTTTGGACAACCAGCAAATACCACCTCTGGCTGGCTCCACCTCCCCCATCTATTTGCTGCCTCCAAAGTCCCAGCTGATCGGCTGGGTCTTCTTCTGTTTCCCTGCACAGGAGAATGGAGCTGGAAAGCAGATTAGTCGGGCGGGGTGAAAATTGAGATTTTATAGTAACCTTGCCCTGGAGTGGGGTGGAAATGGGGATTTTGCAGAATCCTTCTCCTGCCATGCCCACCAAGCCATGCCCACAGAATGGGTACTAAAAAAAAATTGAATTCCATCACTGGTCTAGAGGCCATAAAATGCCCAAGTCTGCTTAGATCTAAAACAGTCCCCCTCCCCCCAAAATTATGGAATGGCTGGGCAGGGTGGGGGGGGGAGCTTGAACAAAAGCCATTAAACATGAAGGAGGAAATGAAAATCTTTTGGTAATGGAGCCAGCAAATCCCATACTTGTGAATTAAATGTGGGGGATCCAAACATTGCCCAGAGAAATATCTGTAACAGAGAAGTGTTAAGATACATTCTGCTCCCTCCCACCTCCATCCCCACCCACCCCATTCACACACAGTTCCCCCATTGAGACTGGTTTTGAATGTGCTTGCTTTAGCAATAGCAATAGCAATAGCAGTTAGACTTATATACCGCTTCATAGGGCTTTCAGGCCTCTCTAAGTGGTTTACAGAGTCAGCATATTGCCCCCACAGTCTGGGTCCTCATTTCACCCACCTCGGAAGGATGGAAGGCTGAGTCAACCTTGAGCCGGTGAGATTTGAACCGCTGAACTGCAGATAACAGTCAGCTGAAGTGGCCTGCAGTATTGCACCCTAACCACTGCGCCACCTCGGCTCTTTAGTGCATCACCATTGGTTTACCACCATTTTGCAAATTTCAATCTATTTTTCCTCAGTGAAAGTCTTTGGACCACAACTTGATCACCAGTTTTTTATAAGAAAACATTTCCAAGATTTATGTACGACTTTAATTTTAAATATTATGAGCAGTCCAATGCAGTTGAGGCTTAAAGCCTGAATAAATGTGTCTGCCAAAACCTCTGGATGCAAAGATCAAGAGGACATTACAAGAAATATAAAGATGAGTTTAAGCTTTATAGATTTTTTTTATTTTATACACTGTTTTTTTTCTGTGAATGCAACATTTGGTCTGCTGTAAAGTATTTTATTGGGGTGAGGGGGGAAAACAGTCAACTAAGAATATTAAAAACTGTACTGAGATTATATTAGCTCAAGTTACTATTTTGCTGAAATATATGTTTTTGTGTCTGTTATATTTCTATTGTAGCCATGCAGCTAGAGATTGTGGTTGTGTGTATGGACAAGCATGTGCCTTTCATTAAAAATGAAATAAAACATGTGTCTTTTCACTCCAAGTCTATATTCTTTAGGGCTAAATATAATCATTTTCTTGAAAAAAGAAACATAGTATGGCTAGACTAACATATATATTTCATCAGATTTGTTTTGAAATGCTCAGCTTCCATTCCAGTTTTGTGTCACAACCACGCTGACATAAAAAAGGGAGAAATTAAATTAAATATTTGTTGAATTATTCAGGTTTTCCACCAAAAAAAAAGTTATGGCATGCATGCTGTAAATTTTCTTTGTGCCTTGTCCTCCTTATTGATAATTTATTTTTTACAACAAATAATTCAGTATTGCTAGTAAGTTTGTGGAAATCATGAATCTCTCTCTTTCTCCCTGTCTCCCTCTCTCTCTCTCTTATTAGACTCCAATGGAATAAGTGGTTTGAATTTATTCCAACTATACATATTGATAATTGATTAGTATAAAGTTGTGTCAAAGCTCGCCCCATCCCACTTGTTTATTTTTCTTTGGCTGGAACAATGGGATAAATATTCTAAATGAAATTTCAAAAAGATGCTTTCAGCTGCATATATTTGTACTCTGGAAGCTCTTGCCCTGAATTTGAGTTTGAGTTCTGATAAATGCATTTGACAAAAACATTGTCAGCGACAAAATCCTGCTGCTGTTCCAGTCTGTCATTTGTACCTAGATGGTATTCTGTCAAGGAAAGTATATCTGCATATAAATTGAAAATAAAGAACACACATAAATAAAAGTTGGGCAACTCACCTCTGCCACTCTGCGTGACTCTTCATATCTGTGCATTTATAAAAGCAGCAGTAGACAAGGAAGTCACCATAAAGGATTAGATTAGCTCAGAACTGCTACGTTACATGGGTGGGCTTCAAAACTTTCAGCAACGGGTTCTTGCTGGGTAGGAGTGGGCATGGCCTAGTCAGCCTCCTGCACCATGGTGGCGGTGGGGAGGCATTTGTACCTTTCCCAGGCTCTGGAGGCTTTCCTCAGGTCTGGGAGGGCAAAAATTGCCTCCCTGGGTTCCGGACACTCTCCGGAGGCCAGAAACAAACCCATTTCTGGCCATCTGGAACTTCCAAGAGACCTGTTTTTCCCCCTTCCCAAACCTCCATTCATGCCCTGCACTTAACTCCCATTCCAAAACCAGCTGTGTGAAGACTTCTGGGATGGGTGGGATGGGGCCAACCAGGGATGGGATTTGGAAATTCTCCAAACCGGCCATAACATTAGCTATGAGTTCTCCTGAACCCAGACGAACCTGTCGCAGCCCACCCCTGACATCACACCCTTGTTCTGATCATACCTTCTGTGTCAGAATGAGCAATCTTGCCCTATTATTGTTGGTTGCACAGTCAGCCAGATGTTTAGTCTGGATTTGGCATTTTCAGCTACCTATCAATCCTTTCCAAGAAGCTGGGATAGGTAGATGTTGTCTGATGGTATTAAAGATATTGTTGCATGATGTAAACTGTGCCAAGTAAAGCTGCTTTTTGCAATTCACTGCTAGCAATTTTGTCAATGACAATGGTGTTCAAGTGGGGCTCCAGATGTTTTGGGATTGCATCTGAGGTTTCTGTTACGGTTGTTGGTACTATCTCTGCTTTCTTTTGCTACAGTCCTTCTACTTCTATTTGCAGGCCTTGGTAGTTTGTGATTTTTTTTCCAGTTCTTTCTCTTCTATTCTGCTATCTCTAGGTGCTGCAGCATCCCCTTTCAGTAGCAGGAGACATCAGAATAGAAGAGAAATTATCATTATTCCAAATGACCCTCTTTTTGAAAATGCAAAAATCATCATTTTTTTGAACAAGACCAAAAATTGCACCAAATTTATATGATTATTGTCCTATTATACATATAAGTATGTTATTTATTTAGTGAATTTATGTCCCATCCATCTCACTATCCAAACAACTCTAGGTGACTTTCCCTCTTGCACTGATGTTTTTCCACTAATGTGGCCTTTTTTTTGGGGGGGGGGAGTCTAATTTTGTACATATTTCTCCTTTATTGCCGCCTCTGCTATGCATATCTTCTGATTACCCCATGTTTGTGTGAATTTCAAACTGTATTAAAATGGTCTCAGAATATATTTGCACACATTTCAATTTTGACAATTTATCCAGCCAATTAGAACTTTTATTTTACTCATTATCTTATATGCCACTGCAATCATTAGAGTAAATTTACATGGTCTACACATTAGAGGTCTTTTTTTTTTAAAAAAAAAAGTTCAATAATTTTTTTTTTTTTTTAAAGTAGAAAAAGATCCATGGTGACAAATGTATCATAAATTACTAGATGTTAGTTATTCCGAGCTTTATCAGAGTGATTTACGTCACAATAACTGCAAGGCCAACTCCATCAACTGACATTTTTTTCTTACAGACATTTATGAGCTTATTAACATAATCTCTTTGCTTGCTTTTATGTAAACATTTCATGTTCCTACTTCCACTTCATTTGCAACAAGCCACAACAACCAATTTTCCTTGGTAAATTCAAATGATCTATGGTAGGTTTGGGATGTAGAATATGATGTATTATCATTTTTTTCTCCGAATCTTGTGGTCTAAAACATCTAGTTTTACTTGTGTCCCATCAACAATATCTGTCATGAGCATATTATAGGGGGAGTCAAGTATTAATAACTTTGCTTGTATCGTGGAGGTAAAAGGTTATCCCTCCTTACACATGTTAGCTAGACATAAGCATTCACTACCAAACATCTCAGATGCTCCCATTCCCCAATACATATGAACAAAGGTGTATTTTCAAGAAAACATTCATACCAAGCTGAATTGACCCTGAGTAGCAACAGGGAGAAGGTTCATTCAGAAACTTGTGGCCCAGTAAACCAAATTGCTTCTATTCACCAACTATATCACATATAGATGACATGCATGGTGACCTAGTAGGAAGGGATAAATAATAATAGCAATAGCACTTAGACTTATAGCACTTCACAGTGCTTTACAGCCCTCTCTAAGCAGTTTACAGAGTCAGCTTATTGGTTCCAACAATTTGGCTCCTCATTTTACCCACCTCGGAAGGATGGAAGGCTGAGTCAACCTTGAGCCTGGACAGATTCAATCTGCCAAACTGCTGGCAGCCAGTGATCAGCAGAAGCAGCCTGCAGTACTGCACTCTAACCACTGTGCCACTGCGACTCTATAATATGAGCAGTATTCTGACCTAGGCTTCCCCAGAAGCACAAAGATGAGTCCTCATCCTAATAAACCCCTTTATTTAATTTACAGTGAATTCCTCTCCAGCAAAGTCCCAGACCACAGTCTTTCAAGATAGTTCACAATTCCCAACCTTTATCAGGCTTGGAGAGTGTATCTTTCAGACACCGCAATACTTGGCAAGAATGCAGGAATGAACTAATTGTCTCCTGCAAACACCCCTCCACTTTTGCTCCTCTTTTATTCCCTATGGGTGGGGCCATTCACCATCCACTTAGGGCCTTACTCCCAAGTCAACCCTTGTTCCTTAGATGTTCCCTTCATCTGGCAACTCTGAGCATGTGCACACTGGGAACAGGCTCCAATTGTTCATCTGCCTTACTGATGTCTGACTCTGAAGGCAGCTGATAACTGTAAGATGGCCCTGATCCCATTTTTGCCTTTGATGCAGAACACTCGTCAGAGCCCTCCCCAGACTCCAAGACTGGCCCATGTTCCTCCCCAATCTCCTCACTGTCCAAATCTGCTGCCAGCTCGATTGGCCGCTGGAGGGCCACAATAATCAAATATATGTTTATCTAAAACATTCCAGTGTCACACTGTTAATTTCCGCTGTGTCTATTTTTCCTGTGTCTTTCTTTGCAATGTAGTGGGCCAGGGCTATACAGGTAATTCTTGATTAACAACCATACATGAGTCCAATGTTGGTAAGAAAGTCAGTGGTTAAGTGAGCTTTGTTACCATTTTGCCCCAGTTGTTCAGTGAATCACTGCAATTGTTCAGTGAATCAGTGGTTGTTAAGCAAATCTGATTTCCCCCATTCACTCTGCTTGTTAGAAGTTGATTGGAAAGCTTACAAATGGTGATCACATGCCCCAAGGACAGTGCAACTGTCATAAAAACATGCCAGTTGCCAAGCATCCAAATTTTGATCATGTGACTATGGGGATGCTGTAACAGTCATGTGAAAAATGGGCAGAAGTCACTTTTTCAGTGACTCGGTGGTGCAATGGTTAGAGTGCAAGTATTGCAGTCTACTTCTGCTGATCACCGGCTGCCAGCAATTTGGCAGATCGAATTTCACCAGGCTCAAGGTCAACTCAGCCTCCCATCCTTCCGAGGTGGGTAAAATGAGGACCCAAATTGTTGGAGGCAATATGCTGACTCTGTAAACTGCTTCGAGAGGGCTGTGAGGCGGTATATAAGTCTAACTGCTATTATTAGTGTTATTGCTACTACAACTTCATGCAAATGTAAACAAATGGTTATAAGTCGATGGTTACATGTATAAGCTCTGGTTCTGTTTTTGGCTGCTTAGCTTTGCACAGAGCCTGCTATACATCGCATCCCTGAGCTCTGAGTGAAGAAAAACTCCTCTTTTCCTTTCTTTTTTTCCTCTTGCTGCAACATACGTCAGAAGCTAACACTTGGCAGATGGAATATATACATATATATAAATGTGTGTGCTGGCTGCTTGAGGCATACTGTAGTTTAATTTGTCACTCAGTTAAGTTTGTTTCATTTTTAATGGCCCACTCTCCTGAGCCTGTGAATAAAATATTAACATTTTTAAAAATACTGCCCAAGTTTTAACTTCAAATGTATCTCAAAATGTAGACAATGTTTAGTTTATTAAAATGACTCAGTGTGATGGATACTTTCTTATACTTGCCAATCTCCTTAAGAAATATTACTAGCCCTAGTAAAGTTGTGTTTACCTAGTAAGTGGATAGGACTTGGCTAAGACACCGAGGTGGCAATCAGAAAGGTTGGCAATTCCACAGTTCATATGATGGTTAACAAATTGATGTACTTTTAGAACATATAAATTTGCTTATTTAACTAATATGTATGGCTACCCAATTTGCCATTGGTATCCTACTCTGAGGGATGCAGTGGCTCAGTGACTAAAACACTGAGCTTATCGATCAGAAAAGTCAGCAGTTTGATGGTTCAAATCCCTATCGCCATGTAATGGAGTGAGCTCCCATTACTTGTCCCAGCTTCTGCCAACCTAGCAGTTCAAAAGCATGTAAAAATGCAAGCAGAAAAATAGGGACCAATTTGGTGGGAAAGTAACAGTGTTCTTTGTGCCTTCGCTGTTTAGTCATGTTGGCCATATGACAATGGGGACGTCTTCAGACAGCACTGGTTCTTCGACTTTGAAACGGAGATGAGCACCAGCCCCTAGAGTCGGAAACAACTAGCATGTATGTGCGAGGGGAACCTTTACCTAGTAAGTGGATATTTCACTTTCCAAATTTCAACTGTCAAATTTATCCTAACATTTGCTAAGAAAAAATGTGTGGCAATTCAAGGACACATTGCTTGTGATAGTTCATTGCAAATTAAATCCCTCTGGCAATATTTATTAAATGTATTTGTTTATAACCTGGGCTGTTACTTGGTCCCATAGCCACTTAAAAACAAAATTCTGGGAAATCCAGGAAGAGCTTCAACTCTAACTCAGATTATAATCCTGGAGAAATGACAAAACGACAGGTTTCTCCATCCTTAAGGAATAATCTATTATGGTGGAACTCGTATTTATGCATATGAATGTAAATAGGTGCTTTTTCATAAGGCAACTGGACTCTAATAACAACACAAAAGCACCTTTGAGACTTCTATTCCAAAGACTTCCCCAATTAATCATCAAATTGTAGAAATGCATGCAAAAGAAATCCACAATAGATTTGGATTCCATTGTAATGGTATGTTGGGATGACCTTGGGGGAGAGGAGGAAGACTACAGCCTAAATACAATGGTCTCATAAATGAAATTTGTGTCCAAAGGAGAAGAGATGGAGAAAGTGTCTCAGAATCGACCCTTCAAACTTTTGGGAAGAATAAAATTAGTAGTGGGATGGGTACTTTCACACTTGCAAGGTTCTCTTCATCTTCTGCAAAAGCTATTTGATTGCATGCCACTTCAATCACTGCCTAATCTATCTCTCTGGGCAATAGTGCATGCTTGTGTCCTTATAGCCTCAGACCTAATAGAATAAAACAATCTCTACATTTCAAGGAAATGCAACTAAGCATTTGTTGTTATTAGTTGGGAAGTCATCTTCAACCCATCACAATCCTATGGACAATGTTCCTCCTTTCTGTCCTCTAGCATCCCCCAGAGTCCATTGAAGATCATGTCTACTGCTTCAGTGACTCCATCCAGTGACCTCATACTTTGTCATTCCGTTCTTCTTTTGCCCTCAATCTTTCCCAGCATTAGGCTCTTCTCCAGTGAGTCCTTCCTTCTCATTAGGTGGCCAAAGTATTTGAGTTTCATCTTCAAGATCTGGGCTTCTAAGGAGCAGTCAGGGTTGATCACTTCTAGGACTGACCGGTTTGATCGCCTTGCAGCCCAAGGGACTTGCAGGAATCTTCTCCAGCACCAGTTCAAACTTTTTTTGAAACCCACCACTGGTTTGGTTGCTCTCTTCCCTCCCCTTTGCAAGGCATTCCATTGAATTAGGCATTCAAGGTTGTCCTCCCCCCCACTCCCACCCCGAGCCTTCAGATGACAACCCATTGTTTCCCTTTGTATTGACTTGACTGATTTATGGTTATGACAACTTGGTGCTAGTCAAGCTTTGCCTTACAAATTTCAATTTTCCTCAGTGAGGCAAATTCGGTGTTCACTGAGCCTAATCAAAATGTTGGAAAAGAGAAAATATTTTCCAAAGGTAAGCTTGACATTGCCCAGATGGATTTTTGACCTTTCCCTCTAGAGCAGTGTGGAAATGAAGGGTTTGTTCTCCGTGGGCTCAGCCTGTACTCTCTGAAGATGCTCCTTCCCTTCCTTTTAAAACTTCTTTGCCTCCTTGTTTCTGACAGCTATCATTGTTATAGGAATCAAACATTCCCTGCTGAGTGCCTACGGAATACATGCAGTTCTGGGTTTTGTTGTGTTTGTTTTTCCTCGTTGAGATTCAAAATTGTATTCCATCCCATCCCTGCTTCCTACCACCAAATTCTCACATGGTAGATATGTATGAGGAACTGAGGAGGGGGAAAAAAGTCTAGACTCAAACCTCCAGGCTGTTATGTTCATAGAGATAAGAACCCAAACATACTTTGAATCCTAATTAGGAGTTCATCTTGCCGGGACTGACTGTATTCCCGGATGGCTATGTTTTAGAAAGTAAAATGAAAAAATCTGTTCATTCATTTGCAGTGACTTCTAATGAGGATTCATTGGTGTCATTTTCCTTCCCAGATTTGAAGTGTGTGTGTGTTTGTGTGTGCGTTCCTTCACACAGATAGTGGTAATGGAAAAATGAGAGACAGAAGTAAAGGGTTCCAGCACAAAACTGCGGTCGACTAAAGCGCGCTCGACGAAGCCGCGTACCTGACGTCATCACAGTGCGACGAAAAAAGCACGCTGTGAGTGGTAAAGCTAAAATTAACGCGTAAACCTAAACCTAACCCCCCAAAACCTAACCCTAAACCTAACCCTAAACCTAACCCTTAACCTAACCCTAAACCTAACCCTTAACCTAACGCTAAACCTAACGCTAACCCTTAACCTAACCCTAAACCTAACCCTAACGCTTAACGTAACCCTAAACTAACCCTAACCCTTAACCTAACCCTAACCCTAAACCTAACCCTTACCTTTACGTGAATTGGCTTGCTTTAAAAGCGCTTTTTAAAGCGCCCTTTTTTCTCCGCGGTCGTTGTTGTCACGCTGCTGATGACGTCAGCGACACGCTTTAATCGGGCGTGCTTTAGTGGACCGCGGTTTTGTCGTGCCATGGAAGTAAAGACATGGAACCTTGTAATACGTTTGAAACTTCTCTCCATCTTCTCTATTACACTGGAATATAAGCTTCTGTTCAGTGGTGGGATTCAAAACTTTTTACTATTGGTTCTGTGACTGTGGCTTGGTGGGCGAGGCAGGGGAAGGTTACTGCAAAATCCCCATTCCCTCCCCACCCCACTAACCTGCTTTCCAGCTCCATTCTCTAGTCCAAGGGCAACAAAAGATGACTTGAGAGGCAGCAAATAGATGGGGGAGGGCCAGCCAGAAGTGGTATTTGCGGGTTCTCCGAACTACTCAAAGTTTCTGCTGCCAGTTTTCCAGAGCCAGTCAGAACCGGCTGAATACTACCTCTGCTTCTGTTCCTGATAACCACTCCTGCCCTTTATTTAGGAACTGAAGGCAGATTGACACCATGTGTTATGCAGACCATCCGTAACTTCCTTTAGTACTCTAATATTATAGGATACAAATAAACTGGTCCATGGATTTGGATCATATGGCATGTTAACCTGGAGATTATTTTGAAAAGTTTTGATTTACCTTACATTGTGAATGTCATCTATATCTGCAAGGACTTGGTGGTTATCCTAGAAATAAGGAGAAATGTTCTGACAGGGAGAACAATCAACCAATGGAACATCTTACCTTTAGAAGTTGTGGAAGCTTCATCACTGGAAGCTTTCAAGAAGAGACTGGACTGCCATTTGTCAGAAACGGTGTAGGGTCCCCTGCTTGGGTGCGAGGTTGGACTAGATGACCTACAAGGTCCCTTCCAACTCTGTTAATCTGTTAAATCTGTCATCAGAATAACTCTGCAGTCATGCTAGACTCTTGACATGAGATTTCATTTCATTATTAAGCAAACCTATATAGCCATTTATCTACCAAAAGGTGGACAAAATAAAACACAAAATAAGTACTTAATAAAACAATTCAGGTCCCAATTCACTTAACCATCACCAATAGTTTCAGTCATTTGCAGAGAAGCAGGAGGTACAGTATTTTTCTTTAAAGGTATCAGTTAAGTGCAGTGGATATTTCTGCTAAGATGAATGATAGAATGGTAGCCTACCTGACCTACCTATGACCTACCTGAGCTGAGGCCCCTGGGCTCTAGAAAGTCCCTGTAGGTATTAGGCATGACCTCTAGAGACCTCTAAATTGTAGCTCTGAATGTGACTAAAGGAAGAAAATATTTATTTTCATCTTTATAAGTGCCATTTATATAAAGCTCTGGGCATCAAAGAAAGATGAAAACAATACAATGGTTAAAAAAAAAATTAGCAGCCATGCTGTGAAAATAAAATTTAAAAAAATGGTACAATTTCCAATCTAATGGTGAGACATTAGTCCAGGTCTGTGAACAGACTTATGAAATAAGCAAAGCAATGACTATTTTACTTGCATTTAATTTTAATCATATTTAGCTTATACCTTTGTTGTGCTCACAATTTTGAGCAGTGAAGATTAGAACATGTATACCTGTGTTGTGTGGGGTTGGATCTAGGATTTAATTGTGTTAGCAAGAACACCTGAGAATTCTCAGAATCTTCTCATTAATAGAAATGTGGGTAGAGGAGACAGTTCCCTTCTCATTTTAAGACTCCTGATCTCATCTTGGAACTTAGAATAACAGGGTTAGAAGGGATCTTGAAGGTCTTCTAGTCCAACCCCCACTTGAGCAGAGACCTTATACCCATGATGGTGAAACTATGGCACACGTGTCAGAGTTGGCACACAGAGCTCTCTTTGAGGGCATGCACGCCATCACCAGGCATTTCACTGGTTACTGCATTTTTCAGAGTATATAACCTTTTTCCCTCAAAAAAGAGGCTGAAAATCTTGGTGCGTCCTATGCACTGAATACAGCATTTTTTGCCCCTCATATATTGCAACACTGCTATTATGTCTCCCCAGTCCTTCTTTTCAGTGGACTAGACATACCTAGTTCCTACAACCATTTGCCATAAGTTTTAGCCTCCATCCACCAATCTTCCTTACTGTTCTTCTCCGCACTCTTTCCATGGCTCAACCTCTTTTGTATTTTGTGGTGATCAAAACTGAATGGAGTATTCCAAGTGTGACCTTACTAAGGTTTTGTAAAGCAGTACTAATACTTCAAATGATCTTGATTCTATCCCTCTATTAATGCAGCTTGAATTCCTCATAACAATTTTTTTTCAATGGTCTTCATAACTAGACAGGAAGGAACAACTATCAGATACCACGGCCTTCTCCAATTAATATGGTAGGCAGAGCTCTATTGGATGAAAAAGACAATCACTGGTGTAAAATGCTCTTCTGTCTATGAGATATCATTATATTTCAATTTGGTGTACGATTTTTCCCCATTAAAAGGTATTTTCCCTAAATTCCTATGAAAGCATCTACATAGCACTTATTTCTACTGTATATCATTCTCACTGCAATGCAAACACCATGGAGGGTTTATTCTCCAGGGATTTCCTTTTAACTTAGACACAGCATGCAATCCTAGCTTTCAGTGAGTAGTGGAAAAGAAAAATGAGTCTGAATTGTATACAACAGGAATTGTATACAAAATTCCTATTGATCTTTGGAAGTGATGTTCTGATCTTCTCAGGCTGAGACTTCGATTTTTGTAAGTTCTTTTCTTCTCATTGAAAAAAAATCACACACTCAGGTAGGGCACACCTCTTGGCAGACAGAAATGTTAGATACAAAGGCAAGATCAGGTTGTCTCTGCACAATACTAGCTTCAGACCTTTCTTATAAAGCAAGCTTGAAATATAAAATTGATTCTTTCATTACAGGCATTTATTATAAAAGTAGGAAGCACGGGATTCCTGTAGGGTTAAAAGCATGAAGAATAAAATAGAGGTAATAGCAACAGTCAAATACTTTGGCCACCTAATGAGAAGGAAGGACGATCAAACCGATGAGTCCTAGAGGAGATCAACCCTGACTGCTCTTTAGAAGGCCAGATCCTGAAGATGAAACTTAAATACTTTGCCCCCCTAATAAGAAGGAAGAATTCACTGGAGAAGAGCCTAATGGTGGGAAAGATTGAGTGTAAAAGAAGGACAGAGAATGAGGGCGTTGGATGGAGTCACCGAAACAGTCGGTGTGAGCTTAACTGGACTCCAGAGGATGGTAGAGGACAGGAAGGGCTGGAGGAACATTTTCCATGGGGTGGCGTTGGGTTGGACACGACTTCGTAACTAACAAGAACAACAACAACAATGGCAACAGAAGGTGGACAATAATCATTTGGGAGGCACCATAGAACAGGTCAGCCTTGTGATTGTAGAATTGATTATTTATTTGATTTGATTTCTATAGTCACCCATCTCGACAAATTACTCTAGGCAGCATACATCATACTGAATACAATATGCTGTTGCCTCTAATACAAGCATGAAGAGATTCTACCTGTCAAAACTAATCACTATAGGACCTTGATTTGGTTACTGAGTTAACTCTGGGTTCATACCATAAACTGAAATAAATTAAAAAACCAGGTAATTTTTTTTTATAACCAAAAGAAATCAAGGTTAAAATTATCCATGCTATTTTACAACTGACATTGATCCAGGCAATTCAGTGGTCCTTGGAGAAACTGCTAGTAATATCTCATGTCAATGAAGTGGCTTATTATTATTTTGATTATTACTTCTTGTCCTGCCCACAGATGCTTTGGAGAATAGGCCTACCCCCCTTTTCTCTGTGGTAAAGGTCAAGACTGGTCCTTCAACACCTCAGGTCCTGTCTTCCACCAAATTTTGATCAACACCAGTTTGATTATAGAAGCAACAGGTTGAGAGGGGACGCCATCACCACTGCTCTACATATTGCACTGAGCCACCTTGAGAAATCTGGGAATTATTAGTTTTTATAGACTATAGCTCGGCCTTTAACACCATCTTACCAGGAATTCTCATTGCAAAGTTGACTGACCCGAATTTCCCTCCCCTCACTTGTGAATGGATCAAAGACTTCCTGACGGATCATCCACAAACAGTAAGGGTTGGGTCCTTTACATCTTCCACGAAGCTCAGTACAGGCTTCCCTCAGGGCTGTGTGCTCAGCCCATACCTGTACTTGCTGTATACCTATGACTGCATATCCTCTGGTCCATCCAACATCATAATAAAGTTTGCAGATGACACAAAAGTGCTGGGTCTCATAACTGGAGGGGACGAATCAGCATACAGGGAAGAAGTCCAGAAGGTATCCACATGGTGCTCAAGAAACAACTTACAAAACAACTTACATCTAAATATTAGTAAGACAAAGGAGATGGTGCTAGATTTCCGGAAGCACAGAGAGGAAACCTGCCCCACTGTATATCGAGGGGGGCTGTGTGGAGACGGTTTCCTCTTTTAAATTCTTGGGAGTGCTTATTAGTCAAGATCTCACCAGGAAAAACAACATGTTTCTGGTGATTGGAAAGGCCCACCAGAGACTTCATTTCCTTAGAGTCCCGCAAAAAAATCAGGTGGAACAACGGCTGATGACCTCTTTCTATCGGTCCACCATGGAAAGCGTCCTCACATATTGTATTACAGTATGGTATGCTGGTTTAACAGCTGCGGATAGGAAGGCACTACAGAGAGTGATCAATTCGGCACAAGAAATCATTGGTTGCCCACTAACCACTGGATGACATTGTCAGATCTCGCTGCTTTAGCAGAGTACGGAAGATACTCACAGATGATTCACACCCTGGTCAGTGTCTCTTTGCACTTCTACCATCAGGCAGCAGACATCAAAGTATAGCCAGATGAACAAAGAGGTTTAAAGATAGTTTCTATCCTTGGGCTGTGAGACTTTTAAATAACAACCACAATCACTCCATGCACACGCTAGTTTTTTTTTCTTTTTCTTTCTTTTTTCGTTTCTGTTATAATTTTGCACCAGTGAGGTTAAAGTCAATTTCATTGTATTTAAGTACAATGACAATAAAGATTATACTATACTATAAATGTTACCTCGCACATATGTGCTAGTCATTCCCAACTCTAGGGGGTGGTGCTCATCTCTGTTTCAAAGTCGAAGAGCCAGCACTGTTCAAAGATGTCTCCATGGTCATGTGGCCGGCCTGACTAAACACTGAAAGTACATGGAATGGAAGGTATTTCCCCTTACCTTCCCACCAAAGGTGATTCCTATTTTTCTACTTGCATTTTTACATGCTTTTGAACTGCTAGGTTGGCAGAAGCTGGGACAAGTAACGGGAGCTCACTCTGTTATATGGTGCTAGGGATTTGAACTACCAAACTGCTGACCTTTCTGATCAACAAGCTCAGCGTCTTAACCACTGAGCCACTCTTCTCTATGACAACCCCTCAAATATTGGAAGACTGCTATCATACAGACAACATTATATAAGTCATTACTTTCTGTTCATTAGATCACGGGTTCCATTCTGTTTATTGTAGCTTATCTATTTGGTAAACATAAATATATAAACAATGCATGATTTTTTAAAAAGCACTTTTGCCTTAATCCTTCCTTGCTCCTCTGATGAAAATATTAGTGCTAAAAGAATTTCAAGATATTCTAAAATGCCTCCTGACTACTTTCAAATGAAATGCCATAATTAAAAACCTCAATCTTCTCTGCCCATGGCATTTTAAATGGATATAGGAAATGGACAGTTTGTGTCTTTTATCTTTCACATCAAAAATCAGCTCTTCGTTTTTCTTTGATGTAGTTTTTGAAAATTCACACCTACTTCTTCTTTGCCATCCTCTTAAAAAAATAGAATCAAAGGAAAGCAAAGATTCTGACCTTCTTTTCAGATGTCAGAAAACTCTCGCAAATGTATTTCAACAGGCTCCAATTTGAAATCACTTTCATACATACAATCCATTTTCTTTCTGTCTTTCAGAAATCTAGGTCCCAAGCCTCCCCTTTATGTGCTGAGGATGCCCTGGTGACCTTGGCTGTTGGTAGTTAAGCCTGCTCTAATCTGATAATGCCACTGATCCAGCTCTATATGTTGCATTCTGATCATATTGAAATATGTTCCAATCTAAAGCTATTCCAATTGCAAACAGTCAGTCCTGAAGTTCAAGGGTAGCTTCCCAGCATGGATAACAGGACTCTGTTCCAACATTGCAGTGAAAAAGGGAGGCTTAGCAACCATTGGTTATTCCAACAAATGGGATAGTAGTTGGGCAAACATATATCTGATTCAACTAGAAATTTAACCCAGGAGGGAGGAGGGGAAATGGACTCCCCAGGCTCTGAAACAGAAAAAGGCTGTCTATGGTTCATAGACTGATAAGTTCACAGACTGATAAGGATTCAGGGCAGGGGTGGGTTTATTCTGGCATTCTGTCAGTTTGGTGCCTGCACGATTTTGCATGCATGTCTAATGCCGAGGTGGCGCAGTGGTTAAATGCAGCACTGCAGGCTACTTCAGCTGACTGCAGTTCTGCAGTTTGGCTGTTCAAATCTCACCGGCTCAGGGTTGACTCAGCCTTCCATCCTTCCGAGGGTAAAATGAGGACCCGGATTGTTGTTGGGGGCAATATGCTGACTCTGTAAACCGCTTAGAGAGGGCTGAAAGCCCCTATGAAGCGGTATATAAGTCTAACTGCTATTGCTATTGCTATTGATGCATGCTTTGTGTGCGCGCACAGTTGTCTATAAATAGGTCTCTGCATGCCCAGAATATTTAAAAAGGTGAAAAAAAGATGTCACAGTGACTAAGAAACCAGTTCGGGGTGTGTGGTGAGCATGCCATCCCTATTGGTTTGGAGACCCAGACGCCATTTCAACTACCGGTTCCAGTGAACTGGTGCGAACTGGTAGGAACCCACCACTGATTCAAGGGATCTACTTATAAAGAATCATTTGCTTGTTTCTCCCACTAAAGGGAACTTCTTCCTTGCTAAATTATAGAAGTCTGCTAGAAGGAAAATCGCAAAATCTCTCTCTCTTTTTTTTTTTTACCAAATATTTATTTTATTTCTTTAAAAAAAAAAACCACAAATATTTCATCATTTGTCAATCATTAAGACATTGAAGTACAATATTTTGTGTGTGCCCCTCCCTCCCTCCACCCCCCCACCCCCCCTCCTCCTTCCCCTCCCCAACTTCCCAGAACCCGTACATGGTATGGATTTTTAACTAACACAGTCTAAAATCTATTGAGAAAAAAGAAATAAAGAAATTAATGACATTCTACATTGACCTTAGCTTCTTCTTACTGAACTAACTTTTAACAGTTTAAATCATTTCTGATCTTAAGCATAGGCTAACTGGAATTTCTTGGTCCCGTATTTATTTTGTATATAGTCAATCCATTTTTTCCAGTCTCGTTTATATATCTCATTTGAATGATCTTTGAGATATGCCGATATTTTAGCCATCTCGGCTAAGTTTGTCACTTTCAATGTCCATTCTTGGATTATAGGCAAGTCTTCCTTCTTCCAATATTGCGCCACCAACAGTCTTGCTGCAGTTATCAAGTGCAGAATCAAATTAGTCTCTACAAAATCGCAAAATCTCTAATGCACAAGGAGATATATTGGTTCTTAGCAGGGAATAGTTCAGTTGCTGGAAGTTTTGGAACCCAATCCCATTCTCATCAATTGATCTTACTGAGGAGAACTCAGTGACAATTATATTTGAAAAAGACATATTTCAATTTTACGCAGCTGCCCAACAGTTTGACAATATCACCTTCTCTGCTCTTCTACAGTTCTGGTAGTAGCTGTGATAGCTCTTTCTGCAGCTCCTACTGTTTTCTCTGATTTTAATGGTTACCTATTCCTCAGGTGAAGAGTTACATAGTGGTTTATGGTCTGGGGAAACCAGAAAGAAGGAAATTCAGCCCTTCCCCCTCCTATCATCACCAACCATGCACACTCCCTTCCATAAGTTAAGATCAAGGAAGTTGAAAAGCAAGACCTTTCAATCAGGTGATTTGTTATTAGAAGATGCAGTATTGGATATTCTTTTATATGGAATTTGGAAATCAGCTACATAAAAGAATAGCACAATCATTGACATATAAGTCTATTTATAAAGAGATGTAGTGATGCAGTGGTTAAAATGCAGTACTGCAAGCTACTTCTGCTGCCTGTCGGCTGCCTGCAATTTCGCCGTTCGAATCTCACCAGGCTCAAGGTTGACTCAGCCTACCATCCTTCTGAGGTGGGTAAAATGAGGGCCCAAATTGTTGGAGGCAATACTCTGACTCAGTAAACTGCTTAGAGAGGGCAGTAAAAGCAGTGTGAAGTGGTATATAAGTCTAAGTGCTATTACTATTGCTACTTATATTTCCTAGTTTTGAGAACAACAAATCTTTGACTATCAGTTCCTAGGGAACAAAGCTGGGACAAAGTTTCATCGGAGGCAGAAGCAGAATAAATTAAATATTTGGTCTGCTTTAACAGAAGTCAGTATAAAGATAAAGGTTCCCCTCGCACATATGTGCCAGTGCTGTTCGAAGATGTCTCCATGGTCATGTGACCAGCATGACTAAACACCAAAGGTGCATGAAACGCTGTTACCTTCCCACCAAAGGTGGTTCCTATTTTGTGTAGTTCCATTTTTACGTATTTTCGAACTGCTAGGTTGGCAGAAGCTGGGACAGGTAACGGGAGCTCACTCCGTTATGCAGCACTAGGGATTCGAACCACCAAACTGCCGACCTTTCTGATTGACAAGCTCAGTGTTTTAGCCACTGAGCCACCTATTGTGGCTAAAGATTGTGCTAAAGATTTATCCACATATAACATTGGACTAGGAATCTAATTTTCCCCCCTATGGTACTATCTTTTTGGAGTTGGCTCAAATCCTGCATATAAAGGGAGATACAAATTCTGAAACAAATCCTGAAAATAGTGAGAGACCAGAGAAGGCAATATCACAACAATTAATAAGGTACAATGTAATGTTTAGAAGGCTTAAATCAGAGGGAGTGATGATTACCTGGCAGGAAAAAAGATATAAATTAGACACAGTCGAGAAAGCACATGAGTTCTTTGATCACCACTTCACTGTCGAGGAAGAACAAGAGAGTAAAGAAGAACCAGAGAGTAGAAGCCAAGAAGAACAGTCAGTTGAAAATAGGGAAGGAGAAAGAGAAGAAAGAAGAAAATAGGAAAGAGAACAAATAGAACAAGAGGGTAGTAGAATAGGAATAGAGACAAGAAATGCAAGGAAACTCAGGGTGGCACACAAATAACGCAATGGAACAAGAAATTAAGTTACTCCCACTAAATAAAATTGGAAAGTCACCAGAAAAGAGAAGGCAAATTTTGACTAGATTACAAAAAATGAATATGGACATAGTATGTCTTCAAGAGGTACATATCAAAAGCCAATATAACAAGCTGCTAAAATATCCAAAATTAGGCCTATTGATGAATTTCTAAATACAGAAACATGGAATAGCTTCCCAATAAAGACTCGTGATAATAGTAGTAATCCAAACATCACGTGGAGGCTCTAGGAAACCTCCCTGGGAAATACTGATAATAAAAAAAGGAAAGACACAGAAGACCTGACATTTGTATTATCATTTCCAGGTTCTCTTTGCAAACTTGATTGTCAGAATTTTAATTTCATTTAATGACTGTCAGCTGGTATAAAGCCAGCCTGATCACATTCTTTGCTTTTTGCAAACATCATCTCACTGAGAGCAATGTTGATTCAGGCTTTTCTTACATTGGCCTCGGTGGGATCAGTTAGACTTTTTGATGCGGAAAACCATCTTGTAGTATTACACAGGAATTAAATTTCAGCAGACGGCTGGTCTAGAAAAGAGGAAATCCACATAATACTGTGATGATCCTCCAAACTTTCTTACTGGTTGTTTGTTTATCAGGGGTGTGATTAGCTTTGATTCAGAGATTGAGTTTGCAGATTCAGTTCAAAGCCAGTGGGGTTTAATTAACTTTCTGAATCACACTGGAAGGTTGAATTGGATTGGGTAAACTAAATTGATTGATTGGGCAATTTGGAAGGGCCTTTGTGCTCTTTTCTTAATTGATGTGGAAACTCAAACTGAAACAACTTGAATAGCTCAATTGATTTGAAATGTTAGATAGGATCAATAACCAGAATAAAATTTGAATCAGATCTTAGTTAATGTGTGGCTAGGCTATGGATTATATCAAATGCTATCAGTCACTATCAGTTACTTGTCTTTAACCAGGAATACTGTTGCTCTCACTGTCTTGTTTTTAATATACTGTACTTGTCTATATGTTATACCTATAGAAAAAGCCATAGCGTGGATGTTAAAGTACCAGGTTAGAAACTATAAGATTATAAGACCTGTCTTAAGCATGAAATGTGGCTGGGTGACTTTGAACCAGCCACATGCTCTCAGCCCAATTCACCTCACAGGATTATTGTGGGGAAAATAGGAAGAGAAAGGAATATGAGATATGTTTGCTGTCTTGAGTTAATCCCCACCTCCCTGGAGCTAAGAGTAGATTGAGCACGTCTAGTTTAATGAAAAGAAGGACTAGGAGTGACATGATAGCAGTGCTCCAATATTTCAGGGGTTGCCAGAAAGAAGAGGGAGTCAAGCTATTCTCCAAAGCACATTCATGGAGGACAAGAAACAATGGATGAAAACTAATCAAGGAGAGATCCAATCTAGAACAAAGGAGAAATTTCCTGACAGTTAGAACAATTCAGTGAATCGATTTGCCTCCAGAAGTTTTAGATCCTCCAATACTGGAATTTTTTAAGAGGAGACCGGATAACCATTTGTCTGAAATGATTTAGGGTTTCCTGCCTGAGCAGGAAGTTGGACTAGAAGACCTCCAAGGTCTCTCCCAACTCTGTTATTCTTTCATTCTGTTAAATATTGGTACTTATCATGGACTCAGGGAATCAACCTCTTTTATCTCATCAGAACTGATGAGTCAAAACTCCAAATTCATGAAAATGGTGGTGCAACAAGAAATGAGTAGTCTTCAAGATTAAATTCCTTGCTAGTGAAAGAATTTATCCTTGCTCCTTCAAGACACAACTGATTGAATTTTGGTAAGACTTCTACTATCTCTGGACTAAAACTTTGAGTGGAAAGTAGCCAAACACTGAAGGCAATGTCTGTACTACCTCTGGGTACGCCTGCATACCCACTGCTTTGATTCCGCTTGTTCATGCAGCAAGCTTGTCTTGTCTTTTGACAATGCTTTATATATTTCCCTTCAAAGCTTAAGAAGTTGCTGCCTCGGATAGTTTAAATTCTTCTGTGCCTGACGATTGGCTTTCCTCTGCTGTTCTGTGCCTCTTATATTTTATTTTTTATCTTGGCTTTGTAGACCATCACCTTTGCTTGGGTTCCCAGTGGAAGGGATGACTTGCTCTGGAACGTTGAAGCTTTGGATAAGACTGAAAGTAGCTTCCAGGTTTTAACAGCCATCTTAAGAGTGTATTCATTTTGTCATGTAAACCTGACTGGCTGCCTATTTTCTTCTGAGACCAATTCAAGCTGCTGACACCACTCATCTTTAATGCCTTAAATATTTTAGGAGCCGAGTCTCTGAAGCGTTTTCCCTAGATGAAATCAGTTGGCCTTGTTCCAATTTCCTCTCTGTACTTGCCTTGTTGAATTCTGCTACATGCCAATGAAAGGGAAAGCTTTAGGAAAGCAATAAAATAGTGCGGGAACGACTGTACATACAGATAAAAAGGGCATGGACCATACATCCAACTCAAATGTAAAAGAAATGTCTCAGGTCTCACAGTCACTACCCCAATACGATAGAGCCGGATTTTCAAAGACTTTTTGAATATCCGGAAAGTGAGAACCATGTGAAACTCAAGGGGTACTATGCTAGAGGGCAGATGCCATAACAGAGATGTCTATGGAGATTCTCAGTCATCCAGGTCATGGTTGTCCCAAAGGTGTTTTTTCGAGAGGCAACTGGACTTTCTGTTTTTTCTTTGAAGATGTTTCACTTCTCATCCAAGTGGATTCTTGAAGTTTTTTGGATGAGAAGCGAAACATCTTCAAAGAAAAACTAGAAAGTCCAGTGGGCTGCTACGGAATTGCCTAGGTTCAGGAGAACCAGTAGCTAACATTATGGCCAGTTCGGAAAACCTCCAAATCCCACCCCTGGATGGCCCCACCCACCCATTTTGGATGTGAGATAAATGCCCATTTTGGATGTGAGGTAAATGCCCAATTTGGATGTGAGGTAAGTAATCCCCTCGCGGAGGGGGAAAAATGGGCCTCCCAGAAGTTCTGGAAGGCCAGAAATGGGCCTGTTTCTGGCCTCCGGAAGGCCTCCAGAGCATGGGAGAAGCAGTTTTCATCTTCCCAGGGGCTCAAGGAAAGCCTCCAGAGCCTGGGGAAGGTGAAGACGCCTCCACCACCATTGTGCTGGAGGCTGATTAATCCATGCCCATCATGGCCACACCGACCCAGTAACCAGGCAAAGAACCTGTTGCTGAAATTTTTGAAGTCCACCCCTGATGCACACTTAAGAGAAATACAACTGACTAAATTACATCATAGTCCTTTTATAATAATAAAGCTCAAAATGTCAAGAACAATTCAAAATAAATTAAGCATGCAGAAATGAGATAGGTAATTAGAAGCTTCTTTCACGTGGAAAAGAAGGCTTTTAGTACAATATGAAAGAAAATCTCCAGGAAGGCCTGACACCTTCTTTCCTTCCTTCCTTCCTTCCTTCCTTCCTTCCTTCCTTCCTTCCTTCCTTCCTTCCATATGCCTTTTCACAGAATCATCTGGCTATCTTTGAAGTTGAGTGCAGTCCCAGAAAAAAGTGTATTTGGTTTTGGGAGTTATAGGTGAGTGGTGTATGGGCACTGCTGCCACACTCTGGAGTAGTTTTTGCCATCAAAACTAAAGAACAGCACAACCTTATTTGTGGTAATCTTTCAGGTAAATAAATAAAGCTCTGTGTTTATAGAATGTTGAAATAAATGTCATTCTACTAAGGGAATATGTGAACAGCAATGGCTTTTGAAATACAGTGAATGTGTTTTGTAAAGGGATGTTATATTGAGAAAGCAAAAGCAGCAAATATATTACTGAGTTCTCTAAGTGCTCTTCAAAAGTTGAGTTATTTACAATTCAGATAATCAAGAAATTTAATTTACATTGTTACCTGAAGAATTAACCTTCCTTATTTTTGAAGTCTCATTAAAATTGCATTAAAAACTGGGCATAAAAATATTGAAAATGAAAGTTCTTTTTTTAAAAAAAACTTAATAAAAGCACATGAACATAGAATCTTTTAAAGCAGACATACCTATGAAAAGTTAAAGTCCTGGCGTCTTTTTTAATAATAATTTTAATTGGAAGTTTTGATTACAATAATAAAAACGAATACAAACAAGAGAGAGAGAGAGGGAGAGAGAGGGGAGAGAGAGAGACAGACAGACAGATAGAGAAATTACAAGGAAAAAATTAAAATGAAGAAAGTAAGAAAATACATAATTAAACAAGCAACATCCAATCTTTATCACAAGTAAAAACTAATTTGTTGCAATAGCCCTAAGACTTGTATACTGCTTCATAGTGCTTTATAGCCCTCTCTAAATGGTTTGAAATGTCAGCATATGGGTCCTCAACCATCTGCATCCTCATTTTACCAATCTCAGCAGGAAGGAAGGCTGAGTCAAAATCAGGGTCGAATTCCAGGCTGTGGACAGAGTTTGCCTTCAATACTGCATTCTAACCACTGCACCACCACCAGAATGATAACCCTTGAGCCTCTATAAATATATGGAGATTCTCATTCATTGAATTACTGAATCACAGGTTCAAATCTATGGAATTTTGGTTCCTGTGGTCTCCTCATGGGAACCAGTTGTAATCTCCTGGAGAGGTTCTGTTGAACTGGTTTATACTTCAGCTCTTTGGTCTCTGTCACGGTTATTGTCTCCATTCTTTTGGAGATGCCATGCTTCCTCTGGTAGTTGAAAAAGTTAAAGTTTGGATTACAAGATAAAGGTCACCCTTTATATCCTTCATCACTTGATAAACTACTGATGTCAGCATTCCAAGTATCATGTAGAATTAAATCAGAAACCAAGGCAAAACTATCCTTAAAGTTCCAATTTAATAAATCAGACATCTTGGCATTATGCTATGGAATCCCAATACTGGAAATGACATCAGAATTTCACCCAGTTAAAAGTTCATGATCTTGTCCCCACACCCACAATCCATCACATGGTCCAATCTTCTTCTTCCACCCTGGCATCCACACCCAGCTGATTCCGGTCAGGTGTCAAAGTACAGAGACAAAGGATGACCTTGGCTTCTAGTAAAGAATGAAAACTATACATTCTACAATCCTACTGCTTCCATTCCCCCCTCCCATCGACTATAGTAATGAAACAACATAATGAAATAAGAGAAAGTGTGGCAGGCCAAAATTCTAAAAGGAATATAATTGCGGGCCTGACATCTGTCCACTAAACATTCCAAAAATGGTTTAGTATAGGATCGTAAAATAGTCACTTTAAGGCATTACTTTAAGATATTTTAGCTTTTAGCAAGCAACACTAGCATATTTTCAATCTGTTGTTTATAATTAACTTGAAGCATTTTCCCCATTTTAAAAGCAAACAAAAATAAAATATTATCTTTCTCACTGCCCATAGTTTCATCTTCAGTTTATTGGCTTCTGTCCATCTTCATTTAGATTCTGCTTTTGTTTTGCAAGCCAGCAGTAAGAACCCAATGTGCCATCTTCTTGGGATGAAGTTCTGAAATGCAATCACACTGTTTCTGATATTCTGAGAGATAACACAGAGAACAATGAATGGCATTAACCTTATTTTTCATTTATCTTCATATTTGTTACATAATCTTCCCCTAGTTTAAAACAAATGGGAAGAAAACTTTCTACTTCAAAATTGATTGGAGTTTCAAAAAGTTTGGAATAATATGATGGTTAACAAATTGATGTACTTTTAGAACATATGAATTTGCTTATTTAACTAATACGTATGGCTACCCAATTTGCCATTGGTATCCTACTCTGAGGAATGTCGTGGCTCAGTGACTAAGACACTGAGCTTATCGATCAGAAAGATCTGCAGTTCAATGGTTCAAATCCCTATCGCCATGTAACTGAGTGAGTTCCCATTACTTGTCCCAACTTCTGCCAACCTAGCAGTTCAAAAGCATGTAAAAATGCAAGTATAAAAATAGGAACCACCTTTGGTGGGAATGTAACAATGTTCCGTGTGCCTTCAGCATTCAGTCATGCCGCCACATGACCATGGAGACGTCTTCAGATAGTGCTGGCTCTTTGGCTTTGAAACAGAGATGATCACCACCCCCTAGAGTCAGGAACGACTAGCACATATGTGCAAGAGGAATCTTGACCTTTACCTTTTATCCTACTCTGATACATGGACTGTAGCAAATCTTCCAATAAGTACTTAGAGGAAGAGATACTACAGTGAGAAAAAGTTTTATTTGACCTTTTGTTTTCATAGAAAATGCTGATGTATACTGGTTTGCTTTATTTTTTCCCCCTAAGAATAAAAAGTTTGGGATGTTTTGGGATCTTTTGATTTGGCTATGAGTTTCTATGCTTTGGCCCTGATTTGAAAAATATAAAATCAAAAGCTCTTTTTCTGATTGCAATACCTAAAGCCTTTTAAAGGTTTTAAGACATTAGACATAGTGAATTATTGAAAGCATAATTTGGCTGTCTTTGTAGAAATTTGTGGGAGGACGAGGGAGAGAGGAAAGGGCTGCATACATTTAAAGATATTAAATCATGGCATGTTATCTTGAACGGTATTTCTGATCAAAGAGGACCTCTTGTAATATACTTGAATATTCTCTCTCTGTCTTGCTCCTTCTTTGAAGATTAAAAGTTAATTTAATTTCACCTTAGTTGTTGTGAAACAACCTTCCCTAAACTAATGTTCCCCAGTCACATTGGACTTCGGCTCCCATCATCCCTGGCAAGCTTTAAAGTTGAAATATTCAAATTAAGTTTTTCCTGATGCTGCTAACATTTCCCATTGCATTTCTAAAAGCCCGCTGGTCTTCACCATTTTCAAAAATATAAAATCTATCTGCTACTCAGAGCTGTCTACATCTTTAGGCACAATAGCCTCTGACAGGAGGAAAATAGACACATAGAGAAAATAGCAATAGCAATAGCAGTTAGACTTATATACCGCTTCATAGGGCTTTCAGCCCTCTCTAAGCGGTTTACAGAGTCAGCATATCGCCCCCACAGTCTGGGTCCTCATTTCACCTACCTCGGAAAGATGGAAGGCTGAGTCAACCTTGAGCCAGTGAGATTAGAACCACTGAACTGCAGATAACAGTCAGCTGAAGTGGCCTGCAGGACTGCACCCACTGTGCCACCTCTGCTCTTAATAGCAACCAAAGTGGTGATAATTTAAATAGTTCATTTAATTAACATCAAACAACCTGAAGCAGGATGGGAGGGGAGTTATAAATTAATAGAATCAGAATAGAGCTGGAAGGGACCTTTGAGGTCTTCTAGTCCAACCCCCTGATGAAGAAGGAAACTCTATACCCATAATGGCAAACTTATGGCACATGTACCAGAGGTGGCACGCAGAGTCCTCTCTTTGGGCACGTGTGCTATCTCTAGCTAGTTTCCGGTGTGGTGGCCAGCTGATCTTTGCACGAGCTGGAAACCCAAAGACCAGCTGGCTGATGCGCATGCACATACCGGCCAGCTGGTCTTTGGGTTTCCAGCGCTCCAGCGTGCACACACACATGCATTCCAGTTTAGGCACTCGGTGCCAAAAAAGATTTGCCATCACTGCTCTATACCATCCCAGACAAGTGACTGTCCAGTCTCTTCTTAAAAACCTGAGAGATGAAGTACCCACAACTTCTGAAGGCTGTTCAGTGTTAGAAAAGTTATCCTTAATTCTAGGTTGCTTCTTTACTTGATTAGTTTTCAACCAGTATTTGATAAGCAAGCAAGCAAGCAAGCAAGCAAGCAAGCAAGCAAGCAAGCAAGCAAGCAAGCAAGCAAGCAAATATTGTAGTGGCATTGGGACATACAAAAGAAGGTTTTAGCACTTCATTGAATCTATGGGTTACCAATCTACTATGCCTGTATATAGTAGATTGTGTAATTCTTGCTTATGTCAACACAAGAATAAACAGGAGTAAGCTAGCAATCGGTAAATTGTTTTTCAAAGCTACTTACATAGAATGTTTCTTTTTTGTACAAACAGCATAGATCTTTGTTCCCCCAATTTGTGATTGCAGGCCTGTAAATTGGTGCCTAGTGTATTTCTGCAGGGAATTGCAATGAGTGATTGGAGGGGCATGCATGTCCCTGTGGTATTGGACTAAACTCTCCATATTGAACTCTCAGGGAAAACAAATTGAATAACTGTACAGAAGTCAGTAATCCCCATCTAGAGACTATCAATCACAGTCCTAGCAAACCACTACATTGTACAATTAAGTAATCAATTATGAAAGCAGAGGGGGAAGTAGAATCATAGAGGCAGTGCTCTTAGCCAGCTTTGGAAAACTGAAAGGTATAGAACATCAGGGTTTCCAAAGTTTAGTCTGGTTGTTTTGTGGTCCGACAGCGTCCAGCAGAGCTGGCAGCAAATTCAGACAGTGAGGAGGTTGGGGAGGAACATGAGCCAGTCCTGGAGTCTTGGTAAGGCTCGAATGCGGGCTCTGTGTTGGAGGCAGAGAGGGGGCCAGAGCCGTATGCCAGTTATCAGCTGCCTTCAGAGTCAGATATCAGTGAGGCAGACAAACAGCCTGTTCCCAGTGTGCGCATGTACAGTTGCCAGACAAAGAGAACAGCTAAAGAACAGGGGTTGACTTGGCAGTAAGGCCACAGATGAATGGCCTTCCCAGAGGAAATAAAAGAGGAGCAAAAGGGGAGTGGAGTTTTCAGGAGACAATTAGTTTGCTTAATTGGTTTGTGACTCTCCGAGACTCCTGGCCAAGTTTTGCAGATATTGGCCTGGCAGCTCTCAAAGCCAGATAAGGTCTGTGACTGTAAATCCTCCCTTGAAATACTTTGATGGATGTGAATGAGCAGAATTCACAGTAAATTAATAGAAGGGTTTTTTTTGTCATGCTCTTGAGAAGCCTAGATCAGAAGAGGTTGGGCCGCATATTAGCTTTGTGGATATTATCATGCTTTTTTTTTAGCAGCAAAAGATTTTATAGAACTCAACAAAACTCTGATTTCTGAGCCGAGCATACATTATGCAGAGTTATCAGAATGAAATAAATTAGGAAGCAGCTAATCATTGGGCTACATATCTTCTCTTGCCACCTGTTTAATTTTTTTCAAATCCAAATGTGAATTTTCCTGGACTCACACAGCAATCCTAAAAGCCAAGGAAAATGCCACCTATCTCCCCTACAAAATACCTTTCCCATCTCAGATCTGATTCAAATCAGAATATAGTTGGCCAGGATTGCAGTACAGGTTGTCCTTGACTTACAACAGTTCATTTAGTGACCGTTCAAAGTTACGACGTCACTGAAAAAGTGAGTTACGACCGTTTTTCACATTTAGGACCATTACAGCATCTCCAAAGTGACATGATCAGAATTCAGATGCTTGGCAAATGGTTTGTGTTTATGATGATTGCAGTGTCCCAGGGTCATGTGATCCCCTTTTGTGACCTTTTAACAATGGGGGATCCAGATTCACTTAACAACCACACTACTAATTTAACAAATGCAATGCTTCGCTTAACAACAGGCATGAAAAGTGGTAAAATGAGGTAAACTCAATTAACAAATGTTTCACTCAGCAACATAAATTTTTGGGATCAACAGTGGTCATAACTCAAGGACCACCTGTAGTTGATCAGGATTGCATGCTGTTCGTTTAAAGCCATAAAGATGATCTCCAAGCAGCGCAAATTGCTTACAGGTTTAGGAACATAAATATTGCAACTGCCATGCGAGCTAGCAAGTTCTGTGGCTATCCCTTCTCCTTCTCCTCAGCTTAAAGAATCATTTATTCTGTCTCAGTCCTTCAACCAGAGAAATGAATGGCATGAATTTCTAGAGAAAGGGCAGTGTGATGGCTCAGCAGTTAAGATGCTGATCTTGTCGGCTGGAAAGCTGACAGCCAGCCCAAGTTTGAGACTCAAGAGCCACATGATGAAGTATCTATGGAGATTCTCAGTCATCCAAGTCATGGTTGTCCCAAAGGTGTGTTTTCAGGAGGCAACTGGAGGCTTGAAGCTTGAAGTGAAACGTCTTCAAAGAAAAACCAGAAAGTCTCTTTGGGATACATGATGAGCTGACCTCCCATTACTCGCCCCAAGACTGACAACCCTAGCTGTTTGAAAGCAAGCAAAGGTGAGTGGATAAATAGGTACCCTTTCAAATGGAAAGATTACCGTGTTTCATATTTCATACTGGCCACAGGATGGCCAAATCTCTTTCAGACAATGCAGGCTCCCTCAGCTGAGAATCAGAGATGACCATCACCTCCTTGAATCAATCAAAACTGGATAAGAGAAATATTTAAACCTTTTCCTAGAGAAGCTTTCAAATCATTCTCTTGTACTATCCAGAGGAATTAAGAGCAAAGAGCAATGTACACTAGTGTTCTGTTCTGACCCAGGCTTCCTTAGAAAGCAAGAAGCAAAATCTGGTCTCTGCAAAGCCACTTTTATTTACACAATTGTGAATTCCTTTCATTCACAGTCAGCAAGGCTTAGTAAACAGTCTTTCAGAGGAAAGTTTATCCCCACACACTTTATCTCATTTGGAGCACTGCCAGATAACTAGCTTCCAAACGCAGGGCAAGGCAAACTTGGCACAGAGTCTCTTAAAGTCACACACAGAAGTTGCCAGTCTTGAACCGACCGAATGAACAAATTGTTTCCTGCAAAAGCCCACTCCTCATTTGTTCCTCTGTTGTTTCCTATGGGAGGGGCCAATCACCTCTAAGGTGTGGCTTTACTCCTAAGTCGATCCTGCTTTCTTAGTTGTTCTTGTCTTCTGGAAGCTCTGCACATGCACACACTGGGAACAGGCTCCAGTTGTTCTTCTGCCTCACTGCTGTCTAACTCTCTCTCTCTGCCTCTGATGCAAAGCCCTCATCTAAACTTTCCTCAACCCACAGGACTGGCCTATATTCCCCACCAACCTCCTCACTGTCTGACTCTGCAGCCACAACATATACAAAGAAAGTGTGTGGGTCCATGAGTGTGTGAGAAAGGAGTTTAAAAACAGCGAGACCCTATGAATCCATCCCTAAGATTCAATATTTTTCCCGAACTCAATCCAGTTGGAAACAATGATTTTGTTTTCCCCTTAAGGCATCTTTTTTTTCCCAACCCATTTCGAACCATTTGACAATGCATGTTAGAATGCACCATAGATAGATAGATAGAATAAAAAGCTTCCTGTATTTCCTCACCTGTTAAACACTGCACAATAGAATGTGCCTCAGAAGGACAGGATGCTAAATAATGGAAGAATATCGATTTTCAAATTGAGTTACTAGGTCAAGAGTGTTTCCTGTATTTTTAAAAAATGAACGCATCCTGCTTGCTGCTGCTGTAACTGTAGCTGAAACCCAAGTGACAGGCTTCAATAAATTTTAACAGGACAACTAGGAAAACTGGCCTTCAAAATGTAATAAGAAAGTATAATGAAGCTTATTTAAAGTTACCCTTTTCAGCACAGCCTCGCCCTCCCAGATCAATGACTATTGCTATATCAAGTTGAAAATGGAACCCAATTCTGTTATAGGAAGCTTTCAATCTGCAGCTGGTTTTCTTATACCATATTCAAAAAGCTCTTTCAACTTATCTGCTTATTGTGTGAAGTATATAGAACGGAGCTTTCACTTAATCATTAGATTATTATAGCCAATGTTCCTATAATTAACGGAATGCATCAAATGATTTTAAAGGAGAAGAGGTTACTTTGAGATCTGTAATGTGTCATATGTTTTGAAGTGGAATTGGTAACCATTACAATGTAGAAACCTCTGCTATGTGGAGCTAAAAGCTCTCTTCTGATTAATGGTGTAGGACAGTGTTTCTCAACCTTGGCTACTTGAAGATGTCTGGACTTCAACTCCCAGAATTCCCCAGCCAGCGAATGCTGGCTGGGGAATTCTGGGAGTTGAAGTCCAGACATCTTCAAGTGGCCAAGGTTGAGAAACACTGGTGTAGGAGACAAGATAAAGGACACATTCATAGGAGAAGAAGGTGCAGAGACTGGGGATAGAGTCAAGAGAGGACTAAGCCCAGAGTTATTACATGACTATAAATGCTCCAAATCAAGCCACCACCATTCCAATTGAATTCTGTTGAGTCTTTTCTAGGCCAATTTAGTACTGACTGTTAGTTGACTAAATTCTTGTGTATAGGCTTCAACAATAAATCTTCTAAACTGGAACTTAATGTTCTTTTTCTGATTCTTATGCCTGACACATTTGCCACTATCTTTCAGTTTTAAAAAGAAAACATTTAACTCTTTTAGAACACTATTCTGGACATTGGGTTTTCATCATTAACTTGGTCTCTCTTTCAACTATTTTCTAAAGACAAGTGACTGAAGTCTCAACAAACAAGAACATCTACTATTTTTCTTGTTCCATTTAAAGATTGGACGGAAGAGATGATGATGATGATGATGATGGTGGTGGTGGTGGTGGTGGTGATGATGATGATGATGATGATGATGATGATGATGATGATGATAATGATAATGATTTTTTGATAAGGCAGCAATTTAGAAAACCAGGCATATAACATCTGTGATGGGATATTAATGGGAACTCAGCAGCAAAGATCAGTAGCGCCAAAGATCAGGTTTTTCTCATTCAGTTCTTATTTTTAGAAATATTTGAGAAAGATCTGAACTTTGTTATTGCTTTCTGATTTGGAGTTATGAGTCTGCAAATCTTACTCTCACAAGCACTCTATTTTCCTGGAGGATGATGGTAGATACATTTTGTAACAACTCTTCAGAATATTCCAATATTATTTGTTTTGTTTTAGCAAAATTCAGAAGGGTATTGATTATAATACCAGTACAAATAGGGTTGAGCTTCAAAAAAATTAGCAAGGGGTTCTCTGCCTGGTTGCTGGGTGGGGTGGCTATGGTGGGTGTGGCTTAGTCAGCTTCCTGCACCATGGGTTTTTTCCCCCCTCTGCAGGCTCCGGATACTTTTCTTGAGTCTCCAGGAGGGTGGAAACGGCCTCTGGAGGCCCTCTAGAAGCTGGAAACAAGCTCATTTCCAGCCTTCCCAAGCTTCTGGTAGGCCCATTTTTCACCCTCCCTGAGCCCTCCCTGAGCCACCCACACCCTGCACTTACCTGCATTCAAAATGGGCCGTGTGGAGACTCCTGCGAGGGGTGGGATGGGCAGGGTGGGGCCAGCGAGGAGTTGGATTTGGGGGTTCTCCGAGCTGCACAGAATCTTAGCTAGAGGTTCTCCTGAACCCCTTTGAACCCCCAGCAGCCCACCCCTGAGTGCAATGCAGAACAGGTTGTGATTACACTGTATTTAAATATTTTAAGCAAAGCTCTATGTGAGTTTTCTTCCATTCTCTTTACAAGAGCTATGTGGCTGAGACTCACTGCCAGAACATTTCTTCTTTGTTGCAATAGTAAAGAATTTGAAGGTACTTGAATCTCAGATTTGGAAAATGAATCTGCCACTTCCCATATTACTATGCCCATCAAAAGGAGTTCGAAGAAAATTGACAATTAAATAGTGTGATAGCTAGAGTAACCCAATTCAGTTTTTCTTTCCGAAAAAAAAATAGAGTGACCTGCCAAATGTCTAAAACTAGATTTACTTTCCTAGTAAATCATCATTGTAGACATATTTGATAGAGCTGCCCTAGAATGTGATTAATGTTTCTGACTGGCTATCTTGTCTTTTTAGGTCTAATGTAATCATGAAAACACTTTTCCAACTGTTGTGCTATATCTGCTATGAATCATATTGTGGAATGTGCGGATGGCAGTGGTGGGTCTTATCCAGAACAACAATGAAAATGCTTATAGGAAAGAGGTGAAGGCTCTGGTGGACTGGTGCAATAAAGGTAACCTGGTTCTAAAAGTTCACAAAACAAAGGGGATCATTATAGATTTTAGAAAGAGCTGGCATAGTCTTACTCCACTCAATATCAAGGATGCAGCTGTAGAGGTGGTCAACAGTATTAAGTATACTGCAGATAATTAACAATCTGAATTGGTCTCAACACAGGTCATCCTTAGTGAAGTGTGCAAACCAGAATCTGCATTTCCTGCAGAGCACATCTCTCCCTCCTTCTGTCCTGGCCACTTTTTACAGGGGCACAATTGAGAGCCTTTTAACAAACTGCATCACTGTTTGGTTTGGTGGCCTCAGATAGAAAGTCCATACAGAGAGTGGTAAGGACAGCTGAGAAGATTATAGGATGTTCGTTTCTTGTTATTCAGAATGCTGCTTATAAGCGCTATGTGCTTATTATTGTAGTTTACAATTTATTTCCAATGCATTTTCTATCATTAGAGCTAGTATTCTTTTTTTACTTGCTCATGTTAATAAGTCACAAGTTTCCATTAACCCTAAGCATTTTGATCTCCCTCTGATGCCAATTGTCTTATGGCATTCCCATTCATTAGCTGGAATTAATCTTCTTCAATAATGTTGCCCCTTTTAATTGTTAAATCTGAATCTTTGTCTAAGCTGAATAGTATCCCAATGTCCTCTCTGAATGTATCAGCATTCTTCAATAGAGAGTCAAGTTTTGCTTTTGATTTTCAGAATAATTTTAGGTCTTGAATATATAGCCAATTTGACCTTGCTCTGAGAGTCAATAGCCATATTTTGTTTTCCTTAAATTATTTGTAAGCAGGGTCAGTAATAAAACAAACCATAAAGGCAACAGTAAGCCACTTTAGAATATTCCTCTCCTAATTTTGATTCTGTTGAACTATTCACCATTTATTGACATTTTGAACGCTTTTTACTAATCTTAAACATTTTTAGACATTTTTGATCCAGATATGAAAAAATGAATCATATGTCTTGTTATAGTCTATCAAATCCATTAAAGAGTCTTTTCTTCTTTTTTCTTCAATTAGTAAGTGGCCTTTTATGCCTTGTGAATTTTCAGAAGTTTCTGTTTTGCTTCATTTAATTTTCACTAGGTTTGTTATGATTGCTCTAAATAACATAAATGTATGAAGGCAAATCATATCCCTAGAGTTGCCAGGATTACGGTAGTATCTTTTTCTTTACTTTTCTACATTAGAAAGGGTCTTCCAACTGACATCCATTCTTTATTCTTTGAAGTTGTAGAGGCTTATTCAGCTGTATTGCTAACTTGGAATATAAGCTTGTAAGATGTTTGATTCAAAACCAACATTATTTATTCCACCAGCTTCCCATCCAGCATGTATTTTAAGAAGTCTGCATATCTTCCCTCAAGTTGCTGAGGTTGACAAACCCTGATTTGGAGCAAATCTTATTGTTATATCATGGCTTTATAGATCTTAATCTCTTCTATCAGAACTTGGATCTTTGGTAACAAACTTCTTGACTAATATGGCTTTAGCACTGATTATTTCTTTTCCACACTTTTTAGCAAATGATATTTCTGCTGCAGCTCTTCAAATGGTAAATAAAGAGACTGATCCTGATTAGTTTGATCCTATTAGTGCATCTAAATCTGTATTCCACCTTCAATCAATGTTGTTCAAGAAAATGATTCCCATTCTATTATCAAACTGGTTTTGCCTGATATTGATAATTTAGCATGAACATAAGATTGAAAACTAATGCAGGCCACATCTCATCGGTGGCTAATAAAAAACAAGAAGCTACATACTTTCTAAAACATATGGATGTGAATATCTTCCTAAAAATATACACCAATTCCAAATAGCCAGAGGGCAAGTTATCTATAGAAAAAAATGTGTCATTTGCTGATGTATCATTGACAATTCTAATTAGAAGGTCTCTCTTCAATCTGGGAAATTAAAATTTCTCACAAACCTGTAGCTGGGATTTCCTAAGTAGAAAATGAAGAAGTGAGAATTTCTCCCAAGAGACATCTGAAATGGTTCATTCGGTTTCTGAAAATATCTCTTACAAAATATCTCTTACAAACATCTCTTACAAAAGATCTCTTACAAACAGATAAAATATCTCTTACAAACACTCTATACCATATACATATGGTATAGAGTGCTGTTACCAAGATATAACTTTCCGACAATTATTGCTACCTTATTTTTAAAATTATATAACAATGCATTGTGACAATGAAGAACAAAATGAGAAGCTTCTTTCATTAATTGTGTTTTTAATCAAATATCAACTCTGTGGTCAGATATACAACATTGTCACATATTTGTGAGACCTCTTCCAAATGTACAGATTGTGCTACTATCCTAGTTCTTCAACCTGGTTCCAGAAGAGAACAAGATTTGAGGTGCTGATAGGAGATGTGCAGGAGGCGATAGAAGAGAAGAGATGAGAAGAGAAGAGTTGGAAGGGACTTGGAAGTCTTCTAGTCCAACCCGCTGCTTAGGCAGGAAATCCTACACCACTTCTTACAAATGGTTACCCAACATCTTCTTAAAAACTTCTAGTGTTGGAGCATTCACAACTTCAGGAGGCAAGTTGTTCCACTGATTAAATGTTCTAACTGACAGGCAATTTCTCCTCAGTTCTAAGTTGCTTCTCTCCTTGATTAGTTTCCACCCATTGCTTCTAGTTCTACACTCAGGTGATTTGGAGAATAATTTGACTCCCACTTCTTTGTGGCAACCCCTCAGATATTGGAACAATATATTTGGTTCCAAATATTTTACACATTTGCCCTAAAGTATAAAAAATTACTAAGGGTTTATATATTGCCCAAGATACAAATGATTTAGCTTTGTAAGATACAATACAATACAATACAATACAATACAATACAATACAATACAATACAATACAATACAATACAATACAATACAATACAATACAATAGCAGAGTTGGAAGGGACCTTGGAGGTCTTCTAGTCCAACCCTCTGCCTAGGCAGGAAACCCTATACCGTTTCAGACAAATGGCTATCCATCATCTTCTTAAAGACTTCCAGTGTTGGGGCATTCACAACTTCTGGAGGCAAGCTGTTCCATTGATTAATTGTTCTAACTGTCAGGAAATTTCTCCTCAGTTCTAAGTTGCTTCTCTCCTTGATTAGTTTCCACCCATTGCTTCTTGTTCTGTCCTCGGGTGCCTTGGAGCATAGTTTGACTCCCTCTTTTTTGTGGCAACCCCTGAGATATTGAAACACTGCTTTCATGTCTCCCCTAGTCCTTCTTTTCATTAAACTAGACATACCCAGTTCCTGCAACCGTTCTTCAGATGTTTTAGCCTCCAGTCCCCTAATCATCTTTCTTGCTCTTCTCTGCACTCTTTCTAGAGTCTCCACATCTTTTCTACATCATGGTGACCAAAAGTGAATGCAGTATTCCAAATGTGGCCTTACCAAGGCATTATAAAGTGGTATTAACAGTTCACGTGATCTTGAGTCTATCCCTCTGTTTATGTAGCCTAGAACTGTGTTGCCTTTTTTGGCAGCTGCTGCACACTGCTGTCTCATATTTAAATGGTGTCCACTAGGACTCCAAGATCCCTTTCACAGTTACTACTATTGAGCAAGGTACCACCTATACTGTACGAGTGCATTTTGTTTTTGTTGCCTAAATGTAGAATCTTACTCTTTTTACCATTGAATTTCATTTTATTAGATAATGCCCAATGTTCAAGTTTGTCAAGATTCTTCTGTATCTTAAGCCTATCTTCTAGAGAGTTGGCTATTCCTGCCAGCTTGGTGTCACCTGCAAATTTGATGAGTTCTCCATTTATTCCCTCATCCAAATCATTTATGAAGATGTTGAAGAGTACTGGGCCTAAAACAGAGTCTTGGGGTACTCCACTGCATATTTCCTTCCATGTAGATGCAGTTCCATTGAGGACTACACATTGAGTGCGGTTGGTCAGTCAGTTACGAATCCATTTGGTGGTGATGCTGTCTAACCCATATTCTTCTACTTTATCTAGTAGTAGGTTATGGTTTACCTTATCAAATGCCTTACTGAAGTCCAAGTAAACTATATTGACGGCATTCCTCTGGTCCACTAATTTTGTCACATTATCAAAGAATGCAATAAGATGCAATAAGATTAGCCTGGCATGATCTGTTTTTGACAAACCCATGTTAGCTTTTGGCTATTACTTTGTTTACTTCTAGGTATTTGCTAATTTGTTGCTTGATTATCTTTTCCAGAATCTTTCCCTGTATTGAGGTCAGGCTGATAGGTCTGTAGTTTCCTGGATCTATTTCTTTTTTCATTTTTTGAAGATGGGAACCACATCAGCTCTTTTCCAAGAATACAATAGGATGATATAGAATATATTACCAAGGTACATTATTACTGAATAGATTCAAGATGTTGTAATAAAATGTTATAATATAAATGAATCCAATACATAGAACATTTTGTTTAAAATAAAGGAATAATAGTTATAGCTAAACAAATGATTTACAATGATAATCATGTAAATGTAATACTAGATGGATAATCTGTGATTTTATATACAATTGAAAGTGGGGACTATGGAAAGGATGCACAAAAGCCTTGTAACCAAACAAGATGCTGCATGTAATTGAATAGGATTTAATGGTTTATGTTTTGTTTGTCTTTGCCTGTCTAAAAATAAAAAAACTTTTACAAAAAATGATACAAGAAACTCGTGTTCATAGCGCCTAGAAAGGCTAGTTAAAGATTGTTATTGTTAGTTGCAAAGTCGTGTCTGATCCAATCCCATGGACAACATTCCTATTGTCCTCTACCATCCTCTGGAGTCCATTTAAGCTCACGCCTACTGCTTTGGTGACTCCATCCAGCCACCTCATTCTCTGTTGTTGTCCCCTTCTTCTTTTGCCCTCAATCTTTCCCAGCATTAGGCTCTTCTCCAGTGGGTCCATCTTTCTCATTAGGTGGCCAAGTTTCATCTTCAGGATCTGGCCTTCTAAAGAGCTGACAGGGTTGATCTCATCTGGGACTCATCGGTTTGATGATCTTGCAGTCCAAGGTACTTCTCCAACACCATAGTGAAAGGTATCTATTGATATTACAGACATATCTATCAGTGTTAGGAATGTAGGCTAACAGTTGGGTTAGCAATATATAAGCCATGATAGTAGTATTGTTTCTTTAAGTACTGTAAATGTGATTTGTTGCTGTTACCTCAAGCGGCCATAAGATGGAGCCAGAATGACTGTTAGCTCTCTGATTGTTAGATGCTGATCGGTGGATACTGCTTGTAGATGTGTCATGTATTGCTCAGTGTGAATTTTGCTACTGTTAGCGATTTTGTGTGCTGAACTGATTATATGATACTGGACTGTGTTTGATGGATCACCCCATAACAGAGAACGTTGATGACTGACTGTCTTAACCATATATGAACCATCCTCTGCATACCTCTATTTCCACAGAAGTAAAATACTATCTGTTTTACAATTCAGTGTCTCTGTATGCTGGTTTATGCATTTTTTCCACACCATTCTTACTACGCTTCTCTGTATGCACTTGTTCTCCTAATGGAGAGCTTACCTAACACTGGTTATGGGCCCAGCTTATACCAGACGTAGCTAAAGGAAAGTTGGTGCTGATACGCAATACTGTATACAGACAGCTGTTTAGTTTGTGATTGTTACTATCGTGGAGAAGATGGCACACGACCCATCAACAAGTCTATCACTGATAACCCGGTTGGATGGAACAAACTATGTTTCCTGGTCTATAAAGTGCAGCCTACTCCTGCGTAGTGAGGGATTATGGGATGCTGTACAGAATCCACTGGATGTAACTTCTTGGGATCCAGATGACGAGGATGATGCAAAGAAGATAGCAGATTTTCAACGATGCAATGAAAGATTGTTGTGTATAATTGGTCTAACACTGACTGACTAACAATTTGTACATATTTGTGGAGAAAATTCTGCTGCAAGATGTTGGGAGAATTTGAAGAGGATTTATGTACATGACACTGTAGGTGCACATATACATATTACATGCAAACTGTTTAGGACACATCTTCTGAAAGGTGGAGATATGTCAGCTCATCTAAACTTTATGAAAGGAGTTTTCCTGGAGCTACATGAAACAGAACTGATTTTTTCAGAGCTACACCAAGTTTACATCATTCTTTCCTCACTGGATGAGAGTTATGATGATTTTGTATCTTCCCTTGAAGTCCTAACCCGAAATGACTTGACAATCAGTATGCCTAATAAGAGAAATACTCATCCCATCTAGCATCATCTGACAGGTTTTAGGTGCGGTCTATCAGCACCTGCCCTCTGGAGTGATATTGCCATGAAGCAGGGGTGTGTTGCTACCAGCATTACTGCCAGTTCAGCGAGCAAATTTGTGTGTGTCTGAGCATGCGCAGAACATAAGAAAAGGAGGGGATTGCGAAAAAGGTCTGTGCATGCGCAGAACATGAGAAAAGGGGGGATTACATTTCTGCAACGGAGAATGTTCTGTGCATGCGCAGAAGCAAAAATAAAGATGTTGCCACCGACAATAGAACTGGTTCGTGTGCGTGGGTGGCTGAGTTACTACCTACTCATCCGAACCAGTAGAAACCCACCTCTGCCATGAAGGATCCAATAGCCTGACTTTGTTGACCTTTTAAACTGGCCCTGAAGACGTGGTTCTTTTAGAGTGAAGGCACACAAAACCATCTAAAAATCTAAAAATGAGCCAACATTGGCCAGGTTTTATTACTAGATTTTGGCAATAATATTTTGGAGTACTGGGGAGCCACAAATGGTGTGCTAGAAGCCCATATGAGGGCTGGAGGTTACCCACCACAATCTACCTAAAGAGAATAATAATTGTTTTCTTTTGGCAGTACAGATTAGTTTCTCCTCCATTCTGACCACCTGAATTTCATACGCTTTTTCAACAACAAAAAGAGCTTCTTTTTATTGATGCAAGAATATATAAATATACCCATATTCAACTATCTTCTATATATACTTATATTCAGGTGTATAAAATACATTTACGTATATTCAACTCAACACTTATTTCCATTTTTCCAAGTGAGGTTTCAGAGAACGGTTTCAGATAGTTTCCAACAATCTTTTAAAATATGCCATCATTATTATTCTTTTCATGTAAGAGAAGCAGGTGCAGAGACAATTCTCTATGAATGTACAAAGTTTCTCTGACTGAAACATTGATTTGTTTCATCCAATTAAATAATCACTTTGAATCAATTTGATTGCTTTTGTGTCTGTGTAAAAGCTGCCTTTTCTAGCAATAATTCAAAGGAAATTGATAGTTCAATTCAATGGATCAAATCATTTCTATCCTATTGAGTTGGAATATCATTTCAGAACAAAGTGGTCCAGTATTTTGAATCTTTCATTCAAACTGGATCAGGAAAATCCACATCTCTACCAACAGTATCTCATGCCACAAGATAGACAAATCTCAGTTTCTCTATTTCTTTCTGCTAAATCAGTGGTGTCATGCGACCCACAGGCCGAATGTGTCACATGCTGGCCATGCCCAGGCCTAGTTCAGCAAAGGGGAAAAAAGTTGTGATACATCACGTGATGATGTGAGTTTGACACCCCTGTGCTAACTTATTTTGCAACCCCATCAGACAACTAATAGAAACACATGGTAGAGAAGGACAAGTAAACCTCCATATAGAGCAGGGATGTCAAACTCAAGGGCTTGGGGAGGGGGGGCAGATCTGGCCTATAGTGTGCTTAGACCTGGCCATGGAGGCACCCTGGAAACAGTGAAGGAGTGGCCCGTGGTGCCTCTGACAGAGAAAACGAAGGTCCATTTTCTCTGGCAGAGGATTGCAGATGGGTGTCACAGCTGAAAACAGAGCTCAGGAGCCTGTTTTTGCTGGCAGAGTGCCTTGTGTGACCCTCCCAAGCTCCATTTTCACTATCAGGAGGTTGCAGGAGGCTGTAGCAGCCCAAAATAGAGTTCAGGAACCTGTTTTTGCTGGCAGAGTGCTTGGACCACCACACGGGCCTCCAACATGAATGATGACAATCTGGCCACGCCTGCTCTGGCCACATCCACCACCACTCCCGAGGTCAAGCACACCCTGATGGGCCCCTCAATGAAATCGAGTTTGACATCCCTGATATAGAGAAACCAAGGAAGGCAGTTTTCAAGAAGCATTCTTCTTGCCATATATGAAAGTTTCTTTCATATTATTTCTTTCTGAGCTTGTCATTGTTCCTCCTAAGTTGGCATCATGATGAGATAAGAAGTAAGAAACACTGTTTGAAGACTGAAATATATTAAGCCATGAATATTGAAACAACAGTTGCTAACCAAAAGTTCTCTAAATCTTTTAAACTCCAAAGACTGCAGAAGAATAGAATAAAATGTTAACAGGAGTAATATTCCCTCCCTCTGTGATATACTATCTTTAGGATTGTGGACAAGACAAATTACTGCACTGTAAAAGTATCCCAAAGTACAAAGTACAAACATGCCACACTATATAATTTAAAATAATAGGTTTTTTTTTACTGTTGTGGAAAACTGAAATAGAAGATTATCAAGAGGCAAATCTTATAAAAGATATTTCTAGTTTCCTATGGATTTAGAAATGTGTTACTTTCAAGTCTAGTTGATGAGAAAATAAAATTTGTCTCATCAATCTAGGGAAATAACTACTCATTTTAGCAGCCCATCACACAGTCCAGAGAACTTGCATCTGAACACTCAAGAGTTGTGTCTAATTTGCTGTGTCTCCTTATGCTTCTGTAATTTCCTTTTTGGCTTATAGTGTTGTGATGCAATTAATTTTTCAAGGTTTGTTTGTTTGTTGTTGTTTTTGTAAACAGAGACCACCAGTAATTAAGCTTATTGAAGCTAAAGATGATTGAAAAATTCAGTCTTTGCAAATTTGAGTATAAAAAGAAGAGTTTTGTAGAACTCTGAAATAAAATGTAGAAGAGAAATGTAGTTAGCCTCCCTTTAGGAAGAATAGATTGGCTGCTTGCATAATTTTCCGCATAATGAGCCATGGTGGCACAGTGGTTAGACTGCAGTATTGCAGGCTGACTCTGCTAACTGCCAGGAGTTCGATCCTGAACAGATCAAGGTTGAGTCAGTGTTTCATCCTTCCGAAGTGGATAAAATGAAGACCCAGATTGTTGGGGGCAATATGCTTCGAGAGGACTGTAAAATGAAGTGGTATATAAATCTACATGCTGTTGCTAATGACTCCATAGGAATAAAGATGGTACATTGTGATATAACAAAATTGGGATGAGGGGAGACAAAAATCCAATGAAAATAATGCTTTATCATGGAATAGTGTCATTCCTAGTGGTATTATTGGTGGGAACATGCATAGACTGTTTTCTTATATATATTTTTTTCCTTTATAGAATTAGACATACTGTCTGTTAACTAGAATTAAGCTATTATACTAAGTTTACGGGTTTAATTTGAATTTTTCTCCTTCCTCCTCTCTAATGATTTATTCTTTACATCAGAAGAAAGCAAGGGTTTAGTATATTGGCTTCTGTGCCATAGATTTTTATCCAGTGTAAAATTTCTTAGTATTAACAGGGATGGAGAAAAAGAAAGCACCAGTTCTCTTATCACTCTGCTTTCTCTCATTTTCTTGGTCAAGTTGTTCGTGATATGTGTTTCAATTTCAGTCCTTCTGTTAGAAAAGCAAAGTTAGAAAACAAGGACAAAAAAATGACAGAGATTTGGAACAAATAAAGTGATATGAAAGTAAATGGACAGGGACTAAAATTCTATTTTCAATTATTTTGGCTTGAGAAATGGAAAGTTAAGCAAGTCAGGCTCAATTCATTGTGAATACATAGCAACAGCTGTGCAGGTTCCTAGACGCTGTCCAGAAGTTGTTTGGCTCTGCCTTTTTCATTTTTTTTAAAGATAGCGTTTCCTCCTGGAGTTCATTGAAAGCTTTACTTTCTAACCTCTGAGAAGACTTGGTTCTGCTTTGTTTTGAAGTCTATGCAAGGTGAGCTAAGGGCTACTATAGGCTAAATGAGAGGCACTGTTGTTATCCAGTCAGTTCCATATCTTCATGGATAAGATGTGAGATGCTGGGAGTCACTTGAATGGATAAAGAATGGGGCTACAAACCAGGAGACTATGAATTAAAGTCCTGTCTGAGGCATAAATCTGTCTGGGTGACTATGATTGAATCATACTTTCTAAGCTCAAACCATCTCATAGCAACATTTTTATGGGGAAAATAGGAGGCAGGGTTGATGGGTTGATCAAACCATAGTACAACAAAAAATTATAAATTATAAATGTTATCTAGGATCTGCATTTTTCTCATTTGTCATTAAATAAAACACATAGCATTTATAGTTGTTGTAAAGCATACCATTGAAAATAATCATGGGGTTCAGTAGCAGTAATGAGAAGGCCTTGGAAAGATAGAAGATGAGAAGGGCATCAAGAAGGGTGGTGAGAAGATCTTGAGAAGATTGTTATGGATGAGCAGATGGAAAGAAATGGGGCCTATTGGGAACTGGAAATCTGTGGGAAGGCTCTGGATCAGTGGTGGGATTCAAAAATTTTCTGTGGGTGTGGCTTTGTGGGTGTGGTATGGCTTGGTGGGTGTGGTTTTGTGGGCATGGCAGGGGAAGGATACTGTAAAATCTCCATTCCCCCCCCCCATTCCAGGAGAAGGTTACTGCAAAATCCCCATTTCCTCCCGATCAACTGGGACTCGGGAGGTGGAGAATAGATGTGGATGGGCCCAGTCAGAGGTGGTATTTACCAGTTCTCCAAACTACTCAAAATTTCTGCTACTGGTTCTCCAGAACTGGTCAAAACCTCCTGAATACCACCTCTGCTTTGGATTCTTTGTAGCAATATTCCAATATCAATACTCGTACCCAGTAAAAAGTAAATAGGAAAAAAAATGGTGAGCTACATCAAGTGGAAACACTTTGTAAAAGGAGTATTTCAAAATATGACAAAACAGACCAGGTGGATATTTCAGTCTTATCAAGCAAAAGAAAAAGAAAAAAATAGCCCTTTAGTTAATCAGTATGGGGAAAAACATTTACAAACAATTCAGGGAGACTCCAGCTTAGCCATTAAAGAAAGAAGACTTGAGGTTTGTTTATTCACTTTCTAGAATTTTGTATCCTAGCATTAACCCTGTTAATGAAAATCCATAAGAATTTTTTTTTTTTGTTCTTCTGTCAAACCCTTCTGTTTAGGGACTTGAGTTTTATGGATTCCTTATTTCTCCACCACAGACTTCAGTCTTGCGAGATATCCATGCATCTCTGTTCCTGACATACAACTCTCACACCCTCTGCCAAGATAGAGAATTGCCATTGTTATTTTCATCTATTTTGTCAAATTAAAGGAAGAGGAGGCATCCATTCATCTAGCATATCATTCTTTGCAAGAATTGGAAGTGCTGTATGTGAAAAGAAGAATGTAATGCTCTGAAATTCTATTTTATGTATCAAGTATGCTCTTATTAGAGAGGTAAATCATGCTTTCTAACTTGTAGCTTCAGGCACTTATTCCTCCAACAGGTATATATTTATTTGGAACTGCTACGACATCATTCATAACATACTGAAAGCATGCCAAAGATTTTGTAATGCGGGTGATGGTTCTTTCTCACTGAAGAAGAGCTACAAAATGGTAGCAATCATGCCCTTTTTTGTTCCCTATATATGATTTATCAATATATATGGTTTAACTATCTATCTGTATCACTCTCTCTCTCTCTTTCTTACTCTCTCTCTCTCTCTCTCTCTCTCTCTCTCTCTCAATTGTATATACATACATACACAAACAGCAAGCAGATTAATATTACAGCAAATCACAGTAATAGCACAGCAAATTACACCGATGATCCTTGTATTGCTCTAGAACCAGGGGTGGGTTTCAACAGGTATGGACTGCTACGGCCATACCGGATGGTGAAATTTAGCATGCCTTTCCGTACAAACAGCATTGGTCAGGAGGCCCCATACTAGAACACTCCCTCCACTCGTTCGCTCTTTCACTTGCCCAGCACATCCTCACCATGCTGCCAAAAAGTTCTCAGAAGAAGAACCAGAAGAAGAAAGAATTGATGAGTGGTTGGGGGGGGGATGTTGGGGAAGAGGGAAAAGGCAGAGGGGCTGCTAGAAGAGGTGTGCGTGTGCACAGACTGTGGGTTTTAAAAAACTCCTGAGTGAATCCACGAAGAGGGAAGAGGCAGAGGGGCTGGAAGATACTATAGGAACACATGCTTCCAGCCCCCCTGCCTCTTCCCTCTTCCTGGATTCACTCAGATGTTTTTAAAACTTACAGCCTGTGTGCAGCACACACTCTTCCAGCCCCTCTGCCTCTTCCCTCTTCCTGGATTCACTCAGATATTGGATTACAATACAATACAATACAATACAATACAATACAATACAATACAATACAATACAATACAATACAATACAATACAATACAATATAATAGCGGAGTTGGAAGGGACCTTGGAGATCTTCTAGTCCAATCCCCTGCCTAGACAGGAAACCCTATACCATTTCAGACAAATGGTATCCAACATCTTCTTAAAGACTTCCAGTGTTGAGGCATCCACAACTTCTGGAGGCAAGCTGTTCCACTGATTAATTGTTGTAACTGTCAGGAAATTTCTCTTCAGTTCTAAGTTGCTTCTCTCCTTGATTAGTTTCCACCCATTGCTTCTTGTTCTACCCTCAGGTGCCTTGCAGAATCGTTTGACTCCCTCTTCTTTGTGAGGTATTGGAACACTGCTATCATGTCTCCCCTAGTCCTTCTTTTCATTAAACTAGACATACACAGTTCCTGCAACCGTTCTTCATATGTTTTAGTCTCCAGTCCCCTAATCATCTTTGTTGCTCTTCTCTGCACTCTTTCTAGAGTCTCCACATCTTTTCTACATTGTGGTGACCAAAACTGAATGCAGTATTCCAAGTGTGGCCTTACCAAGGCGTTATAAAGTGGCATTAACACTTCACGTGATCTTGATTCTATCCCTCTGTTTATGTAGCCTAGAACTGTGTTGGCTTTTTTGGTAGCTGCTGTACACTGCTGGCTCATATTTAGAAGGTTGTCCACTACGACTCCAAGATTCCTCTCACAGTTACTACTATTGAGCAAGGTACCACCTATATTGTATACCTGTGCATTTCGTTTTTCTTGCCTAAGTGTAGAACCTTACTCTTTTCATTGAAAAATTCAGTCTTTGCAAATTTCAGTATAAAAAAATAAAACTCTGGAATAAAATGTAGAAGAGAAATCTAGTTATCCTCCCTTTAGGAAGAGTAGATTGACTACTTGTATAAATTTTCACATAATGAGCCATGATGGTATAGTGGTTAGAATGCAGTATTGCAGGCTGACTCTGCTAACTGCCAGGAATTTGATGCTCACTGGCTCTAGGTTAACTCAGCCTTCCCTCCTTCCAAGGTTGGTAAAATAAGGACCCAGATTGTTGGGGACAATATGCTGACTCTGTAAACTGGTTAGAGAGGGCTGTAAAAGCAATATGAAGCAGTATCTAAGTCTAAGTGCTATTGCTAGTCTGCCTTTCGGCATGATCTTCAAGTATTGGGAAGGATCTGAAATCCTCTTTGATCCTCACCCAAACTGAACATGGATGCTATCATGGGTGAAAGGCTTCCAGAGCAAATAGATTCCTGTGGTTACTTGCCCACAGCCCACTTCAACAGCCCACTGATGATCTGCTGATAGCAGCCACATATACTGACCTTAATCCACCTTTGTGTATATGAGTCTGTGCAATATAACAAGGAAGAAGGAAATCCAATTAAAAGCGTTTATTAATTAATTGAACATCATTCCTCATTTGTTGCCCCTAACATTAGGTTTGTCATTTTCCATCGGTATGCAAATTCTGAAGAGAGGAGAATTTTTGCCCACACACATAACTCACACGTATGCAAACACTATAAATGTTTAAATGAATTTCTCTACGTATTCTTCCCTGCCTCAATCTTTTTAATAGTTTTTCAATTTTTTTAAAAAAAACCTCTTTCACTCCTGCTTTTACCAAATGAATGCTTTTTGAGCACACTTTGTCTCAATGTGAATTTTTAATAACATTTGTTGAAGTGTGAAGCCCATCATAAAAATTTAGAAAAGTCGTGATTTGAGCTCATTATTATATTCAGGTTCATTAATATGCTTCAGAGATGCCAATAGGGTCAGTTCACTTTAAAAAATAATCCAAATGAATTTCTTCTCCATTGTTAGATACTTTTTTTGTCAGAATCCTTCCAGTTTTTAGTGTGCTTTTCACTTGAATCCTAGAATGAAATATGGAAAGTTAACTAACTAATAAAGGAAACTGTAGGGAAATACTTCAAGGATGGAGAAAGGAATACAATTCCTCTACTAATGGTATGTGGGATGGATGCAGTAGCAGAAAGGGCAAGTGACAGACTCCATCAGTCAAAGAATTTTGGCTGGCAGGATCCAGGAGAAGAGTCTTCTATGCCATGTTGCCCATCATATGGAATATCCTGCCCCTTAGGGTGAGATCCACACCTGCCCTTCTGGTTCCACCACAAAACCGCGGTAGACTAAAGCGCGTGTGACTAAAGCGCGGTGACAAAACCGCACCGTCAAAACCGTGCGAAAACAGCGCGCCAACAACAGCGCTCTGACAGAAGCGCGCTGTAACATAATCCTAAAAATAACCCTAAACCTAACGCTAAACCTAACGCTAAACCTACCCTAAACCTACCCTAAACCTAACCCTAAACCTAACCCTAAACCTAACCCAAAACCTAACCCTAAACCTTACCTTAAGTTAAATTGTTGGTGCGCTTTTGACATCGCGGTTTTAGCGCCGCGGTGTTGTCGGCGCGCTTTAGTCTACCGCGGTTATGTCGTGCCACGGCCCTTCTGACCTTCCATAAGGTCTTGAAGAAGAAGCTTCTTTAATGAGAAACGAAATGTCTTCAAGGAAAAATAAACTCCAGTTGCCTTTTGAAAAAGCACCTTTGGGACAACCACAGTGGTGAGATTCAGCCAGTTTGGACCACTTTGGGAGAATCGTTTGTTAACTGTCTGAGCAGTTTGGTGAAGTGGTTGTTGGAAGAAACCATTAGGGCAGAGAACCGGTTGTTAAATTATTTGAATCCCATCACTGGACAAACATGACCTGGATGACTGAGAATCTCCATAGACATCTTGAAGACCTGACTCTGCCTGGTGGTCTGGGCCCCAATGGGGGGATGCAGTGTTGGGATTCATTTTTTTTTACTATCATTTATGGGGGTGTGGCTTGGTGGGCATGGCATGACTTGGTGGGCATGTCTTGGTGGGCATGTCTTGGTGGGTGTGGCAGGGGAAGGTTACTGCAAAATCCCCATTTCCTCCCGATCAGCTGGGACTCAGGAGCCAGAGAGCAGATGGAGGTGGGGCCAGTCAAAGGTGGTATTTACTGGTTCTCCAAACTACTCAAAATTTCCACTTTCTCCAGAACTGGTTAGAACCTGTTGAATACCACATCTGGGGAGATGGTCTTGGTTAATGAATTACTTAAATGCCACGCCCTCCCCATTTGCAATTTGCTCAATTCCTTTCCATCGTGGTTAATTGAATTTGATCTGAATTTCTAACTGCATAGTTCTTATTTACTCTTTTAATCTTTTATAAGGTATTTTAATGGTATGACTGCAAGCCACCTAGAGTCACATTGGTGAGATGGAAGACATACAGTAGAAGTCTAATAATAAATAAATAAAATTACATACTATTTACATATATAACATGTTGTTTTGTATTTAGATATATAACATATATATGCATAGCATTATTTATAGGCATCTACTGATACAGTGGCTCAGTTGCTAAGATCTTGAGCTTGTCATTCAGAAAGGTCAGCAGTACGGTGGTTCAAATCCCTAGTGCCACAAAACAGAGTGAGCTCCTGTTTCTTGTCCCAGATTCTGCCAATCTAGCAATTCAAAAGCACGTCAAAATGCAAGTAGAAAAATAGGAACCATCTTTGATGGAAAGGTAACAGTGTTCCGTGCACCTTCAGCATTTAGTCATGCCGACCACATGACCATGGAGACATCTTCAGACACACTGGCTCTTCGGCTTTGAAACAGAGATGAGCACCGCCTCCCCTAGAGTCGGGAACAACTAGCACATACTGTATGTTCAAGTGGAACCTTTACCTTTACTTTTATTTATAGGCATAAATAACTTTTACAATTGTATGTGGTTTGAAACAATATTGGGAAACAATATTCCCAAGAAAACAATATTGTTTAAGAACTTTTTCACTTAACTGGAGAAGTCCAGTTCACTCTTCACTGCTGATGTCTTTGTGCTCTGGCTATGGCCAAAATACAGTTTTGTCTCAAAAGTATGGCATTTTTGTCTCCCGCCCCTTTCCCTACCCTTCCTGACTGAAGTCCTTTTTGCACCCTTCACTCAACCTGCCTTTGACAGAATGCCTGCTAGTACATTCAAACTTCAAGTCCTGCCATCGCAAATAATAGAGAACAAGTCTGTGCAAGCCTTTTGAATGACATCCCTTCAGATATTTGATCACCATTTTCATCTCTCCCCTTAATCTCTTCTTTTCCAACTTTTCAACCATTCTTCAGAGTTTTTTTTTCTTTCTCAGACTCATTTCTAAAATGACTTGCCCCTCTCTGGATATGTTTACCTTAGTTTATTCTTTTCTTGTTATCGGTCAGGCCTGGTTGTTGTTTCATGGTTGTTATTATCCAGAGGATAAGTGGATCTTCTGACTCTCAGAGAGAGTGTTAAGATAAGGCTCTGCAATTGGCATGGAGGTTGAAGAGTGTAAGGAAAAACAGAGGATGTTTGGTGTTCTGAGGATTTTCTTTCCATCTTTTAAACTTTTAATTCTGTTTCCAACTTCGTTCTTATTTGTGCTTTTATATTAGGACTTTTTTTATTGTAAGTCTCCAAGACGTATTTTTTTTTGAGTATAAGATGCACCTCCCCCTGCCCCACTAAAAATGGGTGAAAATTTAGGTGTGTCTTATAGAACGAATATAGGCAGTTTTGGCCTCCTGAACCCTCTGCGTGTCGCGTTTTTGCCTTCTGCGGCCCCCAGAAGCACTCTGTACTGCTCTGCATGACCCATTTCTGCCAAAAAAAGGGTTCATTTTGGGCAAAAACAGACCATGCAGAGGACTGCAGAGTGCTTCTGGGGGCCTAGGAGGGTGATAATACGATGCATGGAGGGCTTGGGAGCCCCAAAACAAGCCTGGGTTTAGCAAAAACTAGCCACACAGAGTACTGCAGCGTGCTTCTGGGGGCCAGGAAGGGAGAAAACACCTTTTTTCCTTTTTTTCCTCCTGTACATTTAAGTGTGTCTTATAGTCTGGTGCATTTTATAGTCCAAAAAACTATAGGTAGGTGAGATGGGTGGTACAAGAGGAATATAATGAATAAATAAAATAACTAAATAGTCCCTGTGGTTTAACCTCAAATAGAAAAAACCTTAAATGTAAGAGTGTATTATTTATTCTTGTGATTCATTTCACCGTTGCACTTCTCTTTACAAAGAAAATATATTAAACAAGCCTGGAATTAGGAGTTCCTTTCACCTCTTTCATTTTTTTTTTATTAGAAATTTTTTTCCCCTTCTACAACAGCTTACAGTCATTACATCAACATTGTTATGTCATGATACCTGTACATGTATATAATATTTCGCTTCTATATTTACACACTCTATGCACAGTTCTATATATATTTATATATATTGCTTTTTGGCTTAATTAATTTTATTCTTGTTTTGCAGACATTTGTACCAATTGTTCCAAATTTCATAATATTCTGACTCTTCGTTATCTTTTAATTTCAATGTTAATTTGTCCATCTCTGCACAATCCAAAGCTTTTTTATCACTAATTTGTCCGAGGGGGCATTATTTTGTTTCCAGCATTGGGCAAATGCTATTCTAGCTGTAGTTAGCAGATGTGTTAATATGTACTTAATTTTCTTTGTATATCTCCCTTTGATTATTCCCTGTAGAAAGATTGCGGGTTTGTATTTTATCTGTTCTCCTGTAATTTCTTGCACCCATTTCCAAATTTTTGTCCAATAGTATTGTGTTTCCGGGCAGGTCCACCATATGTGATAATAAGTCCCTTGTACTTTTTTACACTTCCAGCACCTCTTTCATTTTCATTTTTGTCCCTTTGTACATGAATTGGGGAAAGCATTGATCAAAATACAGGAAATACTTACAAATTATCTATTTCTTTATTAGATTTTTATCCCTTTATTAATTTTTGTTTCATGTATAATTCAAGGCAGTGAATATACCAATATTCCTTTTCCCCCCTTATAACCCTGTGAGGTGAAACTGGGCTGAGAGACAGTGACTGGCCCAAAGTCACCCAGCTGGCTTTCATGACTAAAGGGGAACCAGAACTCACAATCTTCTTTCTACAGCAAACTGGATTTCAAACAATGCTCAGATGTGGAGAGATCCATACCACCAGACAACTCTGCATCAGAATGCCATTGTTACACCTTGGAGGATCCCCCCCCCCCAATTACCATAGCACTGAAAAAGAAGTGAAGAGGGAGCACTTTGAAATGATAGCTTCAAAACATAACCTCTCTCACCCTGCCAAAGAATTGTTTTTACAGTGTTTTTTCAAAGAGTAGTCACCAAGAACTAGTTTTTTCATCTCTTTGCAATCTCTCTCTAGATGAGATCCACCGCTTCACATTTAGCATTTTTTACTTTGCAAATGTGAGAAGGACTCACTTGAGTTACAGCATTACTCTTATCCTATTTTCTGCTGAAGAGAACTGCAAAAAGTGGCCCAGATATATATTTTTTTACTTTGAACATCAGTATTCAGAGGATTTTGAACGGTGGAATAGTTTTACAAACATTCTCATTTCACTTCTGTGTAGTTCAATTTTCTTTTTACATCGTGGTTCCCTACGATGATGAAAATTCATCAAATCCCAATTAAGTTAAACTTCTTTGATTTCTTCTAATGCTGCTACACATTTCAACAGTTTCTCTGCAACTTACATTACAAGACTACAATCCAAGGGATACATGAATCCAAAGGCCTAAGTGCAGTTCCTAGAGACCTATAAAAGATAACATCTACATGTTGGTTTTGTCATCTACATATTGGTCACCTAAATATCCCCTAAATAGTCTAGTGAAAACAAGGGATGACATGATACCAATGTTTCAATATTTGAGGGGGTCAACCTTGTTAGGTAAGCTCCCCGTTGGGAGAGTGAGTAATTTCAGTGAAGCGTTGTGAGAGTTCTGTTGGAGAACACACAAACCAGCATACAGAGAGACTGCAGTTTAAATAGGCTTTTACTTTCATGGAAATAGAGGTATCAGAGTCCATCAAACAGTCCAAGTCATACATGGATAAGACAGTCAGTCATCAACGTATTTCAGTTAAGGGATAATCCAAATAACATAGTCCATAAACATACAAACAGTCTGGTACACAAAGTTTCCTAGCAGTTGCAAAACTTACAATAGCTCATGGCACTTTCTAACAGCCAGCTTCCAAAAAAACTCAAAACAGATCAGCCCAGCATCTAACAAACAGAGAACTAACAGTCATTCTGGTTCCCTCTTATGACTGATTTGAGGAACACAGCAAGCAATTACGTTTTACAGTATGATTTAAAGAAACAGGTACAACATTGTTACATGATTTATATATTGCCAACCCAACCGTTAGAGTTATATTCCTAACAAAACTATTTTCCAAAGTACCATAGGGCAGGACAAGAAACAATGGATGGAAAATGTCAGAGTTTGTTGCAGAAAAATCAAATCCAGAAAGCACACACGGATAACTGATTCAGCTGGATTCATTAACTTCTTTATGTACATAATAACAGATGAATAAATGTACAATACCAATAGTAGATTCTTTCAAGATGGTAGAAGTTACAATCAGAACACAAGCAGGAGAGAACAGGGTTTTTTTCTCAGAGTTCAGAGCAGACAGAAATCACTCTTGTTTCAGTTTCAATTCTCAGCACAGATTTGCAGCTTTTGTACAGGACAGTTGGATTAAGCCATGCCCAGGCTCTGAGCCATCTGGCAAGGCTGTCAGTCACAAATTAGTTCCCATTGACTGACCCAGTTGCCATGCCTATACATTGGCTGACCTTTTTACCATGTCTCTCTCATCCATGAATATTCTAACAGAAACTAATCCAGAAGAGAACTAAGAGGAACTTTCTTAACAGTGAGAATAATTAAATAGTAGAACAGCTAGCCTTCACAAGTTGTGGATGCTCCATCACTGGAGGCTTTTAAGAAGAAACTGTAGAAATATATGTACATATAGGAGACAAGTATGTTGAGTCTGAAGACAGGATCAAATGCATCACAAGTTTGGAATCTCTACATCCCCATAAGAGACCTAAGTCCAGCCACCTTGAAGTCTGTTGACCCTTATCTGGTCTTAATTCATCTTCACCATTAGTAGTTCAGATTCTTGTATACTTGTATAAACTTTTGTACATTTAAAGTGACTCCTGGTTTTTTATTTCTTCTTTCTGCACCTAACATTGCATACACAACTGATGGGTTAGTAGCCTGAGTAGGAAGATAAGTATGTTATGGGGATGCTTTAAATTGAATTGCTGCACCGAGAAATGGAAGCCAATATAGTCCCCTCTGTAATTCTATTATTTTATGAAGTTATGTTACAAATAAGTGACTAAATAAATGGTTTATTGATGGAATGTAATCTGGGCAATCAGTTTTTTCTTGATGTAAAATGCACTTGGAGAGAGAAAAAAATCAGTGTCTTATTAAATTTGATGAATCCTCTTAGCTTAATAAATTGTACATGCTGCAAGTTAATTTTGAAAATAGCACTAAAGTAGATTTTTCAATAACCAGCTGTTATTTTTTTCTACTCTATTATCAGAATCAATCTCTTATGTCTTCCTTTTCCTTCAAAATTGTAAGTATATAGGTGATCTTACCCAAGCAGAGAATACTTAGTGAAGAGGCTGACTATCCCGTGTCCAGATTCAATTATGTAATGACATTTACAAGAGTAACTGAGTATAAGGAAAGACAATGTAATAAAAAAAAGCAATCCATCATATTAATTTAAGTAAAGTTTATATAATGCCGGTATATCTGAATAGTTCAAAAGTTGTTAAAATTTTTATTTTAAAATATTTTAAAATATTATCTATACTCTACAAATGCTAGTTAGTTTTAGTTTTAGTATAAATCCCTTTTCTGTTTTTATAAAAGATTATTTTATTTTTTTATAAAATAATCAGTCCTCTTTTGTTTTTCATAGAGTTTTCCCTTTACACAATTTCTGAAAGAATGTGAAAAATGCAGAATAATAACAAATTCCCAATCCGTTCTTCCTTCTATTGTTGACTCTTAACTTACACTGCTTCATATTTTCTTTGGTGAAAATCTTAGATGGTATCCATTTTATACTCTGTATGTAGATATTGTTGGATATCAATATTGATACATGTTTTAACATTATTTACTGTTTCTAGAGATACTTCCTTTCCTCATATAATGATTATTAAAATTCTTCTCTCAGATTTTTACCAGGGTATTCTATGCAGAGAACATGCTAATTGTGTAGATATAATAAAAATTCCTTGCCATCTCCATGTATCCATGTTGTAAGTGGGTGACCACTGCCACCTTCTGTATCCTTTGACTTCCCAGTCCAGTCTATGCCCTGGGATTACTGGCACCCCTATCCAGGAACTGATCACCTCACTCTTCTAGCTTTTTAGAATCAACCAAGGCTAGATAGATATTACCACTTTATTGCTATTTTACATTATGAATATATATGTATAACATATCGGCCCCTAGATTCAAAACTGTCATATGTTCAGCATTAACCAAGATATTGAAACAGTGGCATCATCCAGGATATTGAAAAATTCCTGCTCTAGAATAGAATAGAATAGAATAGAATGGAATGGAATGGAATAAGTATAAGAATAAGAATAAGAATTGAATTGAATTGAATTGAATTGAATTCTTTATTGGCCAAGTGTGATTGGGCACATAAGGAATTTTTCTTTGGTGCATAGTTGGAATGTTCTCAGGAACAACTCAGTCTTTAGCATCCTCCTAAGTGCAGTTAGGTATGATGCTAACTAAATGTTCACTAGGCCTCTGTCTCCAGAGAGCACTTGTTCTGATAGAGAAGTAGCATGCCTTAGCACATGCCTTAAACGTAAGGCCCGGGGGCCAGATCTGGCCCACAGGGTGCTTAGATCTGGCCCGCGGGACCTCCCTGGAAACAGCCTCTAGCCACTAGATGGCACTAGCCTCTAGCCACTAGATTGCCAAGCTTCTTGCCACTAGATGGCAGTGTTACCTCTTTTCCATCTGTTTCTGCTTCTCTGTCCAAGAGAGGAAAAGAAAAATGGGTAAAAATTATGCTCCGTCCAAGCCTTATGAGAGAAGAAGCTTTTAATCCACGAATAGAAAAAATGGAGAAAGTATAGAGGAAGAAAAAAAAGAGACCAGTCCAGTTTGAAATAAGAGGCATTTGTAAAGAGTCCATCCATAGAAAACAAACAAAGTTAAGGTAGAAAAGATAACACACTAGTCTTAAACTAGAGTTAATTGGCCGCTAATTTTCTTCTGTCTTAAATTTTATTTTAAGTTCCAATTCTTTTGGGTTTTCCCTTCTCTAGTAATAAAAATTTTTCTCACTAATTTAACACCCCTCCTGTACTACTTCTGTTTCAGAGGCTTGTCCCAACCTTCTGCAGCCATTTTGGTTGCTTATCTTGTAGTTGGCAAAAAGAGCTTTCTCCTGGATCAATCAGGGGCTTTGTGATGCCCCTGAGATCAGCAGGACATGCTCTTCTCTATCACTGTTCCTTCAGAACAGTTTAGGTCGAAAAGGACCATCCAGAAACAGAGATATCGACAGCAATCCTGGAGTCCCAAGATTGCATGTCATGTCGTTGCAATGTTAAGCCCTGCCCAAGAGTTGATGATGAGGGAATAGCTTGATCTTAAAACTATCAGCGTCAAGACAGAATTAAGTAAAAAAGATTTGTAAGTGAACCATTTCATTGATAAGTAGATTGATACACACATAGTCCTAGCATAGAAGGAATGCACAGAAATAAACAGGAGAAAAGAATAGAGTCTGAATATTATTAAACTGGTCTGCTATGATTTTTCAGACTTAATACTCCGTGGTACATTATTTCACATAATGCAGTCCCATAATTGAAAATCATGAAACTTGCATTAGCTGGATAATTGGAATGCCTGAGATATGTACGTTTTACTTATTCTGTTCTTGGCTTGGGACATGTGATACAACTTTCCTTTTATTTTATTTTTATTGATGAAATAAAGAATGTGATCATAATTTTACACCCATCTAAATAGTGTTTTGTTTATTGGATAATATATAATATATGTTTTAAATGCTTGGTCTTTTTTTTTAAATGCCCTTCTAAACCTCTGTTTTCTGCTTTGTACATCAGTTCTAAAGATCTGTTTCAGTAAATTACTAAAACCTATTTTTAAAACTACCTTAGCACCTTTAGATACTCCAACAGCTATGTTTTTGCCAATGAAAGAACATAGGTTTGCAGTTAAATAATTGGGTATTATGAAAATATATGTTCTCTTTGGCTTTAAAACCCAATTAGGATCTCACAAGTTTTTTCTCTCTCTCTAAATAAAGAGAACTATGTTCTCAGACTAGGTATAAATTATTAGCCTTTAATATTTAATGCAAAGTAATAAAAAATCCAAAGACATTTTTAATTGGTTTTTTCAGATGACTTGGTTAAAAGTCTATATTGTAATAGATTTAGAAAGGATTAAAGCTATCAAATCATACTGATAAATAGGCCCATAATTCTCAGCCAAGATGTGAGCCATCTAATTCTGTCACTTACTGCATGATTGCCATGGTGGCAAAGACAGGAAAGTTCAGTTACTGTTAAACACTAATTTGGTCCAAAAGAAACACTTCCCTTCTTAACTTCTGGAGTTGACTGCTGTGGTGATGATTATTAACAATTTGCTGCTTTGGCTGGTTTCTCCGCTGCAGCTATTCTTGGCCTGGATAATCTGTTTTAATAACCTCCAGCCTGGATTGCAATGGTCAATTTATCAGATGTTCTCTTTAAACATATCATAAAAACATAATTTGTGGATGTTGCAGCATGCTTTAGTTTGATAAGATTCTGTCTATATGTGAGGAACAATAAAGAAATCAGCTTGGAAGAATCTCTCTGTGTCTTTCTTGGTTTTTGGAACCTGACATCAATCTTGCCAAACTAAAGCATGCTACCCCCCCCCCCCCCCAAAAAAAAGGATATATCCTGGGAAATGTTAGCGAGGAGCTGTCTTCACCCTCTTTCTCTCACACAAACTATCTGAACTGAGTTTTTCTCTTGTTCCTCTGAAATGCACTCCCTCCCTCTTTGGGAACATTCCATCACACTGCAATTCACATGAAATCAATGGGTAGAACGTAACACAGGATAACTTTTTTTTCAGTAATTTTTGAGCTAGAAGGTTCTACCTATACATGTACATAGAGCTCAACTGCTACTTTTAACTAGAAAAGTTAAAACAACACCACTTTGCCTACCAGGAAAGTGGCTATGTTTCATTTAATATAATTGGAATGGGTTGATTTAAAGAAAAAAACCTATGTTTTGTTTTAAAAAAAATGAATTTTTGATATAAACTTTGTATCATTTTTGGCTTTGCAATGTTTGGTGAATCATACTCTACAGCAAACAAGAAATATTAAGTTGTTAATCATATCTTCAGATGAGGAGAATAAAAGTGACCATTTGTATGAAATATCCCTTTCCTACATTAAATTAGCTTTCTTGGAAATATAACAAACATAGACACACATAAATGAATAATAAATTTTATTGGTGTCAAAATGTTTTTAAATAAGCTAAAATTCATCCTCCTGAGTACAGCTTTCATCTCTGCAGCAGATGACAATATTTTCTTATTTCACCAGCTGTAGAATGCATTTAGCAAAGTTTTTGTTGCTTAAAGCTAAATAAGAACAACAGCAGAGGTAAGCTTGGGATCCAAGTATCTTAGATCAGCTCAGGTCACAGGGCAAAGGGCAACATAGAAATTTTTAGGGCACGTGGCATTTATGAGATATATTAAAAAGTTATCAAGAATCCATCTGCTGCTCTTTTAATCGTCTTGGGAAACATTTTGTGCGTGTTTATTCTGCATCCCAAAATTGGGGCCCGGAAAACATTTGGATTTCCTGAAAATTTCCTTGCCCTGTGATAAAACTGCACTTTAGGGTGTTTTAAAGTTCCTTTTCAGTATCTTTTGATTAAGCTTTTAATGAATTGGCCAACGGTACAACTATTTTCAATTACATATCTGTCCATAATTTCACAAGTTGCTGGGCTCCCCGTTTTACCTGATTGAAAAGAAACCCAGTGGATTTAGCTGAGAAATGGGAAATCATTCAGATTTGGTCAAAAAAGGTTCTAATGCCCTGTCAACAATGGACAATCCTGAGTAGGATTTGCACCTCACATGGCATCTGCCAGGACTCGTTGTATAAATGGGGCATAATATCCTCCCCTCAGTGTGACTGTAGGGTCCCATGTCAAACCGTATATCACGTTGTGTCTCACTGTAAGCTGAAGGCATATACCTGTCCAGTATCTGATTTTTTAAATATAAAAGATACTGAACTTCAATGGTTAGGTGACTTAGACATTGGTGTTTGAACATAGATCGTTTTAAGATTTTTCTTTTATTGGGTTCTACTAATCTAGTTGAAATGTTAATATACGTTTCAAATCTTTGTATAATATGCCATATACCAAATAAGTAAATAAATTCGGACTTGCAAAGAAAGAACGAAAAAACTAGAAGGTTGCACATACTTCTTCGCTACCATCAATTCAGAAACACGCATAAATTGTACATCCCAGTCATGATAATTTCAATTATTTTTCCTTTCCATGTTTCGGAAGCAATTTCTTTTCTGTCAAAATAGGAAGAGTCAATAGCTACTGCAGACATCTTCAGCCCGTCACTAATCCACACAAAATTCTCAGCTCCAAAACTCATTGGATAATTTTCAGGTGCTGGTACTCACTCCTTTGCACTCTTTCACTACCTCTGACACATCTGTGTATGAGCATGAAGTAAAAAAAAAGTTGGTAAATTAATTATAGATCATAACTGAAGATCCATAATCAACACATATATAACTGAGTCAAAACCTCAAAAAATAGAACTTTAGACCAAAATTAAAGAAAATAACCACAGTCAGGAAATTGTCTACTATTACTTTGTTGATGCCTCATATGACTTCTGTTTGCAATAATAGCAGAATCAGTGCTTCATTTCCCAATTAACAATGCTTTATTTTTCCACACTCCCTCACTATTACAGAAGACCACAGTATACACGTCCAGAGATATCTACAGTATCCAATTCTTTCCTTCCTTCCTTCCTTCCTTCCTTCCTTCCTTCCTTCCTTCCTTCCTTCCTTCCTTCCTTCCTTCCTTCTTATCCCATTGCAATCAAACTGACTCTTGGTGGTTTACATGAGAGAAAACAATCAAACAATTCAAAGAATAACAGTACAAAATCTCTAAAATAATGCTATAGATAGCATAGCATAGCATAGCATAGCATAGCATAGCATAGCATAGCATAGCATAGCATAGCATAGCATAGAATAGAATAGAATAGAATAGAATAGAATAGAATAGAATAGAATAGAATTCTTTAGAATTCTTTATTGGCCAAGTGTGATTGGACACGCAAGGATTTTGTCTTTGGTGCATAGTTGGAATGTTCTCAGGAACAACTCAGTCTTTAGCATCCTTCTAAGTGCAGTTAGGTATGATGCTAACTAAATGTTCACTAGGCCTCTGTCTCCAGAGAGCACTTGTTCTGAGAGAGAAGCAACACACCTTAGCACAGACCTTAAACATAAGGCGGATCTGGCCTGCAGGATGCTTAGATCTGGCCCACGGGACCTCCCTGGAAACAGCAAAGGACTGGCCCGTGATGCCTCTGCCACTGAAAATGGAGCTCGAAAGGGCCATGTGGGCTCTCCTGAGGTCCATTTTCACTGGTAGAGGGTTGCAGGAGGCTGTCCCAGCTAAAAACAGAGCTTGAGAGTACTCAGGCTACCATAGGTGCCCCCAACAAGAATGATGTCAAGCTGGCCATACCCACCCTGGCCTCCCGAGGTCAGACCCAACCCTGATGTGGCTCTCAATGAAATTGCGTTTGACACCTCTGCCTTAGCAGTTCCAAAAAGTAGGCAGTAGGAGATTTTTTTTCTCTCTACTGTGTGGAGCAGACAGTCCTATAAGTAAGGATGAAAATTCTACATTTCTCTTGAAAACCTTTCAAACTGGAAATTCTATACTCAGAATAGCTTTTCCTATGGAGGCATCCAGTAAGGTAATTAGAAAACCAATTTAAATAAAACATACATTTATTTCAGAGTAATTATCATGAACACAATTGGATTCATCCCCATATAAAATAAGCAAACAATTAAGCTATAAATCAGTCTCCCATTTGGAAAAAAAACATTAATTGGAAAGAATTAATAATTTTATTTTTCTATTCTCACAATTATAAAACAATATAGTCCGGTTTTTTTGCGGGGGGAGCAAAAAATGAGAGAGAAAGAGACAAGAAATATTGACGGGCTTCATTCGTTTTAGGAACAAATGCATCCCATTTGTATATTCAATTTAGTTATAAAAATAATGGAAAAGAAGACAAATTGTATATTGCTATTACATTTGAGCCTATCCATGTTCACTCATCCAGTCTATGAACCTACATAAGAAATGGGGGGAAAAATAGGGGAAGGACATAGGAATGAAGCACATAGAGCAGAAAACTGCTAGATTGGAAAACAATGGCATGTGCATGCATGCTCGTGCCTGCCCACATTTTAGCATAATCTCCAGGAATGTCTGAAGATGGAGAAGTGAAAAAAATATATATAAACAATTCTATATTTAAATAAGAAGTCTCTAAACATGGCCATGTGCTTGTCTTTTATGCAAGTTCTCTATATTTTGGGGAAAAACAGGCATTTTGGGGGGTTGTTGATTAATATTGGACGATTGATTTATTTTCTTTATTCTGCCACAATCCTATGTCTTAAAACATCTCCCAATCTACCTTCTTAGTTACTCATCTGTTTTCTCATTAATTTGTTAATTTGCTTGTCTATTCTGAAGTACCTATTAAAATATAGAAATATATAAGGTTAATCATCATCATCTTTTAATGACCTTATCATCCCTTGCAGGGTGGGGTCTGAGCAACTGAATAGAGCTAAGTGTTTATTGGCTGGATGCCCTTTTTATCGCCAATACAGAGTTTTGCTCAGAAGATACATTCTCACTGTACCTAGAGAAAGAAATATCTGTCTCTACCTAGGATTGACCTCACAGCTTCCTGGTTGTCAGGTGAGAGCTCCACCTTTAGGCCATCACACCACTCAGAAATATATAAGGTTAATGAGTGGGGTAAAATCCAGAAATTACAAATGAAAGAGTATCTAGGTTTACAAATGCTTAGAAGAATAGACCTTAAAAACTCTATTAGTGCATTTAGGACAGTATGCAGATCTCCAAATATATAGACACACATTTTTGTTGTTCAGTTGCTAAGTCATGTCCAACTCTTCGCAACCCCATGAACCATAACATGGCAGGCACTCCAGACACACATGCAATGAATAATTTATCCCCCCACCTCTTCAATACTTCATGTCAACACATTAAATGGGAGATATGGGCAGGAGTTTGTATCAGTGGTGAAATTCAATTTTTTTTACTACTGGTTCTGTGGACATGGCTTGGTGGGTGTGGTGTGGCTTGATGGGCATGGCAGGGGAAGGATTTTGCAAAATCTCCATTCCCACTCCACTCTGGGGCCAGCCAGAGGTGGCATTTGCTGGTTCTCCAAATTACTCAAAATTTCTGCTACCGGTTCTCTGAACCACCCAAAATTTCTGCTACCGGTTCTCCAGAACCTGTCAGAACCTGCTGGATTTCACCCCTGTTTTGCATATGTGTGCGCTTGGCTATATGCTATATCAGTCTCTTCATTTCAAATCTCTCTGGATCTGTACCCCCTAGCTCTGCCTCCTGGCTTGCAGTAATGGCTCAATAGTTATGTTGTACCACCTATTTTCCCAAAGGATACCTTTACCTAGGATCCTCCCAATGAAACTAAGTGTGTAACACTATTAGAAATTCCAGAGCTTATTCCAGAGCTTAATAAAAGAAAAATAAAATGTTAGAATAACAGAATTGGAAGGGACTTTGAAGGTCTTCTAATTCAACCCCCTGCTCAAGCAGAAGACCCTATACCATTTCAGACAAGTGGCTGTCCAGTCTCTTCTTAAATAGCTCCAGTTTTGGAGCACCCACAACTTCTGGAGGCAAGTTGTTCTACTGATTGTTTTAACTGTCAGGAAACTTCTCCTTAGTTCTAGGTTGCTTCTCTCCTTGATTAGTTTCCACCCATTGCTTCTTGTCCTGGCTTCAGGTGGAGGACTATAACTCTACGCATTATGATTAGGAAAATCACTCCCACCTCTTTTCTTTGAGACATAGATCTATCTCACAAGATGTAACTAAAATCAAATTTTATTTTTAAAAGGGGGGAAAGATAAAATGCATTTTCAGTTTTAAGTAGGCACACGTAAAATGATCAGCATGAGATGAAGTAGAAAAATGCCAAAAATCACAGAAAGAAGCTTAAAAGAATCTTTCAGGCAAAACTACAGAATTAAAAAAAAAATTGTTTGTGGTCCTGAGTATATCACAAGCTCATAGATCTGCTACTAATATAAAAATAACACTGATGTAGAATGTTGAGTTACATAAAGCACAAAATTTACTGAACATTTGAAGAGAACATAAATTTTTAGAGACAGTAATCACCAAAAACAATACAATATGCTTAAACACGCATCTTAACAAAAATTAATGCATACTTTCTAACTAGACATGTTATTTATTTTTTTAGGATGTACATTTGCTTGAAACTGAAGTTCCTATTTGGCTTCTTGAATTTCTTCCAACTTTTGTTGATTTTACTTTTTATCTAAGGCTGAAGAGATTCTCTCCTCTTCCCACATCATTCCTGCTGTTTCCTTCCCAGAGTTCAAAATGCAGTTTTTGAACCGGTGGTGGCGATGCCGAAAACCATTGCATTTCAAGGAGTTTAGTAGCATATTTTGATTTCTCCTTCATATTAAGAAAAGTTGAAAAGTTTAGAGCTCATTCTGAGCTGACATTCAGTTTATTTTTAAATGTTGCTTGCTGAATAAAGGAGGAGGGAATTTTCACACAGCTACAAAGCTTTTCTTATCAGTGAAAGTCTCAGGCTTTCAATTCCCGTCTTAGAGCAATGGTAGTGCACCCAACCAAGATCAGGCTTGCAGTCTCATTACTATAGAAGGAAGCCATGGTGCCAGTTTTAACAAAATCCTATTCCTGGCTTTTAAGCTGGGTGCACTACTGCACAGACCTAGCACTGGGTCCTGGGTTCTGTGGAAATTGACTGTCCTTGGAGTATCTACGTTGTCATTATTAAAGAGTTCCTGACAGCTTGTAAGAAATGTGGGTATCTTCTTGCTTGGTATGTACCATATTTTTGGAGTATAAGACGCACCTTTCCCTCTCCCAAAAGTGGGTGAAAATTTAGGTGCATCTTATAGACTGAATACAGTCATTGTTGGCCTCCCAAACTCTCCGTGCATCGCGCATTCGCCCTCCTCGGCCCCCAGACGCACTCTGCAGTGCTCCACTCATCCTGTTTTTACCAAAAAATGGCCCCATTTTTTGGGCTCCCAAGCCATTCGTGTGTCACATTTTTGCCCCCCCCCCGGGCCCCCAGAAGCACTCTGCAGGCCAAAAACAGGCATGCTTTTGGCGAAAACAGGTGTGTTTTTGGCAAAAATGGGCAGTGTGGAGCAATGCTTCTCAGGGCAGAGGAGGGCAAAAGTATGATGTGCAGAGGCTAAAAACTATTTTTTTCTTGTATTCCTCCTATAAATTTAGGTGCATCTTATAGCCCAAAAAACACAGTATACTTTTTATATTATGCTTTAAAATCTTTTTATTTGAGTTAATAATAAACCTTAAAAATTATTTATTCATTGGTGTGCTCTTTATGTCTGGATCCAAAGGAACCAATTGCATAGCGCAATCCCAAAAGTGAATGTTTGGGTAGAATCTCTTTTTGCATTGTACTAAAGTTCATGTCTAAGAGAAGATTGATTTGAATGTCTGAGCCATTGATGAATGTGATGGAGAGGACCTGGCTGCCCCTTTGTCATACAAATTCATGTAAAGGTGTAGCAGATGCATTCACACAACATGATAATCTTTTTGTATATTAGTCTTAGTTCATTTTTGTCCTGAATTTTGGATCATGATGGTAGTCTTGCTTTGCTTTGCTCCCCCCACCCCTTTTATTGTTTTTTGTGGCTTAGCCCATCCTGTGAACTCTGCTTGTTTCGTTTCTGATTTCTGGGAAAGCCCCAAATTGAGATAATTTAGAAATCAGGTTAAGCAATTTATGTTTATAAAATCCATCATAGTGTTCTTTATGTGATCAGAGACCCTGCATTCATATATCACACAAAAGACGAATAGGGCTTAAAATATGTATTTATTTCTATTTGTGTTTAAAATAGGAATACCTTTGGAAAACCATCAAAAGTGTGACAAAGTCTTGAAAGCATAGCAAGATATCTGGAAATGTGCTGTTTGATGGCAAACACAAAAGTTATAGGCAGAAAGTAATGAGCTGTGCCTCTCTTTGAAATCAACTTGCAACTAAAAACAAACAGCATGTAGGGAAACACATTTTACCTTTCTCCAAACCCCAAATAGAACTAGTAGAATTCTAGCAAATTAGTAATGAAATGAATGAAATTTGTAAGAACATAGGTTTTACCTGGATAGATTCAGCCACAATCAGTGGTGCAATTCAGCGGTTCTATCAGGTTTGGGCGAACTGGTAGTGATGGTGGCAGGAGGCTCTGCCCACCCATCCAGAAGTCACCCCGTCCTATTTTTGATGCTCTGCACATGGAAGGTCCTGCACATGCGTGCAAGCTCACATTTACGAACCAGTAGTGAAGGCAAGTTGATTTCACCCCTGCATATAATGGTATGTGGGAATGAACTTGGGGATAGGGAGAAGAGCCACAGCCAGGAGAACAAACTGATAAGAGGCTGTAATGTAACTTTCAGTCTCTTCTCTGAATGCTGAGGAGGAGGAGGAGGAGGAGGAGGAGGAGGAGGAGGAGGAGGAGGAGGAGGAGGAGGAGGAGGACGACGACCGGGTGGGAGTTGCTTGCCAGCCATGTGACTGAGTGGGAGTGGCTTGGCAGTCATAAGAGCTGAGGTAGCACAGTGGTTAAATGCAGCACTGCAGGCTACTTCAGCTGACTGCAGTTCTGCAGTTCGGCTGTTCAAATCTCACCGGATCAGGGTTGACTCAGCCTTCCATCCTTCCGAGGTGGGTAAAATGAGGACCCGGATTGTTGTTGGGGGCAATATGCTGACTCCGTAAACCACTTAGAGAGGGCTGAAAGCCCTATGAAGCGGTATATGAGTCTAACTGCTATTGTTATTGCTATTGCTATGTGACTATGTGGGCATGGCCAACTTGTAAAATGTGGTGAAACTCACTTAACAACGCTCTTGCTTAGCAACCAAAATGTTGGCACATAAACTCTGGCATTTGAAGCACGCAAGTCTTAAAGCTGTCAAGTTACAAGACCCTTGCACCCCTAACCCTTTAGAAAAAAAACCCAGGGGTGTTCAAACTTGACAGCTTTAAGGCTTTAAGGTTTAGATAGGACTCTTAGAGGTAGGCGGGGCAATTGGTGAGTCAGCCAATCAGTGAGCAGTGGGCGGGGCAAGCATGGTGCGGACAGGTGGGGGGAGGGAGCTGGAACCGGTTCTAAATGGCACAGTAGATTTGTGGAACCTCTTCTATAGAAGAAGTTAGAACTGGCAGAAACCCACCCCTGGTTCTTCGAAGCCTGGCGAACCCATAGCAGCCCACCCATGGCTGTAGTCCTTCCAAGTCCTTCTTCCAAGGTCATTCTCACAGACAATTTAATACACCTGCAAAAATTCATCCCAGAAGAAGAAATAAAGCTTTTTTTTTTTCTACAACCAAGTTTTTAAGGCCACAGATTCCCTAATATGGCATCAATAACATTTGATACACATCCTTCTTGTTTTGTTCACTTCCCTGGTATTTTTTCCCAAACACACAGATGTGTCTGCATTGGAGACCACAGTTACCTTCTTTGTCACCCAATGGCTGCATAGAGTGTCAAAACTTTTCCCACTTCTTTCGTGAAAAATGAAAGGAATTGAAATTCAAAAGATTAGATATGTTCCTGAGCAGCTCACCAGAGGTTAATATTGCTGTCACTAGTCCTCTGCTGGCCTCTGGAAAAGACAGCTCTCTCTCCCTTGTGCCTCCACTATGAAAACAACTTACATTTCCTTTTGTCTGTTAAAAGTTCTGGAGTGAAGTTGTCATTTGATTTGTGTAAATAATCATGGGAGGTAAAAAATATATATGTTGAGTTATGTATGTGTTTACGTCAAGTGGTAAACAGATGAGAAACTAAGATACAAAATAAAGTTTTGCAATTTAAAAGGATATGAGCTTCATCTGGAAGAAAAGAGAAAAGGACGACCAGCAACAAGATGGATGGACTTAGTTACTGGTTGATTCGGGTCTCTATGGAGGTTCGCATTCCTCCAGTCATGGTTTTCCCAAAGATGCTTTTATTTTAAAGGCAATTGGGCTTTCTGGTTTTTCTGTGAGATGTTTCACTTCTCATCCAAGAAGCTTCTTCAGTTTTGGACTCAGGTGGTGATAAGTTTACCATTGTGAGACCTAAAAAAAATCTTTTTACACATAGATTGTCAAGACGAAAATGTATCAGTGTGGTCACTGGGAGTTGAAAACAACTTTATGGCATACAATCCCTCAATCAACAAGGGTACATGAACTGTAGCTAGAGAACAATTTTAATTCCCACATGGATAATCATATGATCTTCTAATTCATAGCTTTCGGGGCAGAAATAGCTGATGAAACAGTCAAGATGTCAGCCACAACAGTACAACTGAAGCTCTGCCTTTTTATGGGTGTGTCACACCTATGCAGCTTTAATCACACTGTTCTGGTCACCATTTCGACTTTCATAACTACAGTATACAGAGCAAACACGTCTGCCTATGAACAAAAAATATGATCCTACTTTCTCTTAGGGGATGGGGTGGCTCAGTGGCTAAGATGCTGATTTGTCAATCAGAAAGGTCGGCAGTTCAGCGGTTCGAATCCCAAGTGCCACATAACAGAGTGACCTCCCATTACTTGTCCCAGCTTCTGCCAACCTAGCAGTTTGAAAGTACGTAAAAATGCAACTAGAAAAAATAGGAACCACCTTTGGTGGGAAGGTAACAGCGTTCCATGCGCCTTTGGTGTTTAGTCATGCTGGCCACATGATCATGGAGATGTCTTCAGACAGCACTGGCTCTTTGGCTTTGAAACGAGCATTGCCCTCTAGAGTTGGGAACGACTAGCACATATGTGCGAGGGGAACCTTTACCTTTATCTTTTACTTTCTATTAGCTTCCAATTAGTTGGTTAAGAAAGTTTCTATCAACTGAAAAATTACCCTGTGCTGAAACTTGAGATTTGAACTCCAGTTTGACCTCAATGTATTTTTTCCCCTTTTTCTCTATGTTTCACAGTCTTTAAAGACAAATCTAAGACCATTTCAGCATAAAGCTGCCCTGTATAACTCATCAATAAATAGCCTGCTGATCATTTCTTCTATAAGGCTCTAATAAGGTAAGGATTCCAATTTTCTATCAGATTGTGGTTGTTGAGTGGCCGTCTCTAACCTGATGCTCTATAAACCTATTTCATTATCCAAAAGTCCTCACCCATTTGATTGAAATATAGAGGACCAGTGGTTTTTTTATCACCTGTTCGCCCTGCCCGCACACATCTTCGGCGCATGTGCTCAGCCTTAAAAACGTGGCTAAATAGGATGGCATAGTGCCGGGGCGGGTGGGCAGGCCCACCCGCAATCTCCACTACCGGTTTGTCCAAACTGGTCTGAAGCGGCTGAATACCACCTCTGACCGGTTGCAGAAAACTAGTGTAGAGTCCTAAACAGGAAAATCCTATTTGAATCTTTTGGCTGTAAAATTTATTTTGGCTGTAAATAAATACAAGATTATTGCAAAGAAGATATCTTAACCCAACTTGGCACCCCAACATAACCATCTGTGCGCTCCTAATTTAGTTCTATTTCTGTGACTGTCTATGTCTACGATTTCACCAAAGTTTGTGTGAAAGATGTGCAGAGCTCATCAACTAAGAGCAAATTACTTCTGTCTCAAGTCTGTCCAAGATTAGAAATCCAATTATGAATATGGAAAACCACTGAGCAGATCTTTTTAAGAGATATTGTTTACTGTTAGCACTGCTCACGGTGAGAGATTTTGCTTCCTGTGCATTCCACTCACAGTAGCTTTATGTCAAGGTGACATGCAACAGAGTTTCAGTTCTCCAAAAAGTTAGCTGTTCACATTTGCTGGGAACTACATACAGCTATATCCTAGTATTATTTTGATATAGAGAAAGAAAATTAGTGTAAGAACCAGTTTGGAATATATCCATCATCAAGCTGCGTCACCATATTATCAAGAGATGTGCTGCTGGCTATCAGCTTGGCTGATTTCAAAAAAAGGGTTGAAGCAATTTGTAGAAGTCATGGAGATAATGGCTGCAGATAATCCTTAATTTATGATCACAACTGAGACTGGAACTTTCACTGCTAAGTCATTAAGTGAGTTGTGCCTGAAATTTTTTTTTTGTCACAGCTGTTGAGTCACACGGTTGTTAAGTGAATCCATCTTCCCTCATTTATTTTGTTTCTCAGAAGCCATCTGGGAAGATCACAAATAATTGTGTGGACCCCCTAGGTGCTGCAAATGTCAGTTGTCAATCAGCTATGATCATGGGGACATTGAGACAATTGTAAGCATAAGGACTGATCCAAAATCACTTTTTTCTATGCTGTCATAACTCTGAATGGTTGTAAGTTGTGAATCATCTATATCAGCCTTGAAGGCAGAGTGGTAACTACTGAAAGCCATCCACTAGGAGACCAGTGGCTTCCTTGTGCAGTTAGTTGGTAACTGTGACAACATACTGCTCAATTAGATGAGGCCCCATCCATTAGCTACTGCTTATATTTTTAAGCAGATGTTCTTAGCTGCAGCAAATGAGAAAAGTGGCTTGAGGTATTTTGTGTGATCTTATTTTAATCAGGTGAAATTTGCAAGAATTTTGCCACTTTCTCATTGTACTTGAGGTAAAGGTAAAGGTACATACTTACATATACTTGCTAGTCATTCCCGTCATTCTAGGGGGTGGTGCTCATCTCCATTTCAAAGCATGACTAAATGGTGAAGGAACACCCAGAAGGCTGTTACCTTCCCACCAAAGGTGGTTCCTATTTTTCTACTTGCATTTTTACATGATTTTGAACTGCTATGTTGGCAGAAGCTGGGACAAGTAAAGGAAGCTCACTTGTTACAAGGCTCTAGGGATTCGAACCGCTGAACCACCAAACTGCTGACCTTTCTGATCGACAAACTCAGCGTCTTAGCCACTGAGCCACTGTGTCCCCTTCTTTGTATTTTACCTTGCTGGAAAAAAAAATGGTTTTATTTTTTTGCCTTTCTTTTATGCTTTACTGATCCAGGGTGGGTAAAGGAGAATGGGAATCCCCCAGTCAGAATAGTAAACAAGCTAGACCGTTGTTTCCTAACCTTGGGAATTTTAAGCTGGCTGGGGAATTCTGGGAGTTGAAGTCCTTAAAGTTCCTGAGCTTAAGAAACACTCATCATAAAGAACATGAAGCATGATCATGGCCAAAGAAAGGGAAGTGGATGAAATACAGAAAGAAATAACTTCACATCCATCTGTTTTGTGTACATGAAATGTAATATTGAAGGGGGAAAAAACTTACCTCCAAAAGTCACCTCTAAGAGCTTTACACTACAGATCTGATGGCAAAACAAGATCAATACCTAAATATAAACAATATATTTTGTGGAGCTTCTGAACTACCGAGATGCTACACCAGTAAATTGCCTTTTGGGAATGGGGAAGCAGCAAACAGGGATTCTAACATGCTCTTATTGTGATTTAATTAATTCAGAATTCTAGATAGTTGTTATTGTTAGTTGCAAAGTCGTGTCCGACCCATTGTGATCCCATCAACAATGTTCCTCTAGGCCTTCCTGTCCTCTACCATCCTCTGGAGTCCATTCAAGTTCACCCTGACTGCTTCAGTGACTCCATCCAGCCACCTCCTTCTCTTCCGTCCCCTTCTTCTTTTGCCCTCAATCGTTCCAGCATTAGGCTCTTCTCTAGTGAGTTCTTCTTTCTCATTAGATGGCCAAAGTATTTGAGTTTCATCTTCAGGATCTGGCCTTCTAAACAGCAGTCAAGGTTGATCTCCTCTAGGACTGACTGGTTGAATCACCTTGCAGTCCAAGGGACCCGCAGGAGTCTTCTCCAGCACAATAGTTCAAAGGCCTCAATTCTTTGGCGCTCAGCCTTCCTTATGGTCCAATCTTCACAGCCAAACATTGCAACTTGAAAAGCCATAGCCTTGACTATACACACTTTTGTCTAGATAGTATTTGTATATAAAACAATTTTGAGGGTCTAGCTTGAAACATAATTGGGATTTTAAGAAAATAAATTATATTGATACAACAGCAAAACTCAAGTGTATTTGGGAATTGATTTCTTCTTATGTGAAACTAGAAAACTGCACCAAAGCTTTCAGATAGTCTTCTAATAGCTTCCTTCTAATTAGTCTTTAATCATTCAAAATAAAATAGAAAACTGCATGAGAGTGCCATAGCATTCTGCACTGCAGAATTTGAGAATTAGAAAAGGGAATCCAAATCACAAATGTAAAAGGTATAAACTAGAATCCTTGAGTGATTTTCATACCTTCTCGGTGAGATTTCCATACCTTCTTTGGAAACTGGGATAAAAATATGGCTTGGTATCCAACAATTACATACGACAACATCCTGCCAAGTCCAAAATAATTACGCTTGAGAAAACTTGGCCAGAATTCATTGCAATATTGAACACAGTTAAGCCTTATTGGTTTGACTCAAATTTAAATGTTCTTAAATCTGGATTGGATAATGGCCATCAGTGTTATCATGAACCAAAAAAAACAACAGCCCACAAATGGAGAGGCAGCTTTAGTTGTTTTCTTCCTCCAAAACCTTGGCTGCAAATTTTATTCTTGTAAAACCTAGGCTGTCATCTATGCTAATCTCGGTGTCCAAATAGCAGTGCTCACATAACCAAAACAGTGTCATTCAGAAAACCCAAAATGGTATTAGCAAAATCCAGAGAATCCAAGCTGGCTTTTTTTTTTTAAAGAAGTGCTTTTTTAAATTCATTCTATATTCACTCAGCCTTGACAAACAATTCCACCACATCCAGGAAGGATGATATTCATGATGATGGAAGTTATCCATTCAACTGTGTCTGACTCTTGCCGATTCTGTGATCCAGGTTTGTCCACATTTTCAGATCTTGCACTGCTTCTTTGAGTTTTTCTATGCTCTGACTGGTATCAGCTTTGATGATGTCCAGCCAATATGTTCTTTGGCAGCCTGGTTTCCTTTTACTACTAACTCTTCCCAACATGATTGCTTTCTCCAGTGAATTCTCCTGCATGACATGGCCAAAATAAGTGAGATGCAGTTTTGTGAGTTTAGTATTTCATATTTTATGAGTACTGTTATACAAAATCTCAGCTTGGCATTTGAGATTTCTTCATTATCAGATTGATATTCATTCATTCATTCTTCCTTCCTTCCTTCCTTCCTTCCTTCTTTCTTTCTTTCTTTCTTTCTTCTTTCCTTCTTTCTTTTTTCTTCCTTCCTTCCTTCCTTCTTTCTTTCTTCCTTCCTTCCTTCCTTTCTTTTCTTTCTTTTTTATTCCTTCCTTCTTTTCTTCCTTCCTTCCTTCCTTCCTTTTCTTTCTTTCTTTCTTTCTTTTTTCTTCCTTCCTTCTTTCCTTCCTTCCTTTTCTTTCTTTCCTTCATTCTTTCTTTCTTTCTTCCTTCCTTCCTTCTTTCTTTTTTCTTTCTTCCTTTCTTTTCTTTCTTTTTTATTCCTCCCTCCTTTTCTTCCTTCCTTCCTTTTTTCTTTCTTTCTTTCTTTCTTTCTTTCTTTCTTTCTTTCTTTCTGTCTGTCTGTCTGTCTTTCTTCCTTTTATATACTATCTATCTCGCATTCATGATTCAGGGTGCCTTACAATTAAAACATAGATAATACAAAATTGATTAAAAAAATTAAGCAGCCATGTGGTCAAAGCAAATGTTTTAAACAATTCAACAACTATTTAAAGCCACACAGAACAATCACTAGGAGACTATAGCCATTCAACATTACAGCCATTTTATGGGTTCCACACCACTCTGATCCCTAGGCCAAATCGCAAACTAGTTTACCAGGTCCTTCCAGAAGCCCACCAATGTTTGAAGCCACCAGACTTTGAGAATCATGTTCCATAGGGTGGGTACAGCAGAAAAAAGGCCCTCCTTCTGGGACCCTTGCAATGTCAATCTCTAGTAAATGAAACCCACCAGAAGCTTCTTCTGCTGGACTTGATGGAATAGTAGATATCATTGGGGAGATACAGATTGTCAAATAACCTCTATTTTTCCATTAGTTTTCTCGCTAATAAGTTTTTTATTTCTCCATTATGCTAGTTGTTACAGTTACCAAAAACCATCTGGCATGACGTCATCCATCTTAATCTAGTGTTTATGTGCAAAAAGTTCACTGAAAATTTCCATAATAAGGGACAACTTACGTCTGTCACCTTGTCAGGGTTCCAAGTAATAAATACATTGCAAGAAAAACTCTGAGGCAGGTAGATTCTGAAAAAAATAGCTTTATTGGAAATACCATATTGGCACATATTTAGTGAAAACCGACTCTGAAGGGTCCCTCAGTTTTCACCTAATTAAAGGTGAAAGTTTTCCTCCCAATCCAGTGGTGGGATTTAGCCAGTTCGCACCTATTCGGGAGAACCAGTTGGTAACTTTCTAAGCAGTTGGGAGAACCGGTTGTTGGAAGAAATCTCATTTTGTTTTTTTCCACTTTACAGGGCTAATCCTATAAGAAAGGCAGGAAGGAAACATTCTGGTGTTGTTTCTAGCCTAATCTTTATTGCCCTGCTTACAGAAACTGCCTCTCTGGTTAACCCTTATTACATTGTAACAGCTAAGGTGAAGACCCCATCAACGTGAGTGATGTTGAGTTGGCCATGCCCACCCAGTCACATGACCACCAAGCCCCACCTACCCTGTTGGTCTTTAGGGCAGAGAACCAGTTGTTAAATTATTTGAATCCCACCACTGTCCCAATCCCAGTCAGTTAGTCACATGGCCCAATCAAAACAGTGTCTGCTGGTCTGGTGACATCACTCCTCCTTCCTCTGGCCAGGTGTGAGAACATCCTTGGTTCCTAAGGATTTTATTTTGACTACATAGCCCCTGCTTTTTTTTAATCCCCCAGTCCCTATCCCTCAGCTCCAGTGTGGCAGCACTGAAGCTTCAAGATGGCTTCAAAACTGAGACATGTGATAATTAGTCCATTAACCAGTGGAACGGCTTGCCTCGAGAAGTTGTGGGTGCTCCATGTCAGAGTTTGTTGCAGAAAAATCAAATCCAGAAAGCACACACAGATAACTGATTCAGATGGATTCATTAACTTCTTTATATATAGATGAATAAAGGTACAACAGCAATAGTAGATTCTTTCAATGTGGTAGAAATGACAAGCAGAACATAAGTAGGAGAGAGCAGTTCGTTTCATTTCAGAGTTCAGAGCAGACAGAGTAGTTTCAGTTTCGATTCTCAGCACAGACTTAAATATGTTTAAGCTCCCATTGGCTGACTTAGTTGCAGTGGTGGGTTGTAGGTGGTACATCCCGATACAGGCGTACCGGAGCCTGCCTGGAGCACCGGGTACCGTTCCGGTATGGTGCTCCGGAGGGCCCACCTGCCCACCCGAGATCCTTACCTGTCCTTTAAAGCCTTCAGCGCTTCTGCGCACATCCATGGCACGTACATGCCTGCACAATGCTCCGCCAAGCAGCTGGAGCATCGTAGAGGCTTGCAGAGGCACCGCTGGCAGGTACAGCACATACGCATGCTGCACACATCCATATGAACGCCACCAGACCCATTCGAACCATACCGGTTAGAATGGGATCCAGAACCCACCACTGCTTATTTGCTATGCCTATTCATTGGCTGATCTTGTTACCATGTCTCTCCCAATCATGAATATTCTAATACTCCATCAGTGGAGGATTTTAAGAAGAGATTGAAAAGCTATTTCTCTGAAATGGTACAGGGTCTCCTGCTTGAGGAAGGGGTTGCACTAGAAGACCTCCAAGGTCCCTTCCAACTCTGTTTTCCTGTTATTCTGCTAAAGGAAATTTAGTCTTGATGCATGCACAGCCATGAAAATGGTATTGCCATATAACATGTTCACGGAATGTTCTGCCTGAGATGTGTCAAGCTTAGAGTGTTTTACTTCAACCTTCAAAGCTGCTTTAGCAAACTATGCAGCACCCTTTGCTTATAAAAGAAAAGACAAACTGTTGCTTCATTTCACATCACTTTTATTGCCTCCTTTGACACCTTCGGTAACAGGAAAAGGCTTCTATTCATACGAGATGAATTGCAGCAGCCTCAAACAAGTCTATTATCTATGCAGTTTATGCATGAACTGATGTATAAAGTTGGTACTACTTATTACTGTGCCTGTTTTGCAAAATGATTCAAAAGAAGCGCTGCTGACTCCTTATGAGCACAGGATCCCGTGGCTATTTGTTAAAGCAGCCTGGCTTCCTTCAGGCGTCTGCGTAAAAGATACTACCGCTTTAAGAACCTAACAAATGGCAAAGCATGGCTTTACCCTCCTATGCACCAGGTCTGAAACACTTCTTCTGGATCATTTCTGAAGTCCGTGGAACCCTTGCTCTCTGGGAAAGTCAAGCCAAAGAAGTAATAACATTGCCAAAAAGGCAGTAAGAGTTGTTAACCTAATCTTGCATAGCTTCTTCTCTGGTAATATTGTTAACCAGAGCACACAAAACATTTGTTAGACCAACTCTTGAATACACCTCATCTCTCGAACCCACAATGTATATCGGGCATTAATACAATTGAACGAGTCAAGAGGTATTTCACGAGAAGAGTCCTCTGCGAACTCCTCTGTTCGCAACAGAATACTTTATGCCACCCGACTTGAAATTTTGGGCTTAGACAACTTAGAACTACGCCACCTTTGGTCTGACCTAAGTGTAGTACATAAAATTATCTGCTACTTATGTCCTACCTGTCAATGACCACTTCAGCTTCAACCACAACAATACATGAGGACACAATAGATACAAACTTAGGGTAAAGCGCTCCAAACTCAATTGCAGAAAATACGACTTCAGCAACAGAGTGGTCATTGCCTGGAATGTACTACCTGACTCTGTGGTTTCTTCCCTAACCCCCCAAAACTTTGACCTTAGACTGTCTATGGTTGATCTCTCCACATTCCTAAGAGGTCTTTAAGGGGCATGCATACATGCACCAGCGTGCCTACCATCCCTGCCCTAATGTTCCTTTTTATTAGTATCCATTTCATGTATTCAAAATCATGTTTATACTTATATGTGTTATCCAATACATGCTTGATGAAATTAAAAAAATAAAAATAAAGTCTAGCTTTTGCCCAGTAGAGGCCACCATCCCTTGCCATATAAGGAACAAAAGCACAGGCTTTAAGGCTGATCAGGAGATCAGGAACCTGAAGAAAATAGAGCTTTCTGATATTAGTACTGAAGGCTAAGTCACCTTTGGTTCCAAGCAAAGATATTGGTCCTTTGACAGATCTGAAGGTCCTCAGTTTGGACTTCAAGCAAGGGTTTTTCAAGCAGATTTACCAAAGTTCTTGTAAGTGCAAAAGGCAATGTGTTCAAAGGAACATCATATTTTGAAAGAATGTACTGTTAGCCTATCTCTGTGCAGAGGCTTGTGTCTACAGTTTGACATTTCAACTGAATGTTGGAGGTCTTGCTGTATTCCTTATCAATCCTTCAGAGCTTGCACACAAGAGTACCTGCATTCTTAATCCTTCTTTTCTTATGCCAAGAAGAAAAGACACATTAAAGTACAAGCTACTGTCTTTTAAAAGAACTCATATTCTTGTTGTTATATGCATACAACCAGCAGTAGGGTTATAAATGGCACTCTTTGTTGCTACCGTATAGGTAATTTTGTTTTGTAAAAGTTTTTATTTTTTTTCCTTTTAATACAAACATTTCATCATTCATTAATCAGTGTGTTGTTCAGTGGTGGGTTTCAAAAATTGTTCAAACCTACTCTGTGGGTGTGGCCTCCTTTGTGGGAGTGGCTTGCCACCCATGTGACCAGATGGGAGTGGCTTGCTGCCCATGTGACCGGATATGAAGATGCCGACGACACTTGTCAGAACCACCTTAAATTACCTCACACACAGCACTGGCATACATAAGAATATGATGTAAACTTGTTTTTTAAAAGGCATCTTTGGTTTGCGTTAAAACAACTTCAACACACGCAATGTTCTGATTGCACCACAAACACAGTAGTCATCCTTACCTTTCACAGAGGCACTGAGTTTTAGAAATATGAGCATGATAGTGTAGAATAATCATATCCAAGGACCAGTGGTGGGTTTCAAAAATTTTGAATCTGTAGGTGTGGCCTGCTTTCCGGGTCCACTGGTGGAACCTCTTCTAACCGGTTCGGTAGATTTGACGAACCGGTTCTACCAAATAGGTGCGAACTGGTAGGAACCCACCTCTGGTGTTGTTTGAGTACAAATTTGTGTTTGTATCATAATAGTTATAGCTTACCACCAAATTCTTTACACACACACACACACACACACATTCTTATTTTAACATTACAACTTAGCATACTGTATCTTCTAACATTTCTCTTCCTAAATTATTTAAGTTTATACTTTTTATCCATAGTCATTTTCTAACCAATGATAAAATAACCTTCATATATTATAATAATCAGATTCTTCCTTTCCATTAATTGCTAGTGTTAATCTACTCATTTCTGCACACTCTAATATTTTCTTAATCACATTTTCATCTTTAGGGATTTCTTCAGCTTTCCAATTTTGTGCAAATACAATACTAGCTGCAGTTATTACATGAATAATCAAATATACATTTCCTTTATTGTATTTCCCTGGTATGATACCTAAGAAGAGCAATTCGAGTTTTAAATCAATATGTTGCTGCATCATCCTCTCCACCCACATTTGAATTCTTGCCCAGTATTTTTTCGCTTTTGTCTACCACATGTGATCACACGACCACAGTGTTTGGTGGCATTCCCAATATTTGGTTGATTTGTCTTTAAACATTTTTGCCGTATATACTAGGTAATTCTGCATGCAGCACATCAAGGCTAGTATGCTTCTCCTGCGAGCATTAGATTTAAAAATAGAATGGCTCACAGATATTGTTCTTCTTATACCTTTATTAACAATTAAATATTCTGTCAACTCACTTAAAGTAGGATGTGAATGATAGAAAATTAATGATCCATTTTAACATTGTCTGTTAAAATATTTTATTTTCCCCTACAAAATATTAGGGCTATTCAACTGATTCAAATTGATCTCATCATCATCTTCACCATCATGAATGCAGCTTAGGAACATAATAGAATGGATTGGTTGTTAAACAATCATGATAAAATGCGGCATAAGAACATAATTGGCAGATTAAAGGCTTCCATTCCATTGTGTAGTTATAGAATCATAATGTTCCCTTGGCTGGGTCCTCTGGAACGTATCATAATGTTTTCATGCAAACATTACAATCTTTGGTGTATTATACAGAATACTGGGAAAATTTGCTGGGCTGCTTATCAAATCTTTTTCTTTTTTTTTGCTTATTTCAAGATTCAATTTATTGTTAAGAACAGTAATTGGATGCCACAGCTGAAGAACTCTTCTAAGTCTGATTCAAAATGGGAAACGTGGAAACACTGTATGCAAACCCCTCCCAATATTTTTTATTCTTCTTAAATATTGCTTAATTTTTTTCATAATTTGGAGCTCATCTTTCTTAAATTGGATGTGTCAAATTAGGGCAGAGGGAAGAAGTGGAAATATGTCATCTTGGAATTGGTGTCGATTTATAATCTTCAAATCTGTACTTTTTGTTACTGCTAATTCATTGTTGTATCTGCTGATTCTCTGAGCAATCACACATACTTTAGTTGTTAGCAGAGCAGACTGTTTTGGAAATAAGTAGCATGCTGAAGGAAAGAGAAGGGAGAAGGCATCAACGTCAAAGGAAGAAATGTGGAGACTTCCTTTTATCCAAAATTACAATAGATACCGTATTTTTCAGAGTATAAGATGCACCTTTTTTCTTCAAAAAAGAGGCTGAAAATCTGGGTGCGTCTTATACACTGAATACAGCATTTGTTGCCTCCCGAAGACCTACCCCTTCACCAAAATGGCCATGCATACCTTTATGGAGGCTTTCAGAGAGCTCCTGGGGGCTGCGAAGGGCAGAAATAAGTGAAAAATGGGCTGCCCCCCCCGCCCCCAGCAGCACTCCATAAGCCTCTATAAGGCTATGGATGCAATTTTTTTTATAAAAAACAGGCACGTTTTCGCAAAAAAAAAATTCTCATTTTTGCCCCCCCCCCTGCTCAGGAGCACTCTGAAAGCCTCCCCCCCCCAGGCTATTCATGCCTTTTGGGGGAGAAGAAAAATGGGCCCATTTTCATGAAAAACGGGCGATTTTTGGGAGGTTTGCAGAGTGAAAAAACTTTTTCCCCCTTTTGGAAAGCCCTTTAACTGATTGACGAGAATTATATTGATCAAGTGCTGTGCCAGCAGAAACACCTACCTATCTACTGTATTTCTCTCTATCTCTATTTCTCTCTCTCTATCCCTCTACCTTCCTACCTACCTACACACACATAAACACTCTCCCTACTTCCCTACTTTATTTCTCTATCTCTCTCTATTTCTCTCTCTATCCCTTTCTCTACCTACCTACCTACTTAACTACTCTCTCTCTCCCTACATATCTACTGTATTTCTCTCTCTCTATTCCTCTCTCTTTATTCCTCTACCTTCTAACCTACCTAGTCTCTCTCTCTCCCTACCGATCTACTGTATTTCTCTCTCCCTATCTCTTTCTATTTCTCTCTCTCTACCCCTCTACCTAGCTACCTACACACACTCTCTATCTCTCTCTATTTCTCTCTCTATCCCTTTATGTACCTACCTACCTACCTACCTACACTCTCTCCCTCCCTACCTACTATATTTCTCTCTCTTTCTCTCCCTCTCTCTCCCTCTTTATACCCACCTACGTTTTTAAAAATTTGCCTCTCCAAAACCTTGGTGCGTCTTATACTCCAGTGCTCTGAAAAATACAGTACCTTATTGAAGTATGCATTTGGCTTTTTAAAAATATGTATGTAGTATGTATGTATGTATATGATGTGGTGGTTCAGTGACTAAGATGCCGGCCACATGATATGGAGATATATTTGGACAGTGCTGGCTCTTCAGCTTTGAAACAGAGATGAGCATCACACCCTAGAGTCAGGAATGACTAGCACATATGTGCAAGGGGAATCTTTATTGTATGTATGTATGTATGTATGTATGTATGTATGTATGTATGTATGTATGTATGTAATTTCTTTGCTGTCCAACTTGCTGTGAGACGACTCTGGGAAGCCTCCTATCTTCCTCTTCTTAAATGACAGTCTCTCTACCCCTTTTGGCAGGTGGCACAGGAGCTCAGCTTTTAAGATGCTTCCAGCTTGTTGGTTGGAAAGCTGACAGCCCAGGTTCAAGTCCCAATAAGATAAGGTAAGTTCCCGTCCTCACCCTAACTCCTGCCAACCTATCAGTTTGAAAGCATGCAAATGCAAGTAGATAAATACCACTTCATAGGTACCACTTCAGTGGGAAGGTAGCAGTGCCCTATGACCTCATGATGACCACATGACAAAGAAACGTTTTTGGCAGTGCTGGCTCAATGGCTCTTGAAATGGAGATGAGCACCACCCCGTTTAGTTAGGAACGACTAGTGGAGCAAAATCCACAGGGACTCCTTTGCCATTACCTACCCCAATCTCTTTCCCAGTATGCTTTTGTATCATAATTCAAAATCTAAATATGTAACATTTATTTTTCACAACAGGCTAAAGTCTCCTTTTAAAGTCAAGCTTTGAATCCAAGGACTTAATTGACATATTATTTGTGCCCTAATCACCTCACAGATTGACTACTGTGATGCTGCCCACAGGGGACTGCCCTTGGAGTTTTCCTGGAAGCTCCAACTGGTCCAAAATGTGGCAGTGTGAGAAGCAGCAGGCATGCCTCATTATGCTTATGTAATTAAGTGACTTTGTCAGCCGCACTAGTTCTTGGCTTACTTCTGGCATGATTCTGGGTGTTGATTGCTACCTACAAAGCCCTATATGGCATAAGGCTGGTTATCTGTATAACATCCAGTGTTTCATACTATCTGCCCAGCCATTTTAATCTGACAGGGTTAGCATGCTACAAGTCCCTTTTAGTTGGGTTGCTGCTGGTTTGGCCCGGATCGGTCGAAGCGGTAGTATCAACAGCGGGAGACTCTGCCCACCCGCCTGGATGCTTCTGCACATGTGCAGAAACATCACATGCACAAGAGAGCGTGTGAGAGAGAGAGAGCTTCCAAACTGGTAGTAAAAAAATTGGCAACCCACCTCTGGTCCCTTTGATTAAACAATGCCATCTTTTGGGTCAATGGAAGTGCACCTTCTCTGTAGTAGCAAGTACCTTCTGAAATGAGATTTCCTGAGAGCCAGATGGCCCCCACCTTGCTGGTATTTAGAAGAGATATGAAAATCGGACTCTTCACTCAGGTATAGGGTGAGGGAGACTGAGATCTCTCACTTCATCATGTTTGCCATCATGCTGCACCTCCCATCTTAATAATTTTAATGGCCCCCACAGATGCTTCTGACCAAAGTCAAGATCAACTCTACTCTGGATTCTACTCTGTTGCCCTTGGAGACCATTTATAAGTGACAGCTGAATGCAATGACATGAGCAGTTAGAAGGAAAGGCTATGGAATTCTTCCTTATTTCTTTCTCTCTGATTTTTCTCATAGCCAAACAGAGTATTATTATTATAGATTCACCCACTACATCAATGGATGTTTTCTTTAAAGAATCATATCATTACAACTAGTATTTAACACACACACACACATACAAACACACACAAACGTAGCATTTTAAACACAGTCTAAAAACAAGCCTTATGCATTCAACTGTACATAAATTTCTTTTAACATTTCTGTGGATTTTTTTAAAATCACAAATTAAAGATGTTTATCAAAAAAAGTGATCTAAATGGAGAAGTATTTTCTCTACGTTCTGAGTAGAGATGTGTCAGTTCCTCCAGATTGAATAAAAACCATTACACCTCTTTAAGAAATGACTGGGCTACATTGAGCTTAGTCAGCCACAAAGTATGCAGCTCCAGATTAGATCTTAATTAGGATTGTTCACTTACCTTGTGGTCTTCTGATGGAATTAAGTATGTTCTAGTCCTGTTTCCTTGCCTAGAAAGAACACGACAAGGTATGCCTTGCTGTGAGCTTTCTCACACCGATTTGTGCTGCCATTAAAGATGTGGAATAGGGGCAAGAATGTTTCGGCTACAGTCACAACTTTAGTATTAGTATCTATTAGTTTGTCACACACGTACAAAATAGCAGGTATAAATATAAACATGGATATAAATGAAAGAAATGAATAAAGTAAATGGGGACAGTAGGACAGGGAAGTTAGCCATGCTGGTGCACTTATGCACGCCCCCTTTATGGACCTCTTAGGAATGGGGTGAGGTCCACGATAGACAGTTTAAGGTTGAGGATGTGAGGATTTGAGAATGTAACAATGGAGTCAGGTAGAGCATTCCTGGCATTGACCACTCTGTTGCTGAAGTCGTATTTTCTGCAATTGAGTTTGGAGCGGTTTATTTTGAGTTTGTATAGATTGTTTGCCTGTCAGCGTTCCAAATATCATGCAGAATTAAATCAGAGTCCAAGGCAGAGCTATCCTTAAAGTTCCAATTTAATAAGACAGACATGTTAGCACAAACTGTGAAATCCCAAATCTAAAAGCTTCCTGGGATTCCACCCAGTTGAAAGTTCATGATCATATCCCCACACCCATAAATCCATCACATAGTCCAATCTTCTTCGGCCACGCTGGCATTTCCATCCATCTAGTTCCAGTCAGATGCAGAAGTGTGGAGACAAAAGATGACCTTGGGCTTCTAGAACGGAATGACAACAACACATTCCGCACTTCTACTCCTTTCTATTCCCCCTCCCAATTACTGAAACAGCATAATGAAATAATAGAGAGTATGGCAGGCCAAAGAACCTAAAATATAACTGCAGGCCTGACATTGCCCATATAACATTTGCCTCCTGGAGATAAACTCTCTTTCCTTTTTTTTTTTTTTTTTATAGAGATTGCTGGCAACATGCCATTGTCTTCTCTTACATCTAAAAACAGCACAATAACTTAGAAAATCCAAAATAATCTTCAGAGAATGCACAGTTCTTCCTTTCAACATGTTAATAACCAGGCCCCAAACCCTAAATTGCTTTACACACAGTATCTGCATTTCTCTTTCCATGGGCCCTCAATCTCTGTCATCCTTTCAAAACCACCTGGCAACAAAGGTGCTTTTACCAAAAGGCAACTGGACTTTTTTGATTTTCTGTTTGCAAAGAGAAAGAACAAAAACACATCAAGGAAGTCCTCAGAACTTGTGACCAGCCAAACTGGGCCTTCATCAAATCCACAAAAATATCCAGCAGGAGCTCCTTCATAACAGACAAAGAAGAGAACAACAAACAGAGCAATATTATCATTCCATACAATGCAGGAATATCTGAAAAGCTCAGGAGGGCTGTCAACCAACACAACATACGTGTGTGGTTTAAACCTAGGGATGCATCAAGACAGAAGCTTTTCCATCCCCAGGACAAAACACCAAGACACAAGCAGAGCAATGTGATACATATGCAGAGCAATGTAGCAAGGCATGTGAAACCTGTACATTGGGGAAACAAAACAATCACTTCTCAAACAAATGGCACAACATAGGAGAACAAACAGGATTCAGTAATCCGTCTGCATCTCAAAGACAAGTGTTTTCTCTTTTGATGACAGTAAAGTTCACATTCTGAACAGTTAGAAATGAAGAAGCTTCTTGGATGAGAAATGAAACATTTTCAAACAAAATAAAAACTATGAAAATCCACTTGCCTTTTGGAAATGGCATCTTTGGGAGAACCAAGATCAGGATAATTGAGAGTCTCCATAGATAGCAACTTCAGAGCGGGACGGGTCATTTCTTGACCTTTGAAGGTGTGGGATTAAGATACACACAAATCTGAGTTCTTTGAGCCTTATAGTACCTATTTAAGGGTAAAATTCAAGGTAGTTCTTCTACTTTGGATGGAGTTATAAGGGCAAAATTGGACCTTAATCTTCTGCAAGACTCATGGTACCCATTTTAGTCTTGCCAGTCCAGTGGCATTATGAGGTCACTAATCACCACTAGAAGCTGAGTAGACTTTTAATTCTGGTGTTTGTGTGTGTATTGAATTTGCATCACATACACATCCTTTCCAGTTGCAAACAAGTCCACTATGGTAGGGCTTGTCCTAGAAAGAGTTTGTGGCTTCTTATTCTACAATGCATAATTTAGGCTTAAATTTCAACATTTATTACCATTGAAATAGTACACTAATGGTACACTAGCCTACCATTTATTTTTATCCTTCATGCTTCATTTCAGCCACAAACTAGCTCGAGGGTTATATTTTAACTTTAAGACAAACATGGGAATTTGGAAATAAAATAATAATTATTATACAGAAGTAGCCAATTAGGAGAGAGAAAATGATATGAATGCTCCAGGAATACATTGGGAATGAGATTTGTCATTAAATCAAGTTATTTTCCCCAAGGTATCTTTTAAAAAGGGAAACTGGGAAAGCATTTAAAAATAATCTATCTTTTTTTTTCATGATATGTTCCCCCCAGAAAGAAAGAATTCGGAAAAAAACATTCAACATCTGGGTGAATTTGCACTTCAACACCCAATATAACTTTTTTTTTTTTTTTCATACCAGCACATAGAGAAACAAAGTGTCTCAGGAACACAACATATTTCAAGACACGTTCTGTTCAATTCTCCTGGTAAAATTTACTCTGCTAGAAAGGTTGTGAGTTACGAAGGTTTATTTGGGTCATCATTCACAATAGCAGGGATTGAACAGGCTTGTCCATTCCTTTCAATTTAAAGAGTGGAAGTTTCTAAATTGCAATGCTAGCCCATAGATCGCATTACAGTGTACACTGGCAATGATCTCAAAAGGTGAGTTGCAGTTGTTTCAAAGTTTGCATTAAAGGGAAATGGATTATACTGCCAGGATAACCTTTGCAACTCACCCATTCATTATGAGATGCTGAAGAGAACCATAATACTCACAAATGTCTGGTTATAGGGATATGTGCATTCAGCATATCTTCAAGGAGGCATGGGTTATGGATTTAAACTTGTCCCCTTTTTACTTTGTGTGCTTAAGAATGCATGCATATTCCTGGATTATTTTAAAATTCCTGAAAGTTAGGTAAAGATAAAGGTAAAGATTCCACTCTCACATACAGTATGTGCTAGTCATTTCCAGGGCAGTGCTCATCTCCATTTCAAAGCCAAAGAGCCAGTGCTGTACAAAATCATTTCCGTGGTCATGTGGCTGGCATGGCTAAATGCCGAAGGCATTCGGAACTTTGTTACCTTCCCACCAAATGTGGTTCCTATTTTTCTACTTTCATTTTTTACGTGCTATCGAACTACTAGGTTGGCAGACGCTGGGACAAGTAATGGGAAGTCACTCCATCACGCAGCGTTAGGGTTTCGAACCGCCAAATTGCCAACTTTTCTAATCGACAAGCTCAGCATCTTAGCCACTGAGCCAGTTATATATTTACAAATTAAATGTTCTGGCATATTTGAGGGGTCCTTGGTGCTCTTTGAGCTTCCTTGTTTTCTTGCAGACGTTCCATTACCCTAACTAGGTAACAACATCAGTGCTTGGAAGGAGTGATGTTTGCTATCGGTTTATATTCTGGTGACTTGCCTTTCCCTGTGGGTGGGTCTTAAAGATTCCACGGTTGAGTTGTTTACTGATAGCTGTTTAGCAGTTTTCTTGATCTGGGTATTGTTTAATTGATTGTTGGTTTGAAGTTAATCTTGGAGTTAATAATCTATGTTGAACTGAGGGCTGATTGCTGATGGAGATGTGTTTGGGTCTTTTTGTTCTCTTTTTGGGCTGGGTGATAATCTCTTTTGCAAAGTGTTAATTATGTGTATATTGATGGCTGATTTGTCAGAGTGCCAGGCTTCTAGAAATTCCCTGCCATTTTTGGACTTGGTTTGGTCTAGGATTGTTACATTTTTCCCAATTGAAACTAGGGTTAAATCTCTCTATGTGATGTAAAGAATTTTTGTCATGTCTTCTGACTGCCAGTTGGTGTTCATCAGTGGTGGGCTCTAGATCCCATTGCAACCGGTACAGCGCGCAGTATGTGCATGCATCCTTACCTCCTGTGACGCTCCGTGATGCTCCAGCTGTTCGGCGGAGCATCGTGCAGGCACCGTATGCTCCATATGTGTGCACGGAAACACCGAAGAGCTCAAATACAGGTAAGGATGGCGGGTGGGCATGTGGGTCCTCTGGAGCACCATACCGCAATGGTACCCAGTGCTCTCGGCAGGCACCGGTATGCCCGTACTGGGGCATACTGCCTGCAACCCATCACTGGTGTTCATGGATGCCTTCTGACAGTCTTCTGCCTGATTGTCCTACATAGTGACTGTTGCAGTTCTTAATTGTATGTTGTGGATGACTCCTGTTTTTTTCTCTGGGCTTGCTGGGTCTTTTGGTTTGCTTAGGATGTTTTGAAGGGCTTTAGTTCAGGGGTGAAATTCAGCAGGTTCTGACCAGTTCTGGAGAACCAGTAGCAGAAAATTTGAATCGTTCAGAGAACCGGCAAATACCACCTTTGGCTGGCCCCAGAATGGGGTGGGAATGAGGATTTTGCAGTATCATTCCCCTGCCACACCCACCAAGCCATGCCCACAGTACCAGCAGTAATTTTTTTTTTGCATTTCACCACTGCTTTAGTTGGCTTGTGTGTTATACTGATTCCATGTGGTGAGATATTCTTGATGTATGGCAGTGTATTTGCATATTTGCCTATACTCAAAGTCAAATAAGTCTGAACCATTATCCACCATGTCTTTTGTTAGTCCCAAAGCAACTTCAATAAGTTTCACTGGAAGCTTCCTTTGAGGTGTATAAAAAGGATACCATACTAGGGACTGCAAAATCAGAACCTGTTGCGCCACCTCATCTGATGATGAATTGAAATAGGCATTATGGAAACTCTCTAGGCCCATGATGGTGAACCTATGGCACACATGCCACAGGTGGCACATGGAGCCACTTCTTAGGGCACGCGAGGCATTGCCCTGTCAACTCCAGCGTGCATGCATGCGCTGGCCAGCTGATTTCGGCCTTCATAGCTATTTAATTGCTATTCAAAAAGACTGGAAATATCAGTTAGATACGGACCTACCCTAAGACCATTAGAGCAGTGATGGCTAAGCTTTGTGCCATCACATGCCAAAAGCAGGGGGGTGGGGAGGGGTCACATGTGCATGCATGGGAGGGGGGTTCATGCGTCCATGCATGGGGAGAGGGTGCTTAGAATTATGGGTGTGGGCACATGCATGCATGACCCCCTGCATTCCCCCCTGCTTTGGACACGTGATGGCAAAAAGTTTAGCCATCACTGCTCTAGGCAATTTAGCAACTCCAGTTGCTTCCATTGTAAGTGTAATAGCCAGGCTAAGGACTTCTGAGATTGAATCTGTTGTGGTCCGCCAGTGGCCAACGGAACTAGTGGCAAACTCAGACTGTGAGGAGGAACATGGGCTGGTCCTGGAGCCAGGAGAAGGGAACAGCTAAGGAACAGGGGCTGACTCAGGAGTAAAGGCACAGGTGGATGGTGGATGGCCCCTCCCATAGAGAATAAACAGCAGTGAAAGGGGGTGGGGAGTTTGCAGGAAACAATTAGTTCTATTCATTAGAGTGAAGATCTGTTCCTGATTTCTTGCCAAGTAATTGCTGCTACAACATGGCATTTGAAAGATATCAGCCTGGCAACCTTCCAAGCCTGATAAAGGTCTATAGTTGTGAAATCTCATGAAAGGCTATTTGCCAGAACTTTGCAGGAATTCCTTTTAACAAAAATAAAAGAGGCTGTTTTGGTTATATTTCTTTGCCTCGTCGTTAATCCTTTGGCCTCGAAGAACAACAGATAATCTTCTGAGACATTTTTGGTATGTGCCACTGAAAGTTGAAGCAGGCACTAAGACTGGCCTTTGCACTTTCTTAGGCAGGAAAAAAAATGTGGCTGCATTCATTAAACATCCTTATTCCAGTACTAAATTACCCCTTTGACCACATGCTGAATCATTAATTGCCATAAGGTTTGCTAAAAGTGATCCAGCTACACATCTCTTTACAGTTTAATGAAATGGTGTTCAACTTAAGAAATATGTTTATTTAATGAAGAGAAAGCATGGCCAGGCAACCCAACTGTGTTGAATGAGTATGTATATCCCGTCTTCAAAAGTTATCATGACAAAATGCCTTGCTCTTCCATGAAATGTAGTAAACAAAACATAGAATCCTAGGGATAAAAGAGACCTCGGGGGCTTCTATTCCAACCCTAAGAAGAGAACAGGGGAATTTATATATTAAATGTATATAGTTATACTAAAGGGGATTAGCCTTTAGATGACCCTGTCTGTTGAATTGGGCTAAAGTGAAACTAACATTTGCATGACCTTAACTGTTACATTGTGCAAAAGTGAAACTAACCTTTATATGACTCCAACTGTCGGAAGGAAGTTCAGAACAATTACCGTGATTTTTGGAGTATAAGAAGCACCAAGATTTTGAAAAGATAATTTAAAAAAAAGTTTTTTGCACTCCTCCCAAACCCTCTGCATGCCTCTTTTTTTTTTGTGAAAAAACAGGACATGCAGAAAATTTTAGAGGCCTGCAAAGTGCTCCTGGGGCCTGGGGAGGGGGCAAAAATGAACCAAAAATGGCCTGTTTTATGCCAGAAAAAGAGGCATGCATAGCCTTTAGGAGGCTTGTAGAGTGCTCCTAGGGGATGGGGGAGGAATGAGCAAAAAATGGCCCATTTTTTGTGAAAATGGGCACAATTTTTGCCAAAAAAAAAAAAAAAGACATGCACAGCCTTTAGTAGGCTTGTAGAGTGCTCCTAGGGTAAGGTGACCAGACGTCCCGATTTCAGCAGGATGGTCACGCTTTATAACAATTTATCCCATGTCCCGAGCCATTTTTAAAAAGTCCTGATTTTCTGGCTTCATGTTGAAAGCCCAGTGGATTTGCTTAAGAAATCCTAACCGGGGCAAGACACCCTGTCTAATCCCTCTCTCTCTCTGTCTCAGTACTTTCATTGACGATATTAAAATGTTAAAGCAACAAAACGGACCCCCCACGCCCCTTTTACTCACTTTTATAAGAAAAAAATGACCAAATACCATAGAGCTCCAGGAAACACTTGGTTAGAGAGGTCGGGAGTGTTACTTCCTGGATTTTCCGGAGGGGAGGGGCACGGAGGTTGGAGGTCTGCTCCAAAATGGTGGCAAAGTTTCTTTGAAAAATATTTCCCTGACTAATTCCACCGTTTCAATTTGCTCAGTTCTTTGTATTAACATCTACATCATTCTGGGTTGACTTGTAGTGCAAGCCTGCTGGTAAGTGAGCTGGGTTTTTTTCTTTCATTTTTTAAATGTATTTTAAAATAATATTTTATTTATTGTGCATAGGATTTTTTAAAATTTTGTGTGGATTCTTTTTTTAAATTGTCTTAGACTATTTAAAAAAAGATTCTATCCAAAATAAATTGAAGTGAAACCATGTTTAAAAATTCTATGCACAATACTTTGAAATATATTGTGCATAGAAAGAATAGTTTGAAATGTTAACTTCAATTTATTCTGTGTGGATTCTTTTTTTAAATTGTCTTAGGCTATTTAAAAAAAGATTCTATCCAAAATACAAAATACCAGCTGCAGTTATTCACTTAAGAACTGTGGCAAGAAAGGTGGTATAATGGGCTTAGTGACCAAAGTTACAATGGCATTGAAAAAAATGACTGATGACCATTTTTCACACTTAGCAACCACTTTCACACTTAGCAACCGTTGCAGCATCCTCATGGTCACGTGATCAAAATTTTGATGTTTGGCAACAGATTAGTATTTATGATGGTTTCAGTGTCCTGGGGTCATATAATCACCTTTTGACAAAGTCAAATGGGGAAACCAGATTCACTTATGTTACTAATTTATCAGCTGCAGTTATTCACTTAAGAACTGTGGCCAGAAAGGTGGTATAATGGGCTTAGTGACCAAAGTTACAATGGCATTGGAAAAAGTGACTGATTACCATTTTTCACACTTAGCGACCATTTTCACACTTAGTGACCATTGCAGCATCCTCATGGTCATGTGATCAAAATTTTGATGTTTGGCAACAGTTACAATTTATATTTGTAAATTGTAGTTATGTTGAAATAAAAAAAATTATTACAATACTATTTTCGCGTTGTATGAAAATTTTTGTTGCTCCGTATAAAATTTTTAATCAAACCTCCCCCCCCCCCGGTCAAAGGTATCCCTCTTTACCAATCTGAAAATCTGGTCACCTTATCCTAGGGGCTCGTGGGGCAAAAATGAGCAAAAGACTGGCCTATTTTTTGCTCATATTTCCCCCCCCCCCAGCCTCCAGGAGCCTTTGCAGGCATCCCAAACCCTCTGCATGGCCATTTTTGTGAAGGGGTGGGGTTTCATGAGGTCAAAAATGCTATATTCAGTGTATAAGATGCACCCAGATTTTCACCCTCTTTCTTTTTGGGGGGAAGGTGCATCTTATACTCCAAAAAATATGGAATATGGGGACAGGTTTTTTTTTCTAGTTTATGGTTGGTTAAGGCCCTATCGGCCTAAAGTATAAATAACAGGCATTTGCTGGCAGTTCCTCGGTTCCATTTTTTAGCCAATAAATGCTGGTCTGCTTCTTGCCTACTGAAGCCCACTACACAACAACTTATACCATCCTAGTCAAATGGTGATCCAGTCTATGACTGAAAACTTTCAGCAGCCTCAACTCCAGGATTAATTATTAATTAGTTGTTGGTTGATTAATTGTTCCCACTGTCAGAAAATTTGTCCTTACTTCTAGGTTGGAGCTCTCTTTTATAAATATATAAATTTGTAAATACATTTATAAAGCTATGAGAACATTTTGGCTTCATTAGGAGGTATAAACAATCATCTTTTATTTTTAAAAATCAACTTTGTTGATCAGTTCGGACGGGTTCATAATGAAGGTCAAATGAAAAGAGAAAAATTAACATAGTACATTAATATTGCACAGCGTAACCAATGAGATATTTTACATAAGATTTTTCTGTCTTTTTAGAAAGGTGTTTAGTTACAGATACTGACTTTAAAACTGAGTCTAACTATGAATATGAAATATATAAAATTGGCTAAATATATGCCAGGTTGGGTTTTTTTTTCCTCAGTGGCAATAATCTCCCAATTATTTCTTCCTTTCCTTTATTTTTTTTTCATCAGCTACCATCCATAAATAATTTCAGTCTTAATATTTAGAAGCCAGTTCAATTTAAAATTGCTCATGTAAGGGAATGATCACTTTTAATAGACTTACAAAAGAAATGCAGATCTTTATTTTTTCAATTATTAGTGTAATTAATATAAATGTTTTACATATTAATCCTTCACCTCCTCTAAATATTATGTGACTTTGCATTTTATATAACAATGCAGGTTTGAGATGAATAAGTAATGATTAATGACATGATTCAATAGACAATTAAAATAATGCTAGGTTTTCAATATCCATAGGCAGTGTATATCCAATTGTAATGGATTATAAAAACAGAAGGTGCATATTTAATTTCATAAATCATATCATCCAATAAATAATGTTTATACTTAAGTAGTACTTATTAACTTAAAATGTGATTTGATTTCAGCCAAATGGGAAAAATGTGGACAAATCCTTCCTTCCTTCCTTCCCTCCCTCCCTCCCTCCCTCCCTCCCTCCTTCCTTCCTTCCTTCCTTCCTTCCTTCCTTCCTTCCTTCCTTCCTTCCTTCCTTCCTCAGAGTTGACTCCTGGTGACCTCCTGGAGAAGTACCTATAGTTTTCTTGGGAAGTGATTTGCCATTTTGTCTTTCCTAGAGCTAAGAGAGAATGTCTAGCTTAGGAGTCAGCAACCTTAAACACTCAAAGAGCCACAAAGGTCCAAACTGGAAGCCCCCCGATCAGTTCTGGAGTGAACTGGAAGTCTAGCTCCCCCACCATAGAGTCTTCTCCTAGCGTGGCATCCTTTTTCCTCTACCTGTCAATTATGGAGCTGACCGCCGACAGGGAGCTGCGGCAGAGGGATGAGAGAGCCACATGCGGCTCCAGAGCCGCAGGTTACTGATCTGTGATCTAGCTCATGGAGTCTAAATTGATACCAGAATTCACAGTTTCCTTGTTTCTAGCCTGGTCCTTTAACCACTACATCAAACTTGGTTTCTCCTCCTTACAAATGCTTGTATATCACTCAAGTGAAATTCTATGAGTGATTAGTGGTAAGATCTTAACACACTATTAATTGATGTATTAGTAGTCACAACAATAGATTTGCTCCTTGCCAATCTGTACCTAGTGTGGTCCTTCAGGTCTTCCAACAATGCATCCATTGTTATTGTAGTTGAATCCATCCACCCTGCTACTGTCTGTCCCCTTCTCCTCTTTCCTTCCACTTTTAAGGCAAGAATAAATCAACTTAATAAAATGCTTTCTGCATAAATTAAAATCAATAAAAGTACTTCCATCACTAGCAGCACTATGTACAATGATGAAAAAGGAATAGAAATACTTATAATTAAACAAGTAGTATTAAGGTAAAGGTTCCCCCGCAAATGCATGCTAGTCGTTTCCGGCTCTAGGGGCAGTACTCATCTGCGTTTCTAAGCCAAAGAGCCAGTGCTGCCCTCTCTCCTTCTTTTCATCATATTTTTACATTTTTTTCTGAGTGGAGGTGAAGATGATTGTAGCTAATTAAAAAAAAAAGTTGATTGATCACCTCTAGTGTTTATTTCCCTTTCACTCTAGAAAAGCAAATAATCACATTTAGAAAACCCATAATGAGATTCCCTTTAAAACAGTGCAATATAAAAGTTACAACGCTGTGGCTATTTGCTTGCTGGAGATAAGAATGGTTTGATAGCTTAGTCCTTGACTGGGACATTGCTAGGAAGTTTCAATCTGTAAACTAGATTGAGACACTAGAAAGAGTGTAGAAAAGAACAGCAAAGAGGATTAAGGGACTGGAGGCAAAAACATATGGAGAACGTTGTAGGAATTGGGTATGTCTAGCTTAATGAAAAGAAGGACTAAGGTGACATGATAGCAGTGTTCCAATATCTCAGTGGTTGCCACAAAGAAGAGGGAGTCAAATTATTCTCCAAAGCATCTGAGGGCAGGACAACAAGCAATGGATGGAAACGAATCAAGGAGAGAAGCAACCTAGAACTAAGGAGAAATTTTGTAACAGTGAGAACAATTAATCAGTGGAATGAGTTGCCTCCAGAAGTTGTGAGTGTTCCAACACTAGAAGTTTTGAAGAAGAGATTGGACAACCATTTGTCTGAAATGGTATAGGGTCCCGTTTGAGCAGGGGTTTGGGCTAGAAGACCTCTAAGGTCCCTTCCAATTGTGTTATTTTGACAAGATGAAGGAAAAAAATCTGGAAGCAAACAATAGCAAATACATCTATCTTGTTGACAAGGAAACTACTTGGAAATGTCCATTCTAATTTGATTTGAAGGGGATTTTAAATGTCAAAATGTTACTGCAATAAATATTTGTTCCCCCACCCCTCTCCTGATGCAATTTATGAGTGATCTAAGGCCATCCCCTGTAAAATGTAGGTACTTGATCTATCTTGTTTCTAGCAGAACATACACTATCATTTGTAGGTGGATGGATGGATGGAAACGAATCAAGGAGAGAAGCAACCTAGAACTAAGGAGAAATTTTGTAACAGTGAGAACAATTAATCAGTGGAATGAGTTGCCTCCAGAAGTTGTGAGTGATCACTGGGGCTGATGTGAGTGGGAACACTGCTCCCATTGGCCCTGCCTCGCCATCCCACTGTCTGCATGCCTGCAGTCACAACAGGCCAAGCCTCTTGGTGCATCCCAGCCTCTGCCTGCGCTGCCTGCTTCGCCTGCTACACCTGGGAGCCAGGCAGTGGCAGAAGCGGCTCTCCGCACTGTCCATGCTGCTGCTGCGCAACCTGCCCTACCTGAGTTCAGCTCTGGCTGCCACCCTGCTGCTGCTCTCATGGCTAAAACTGTATATCATTTTGCATTGGCAGCAACCCCAACCTGTGATTCATCTTAAAAAAGAGGATGCAGTCATAACCAGAACAAATTAAATATCACACCTTTCTGCTGAAGACTATTATTATTTCTTCTAGAATCCTACCCCAAAATAAATATTTTCTCCAGGAATGTTTCTTTATGTACATATTCCCTTGGAGTTTAGGGAGAGTTTTGAAAACTTATGGATTTTTTTTTCTTCCATGCAGAACAGACAGTACAGTCTATTTCAATGTTTTCCAACTGGTGCCTTTGGGATTATAACTCACAGAATACCCTTGTAGTTTGAAAATTCTTGGACTTTCAGTTCAAATACATAAGGAAATATTAAGTCAGGAACAGCAATCCTCTCTGAGAAGTATAACTTTGTGATGGCGTACATAGAAAGTTGAAATCCATTGACAATATTGGCAATGATTAATGTTCAGAATCTTGATAATATATAATTGGGAAAACAGAAAAACAGAATAACAGAGTTGGAAGAGATCTTGGAAGTCTTCTAGTCTGACCTCCTGCTTAGGCCTACACCACCCTACACCACTTCAGCCAAATGGATATCCAACATCTTCTTAAAAATTCCCAGTGTTGGAGCATTCACAAGTTGTTCCACTGATTAATTGTTCTATCTGATTGTTCTAATTGATAAAAAATTCAGAGTCTCTGCAATTTTTATTATTTCTTTCGGTTCTACATGAAGGAGGCCTTTCGGGAGGGATTTTAGACAAGTGGGAGTGGAATATAGAGCCGAGGTGGCGCAGTGGTTAGAGTGCAGCACTGCAGGCTACTTCAGCTGACTGCAGTTCTGCAGTTCAGCTGTTCAAATCTCACCGGATCAAGGTTCACTCAGCCTTCCATCCTTCTGAGGTGGGTAAAATGAGGACCCGGATTGTTGGGGCAATATGCTGAGTCTGTAAACCGCTTAGAGAGGGCTGAAAGCCCTATGAAGCGGTATATAAGTCTAACTGCTATTGCTATTGCTAATATTGAATTGTGAGCCACCAAATTCATTTGCTGAGATGGACAGCTATAGAAATCTAAGTAAATCAAATCAATCAATCATTTAGTATGTTACCAGAGGTGGTATTCAGCAGGTCTGGAGAACCAGTAATGGAAAGTCTGAGTAGTTAGGAGAACCAGTAAATACCACCTCTGATTGGCCCTTCCCCCATCTATTCTCTGTCTCTTGAATCCCAGCTGATCAGGAGGAAATGTGGATTTTGCAGTAACCTTCCCCTGGAGGGGGGAGGGAATGTAGATTTTACAGTATCCTTCCCCTGCCATGCCCACAGAAGCGGTAGTAATTTTTTTTTTGAATCCCACTACTGTATGTTACCCTAAAGATAGTCCTCAAATTACAGCCACAATTGGGACCAGCAAATTCATCATTATATGGTGTGGTCATTAAGTGAGACATCATGTGACCTCACCTTACTTTAAAACCTTTCTCCATGGTCATCACATGAACACAATTTGCTTCCCCTTTGACCTTTCTGGTTGGAAGCTAGCCAGTTATCCGAAACCCAGCTAGTTACAAGGATGTATATTACTCTCCCTTCAATTCAGGACTGGTAGAAATACTTCTATTGCAAAATTATTATCTTACACACAAGAGGAATATTTCACAAGATGGACTCCTCTCAATAGCTGAATACTCTGCAAGATAAAAATCTTTTTTTATTATTTTTCAAATTCTTGCTCTGAAAGCTTCTTGTATTTCAAAAGCTGTTCATACACTTAAAATCTGAAAACATTATGAGAAACCTACGCCTTGGGTTATCTATGAACCATTAGGCCGTGTAAAATAGATAGCGCACAGATTATGCCAATCTAGCCTTCCTTTTTATAGCGAGGTACATCTGCAGAGAGAATATCAGGTCAATTGGTCAGAGAGTTGCACGGAAGCCCTGGGCGTTTGAAGTATGATTAGGCTTTTCTTTTCTGAAAATCAGATATGATGAGAAAAGGAAAAGGGAAAACTGAGTCAGCCCTTCTAAAGGACTCTCAAAACATTGTCTTGCATTATATTCAGCACAACTGTGTATCGAACCTATGACTTTTATAAGACTCTGGCTGATCCTTTGCATTTGGCTGTGGCAGTGGTGGATTCCTACCGGTTCGGACTGGTTCAGCCAAATCAGTAGGAGCTTGGCAGGCTAGGTCTCTGGAAGTGGCAGTGACCCAGGCCTACCACGCCCCCGAACTGGTTGTCCTGTAGGAGCCGCCATCTTGGTTTTGGCTTCTGCACATGTGCAGAGCAATTTTTGTTGTACTGCGCATGTGCGTATAGTGGGTATCAAGCTTGCATGTGGCATGTCCCTGAGTAGTGGCTGCCGGAACCCACCATTGGGCTGTGGAGATAGGTGAACTCTGTTGAGGATGTGAGTTTTTGTATTGGGGTTGTTTTGTTTTAGTCAGGTAATCATAAGTTGCATACTGTTATGGGGGTTTTGAAGTTTATATGTCACCCCTGGTCACTGATGTGAGAACAGCTTTATAAATTCTTTAAATAATCAAGAAAACTATGAAGGTTTTTCTGGAGAGCACTGGCACAGAAGATATTCTGTCTCTTGGTCCCGTATTTCATTCTCAAGTAACACTCTAGAGATCATGGCTCTCCATTTTGAAAAATGTTGATCTAATGATGCCTAACAAAAAAGATGTAGCTTTATAGATTTTTCTAAACACTGAGTGGGTGGAAGATAAACACGGCTCTCAAGAGGGCATGCTTTTCTGCCTAGGAATGTCAAAGGAGGCATCCTCCCATATGCCAAAAGGACAGGCTTCTTATGGTGAGGAAGTTTGGATAAAGGGCCTCTTGTGCACAAGTTAACAGGAAAGGCAGCCTTTTAAATAGTCATATATTAAGAGCCATGGTGGTGCAGTGGTTAGAATGTAGTACTGCAGGCTTCTTCTGCTGGCTGCCAGCAGTTCAGCAGTTCTATTCTCACAGGCTCAAGGTTGACTCAGCCTTCCATCCTTCTGAGGTGGGTAAAATGAGGACCCAGATTGTTGGGGGCAATAGGCTGACTCTGTAAACCACTTAGAGAGGGCTGTGAAGCACTGTGAAGCTGAATATAAGTTTAAGTGCTATTGCCATTAAGCTGTTACAGTCTTTAAAAGTCAACATCAGCATAACACCTTAGAGCCTAGTAAAGAGTAACAAACCTGACAGTTCTTTCATTGCTGACACCATATGTTGACTATATGCTGCCACAATTAGTGGGAAATCCCCTAATTGCAAATTGTACACACTTTTTCAGGGTATCGCCAAGTAGAGTGCATTGTAATCAACAAGACAAAAGGCATGATGTATCCAAGGCATAGGTAATCAATGCCCAATCTGAAAGGGATGCAGACCAGATATTATTTTGCAAAACTGCCCCCCCCGCATCACCTGAGAAGTCAGTGGCAACTGGAAAATCAGGGAACATTCCCCTCTTGGAGAAAGTGGAATCCCATCTAAAGCTGGATGAATCTTACCCCCTGCATTACACTTCCTATTTACCAAATAGCATGTTACATTTGGAAGAATATCAGCTTATTCCCTTTCAACCAAATCAGAACTTAGATAATTTTAAACAGTCAACATCATGTGAAGTAATAGTACCACTTTAAAATTGCCTTGGTAAGACCACAATTGAAATATTGCATCCAGATTTGGTTGCCACAATATATTAAAAAATGTTCTCTATGAAGAGTGCACAGAAGAGCAACAAAATTGATTAGGGGACCAGAAGCTAAAAGATATGAAGAATGGTTGCAGGGATTGAGTTTGTCTAGTTTAATGAAAAGAATGAAAAGAAGGACTAGGGGTAACAAGATAGCAGTGTTCCAGTACCTAAAGGACTTTCACAAAGAAGAGAGAGTCAAGCTATTCTCCAAAGCACCTGAGGGCAGTGTTATTCTGGGAAATAAACCAACTGCTTTTTAGAATTGTATAAGTAAGAATAGAACAATAGCACTATGTGACATCTCACTCCAGATTCCAGAAGACCTTCTTAAATGGTTTCATCTTGATGTTGAACAACACTGGAGATAAGATGGAACATTATGAAGTACTATGAGTCAACAAGTTTAGTTGTCAAAGTGGGGTCTCTTGGCACCCTTCTTTCATACAATTTGATGGGATGAAGCAGACCCACAAATATGTCTACTTCTCATGTAGCAGAATAAGAGTTCAAAGCAGAGGTGGTATTAAGCAGGTTCTGACCAGTTCTGGACAACCGGTAGTGGATTTTTTTTATTAAAGGTTTTTTATTTTTCAAAACAGACACAATACAAAAAAATCCTTTCTTTACATACTGTAGAAAGTGTATCAGTTGGTTACAAAAAAATTTCATGCATTTCTTTCACAGATACCCATGATTCATATTAATTCTAGTATTTTAAATCAAATATATTTGTACATATTACCATCATCCTACCCCCATTCTCATTTGACTATAATTGTTTAAATGTCCTTCATCATAAAACATACCAAAACTCAAGACATAACCACATACTGGCATCTCTTTTGCTATTTCTAGTATCCCAATAACCCTATTCCTTATAGTCTATTCTAGCTAAACATCAATAACATTTAGTAACAAAGGTTTCTAATCTTCCTTTCCAAATCACTGTTTACAATTTACATCCAATTTCCCCATTTTTAGCCATACCTATATATACATTGTTATCATTATCTCTCCTTTATTTGACTATATCCATTATCATAATTTAGTTCTTTTTTATTAATCTTTATATGTAACCAAACCATTTCTCATCTTCCTTTCATAGATATCATTCAATATTCATATCCAATTACTACTTGTTATACCAATTCATATGTATACATTATTATCATTTTCAATTGCTTATTTAACCATATCTATTGTCACTACATTTCACTAAGTCCAACTAGTTTTAGATTAAACACTTTCATCTATCAGCCTATATCTTTCCAGTAGCGAAACAGTCTCATGTCTTCTGCCATTTGTGGCATCAGTCCTCTAATCGTCTCTTTAATCAAGTTTGTATGGACTCTTCTTTGCAACTCCTTGTTTATTGATTCTCTCATGTAATTTCGATTCCCTTCTTCTTTTTCCTTAATCAGCTTGTCTTTAATTGTCAGTGTTGTTATTGATGGTGTTACTAATAAAATTTCTCCCTTTAAATCCATAAGTTCTTTTATTTTTTCTTCGTCTATGTCTTGCCATCTAGGGTAGGGTTCCCATCCATCTAGTTCCCCTTTCCATATTCCACTTTTTCCATTTCCAAACAGAAACCATTCACCATAGATGTCAGCAGATTTGATTTCTTTGTAGTCATTTTTCTCTTTATTGCTTGGGACTCTACCCTCTTTTTTCCCATTTGATAAGCATCTCCATCCTTTTCAGCATATTTTTCTGTTAGGTGTTCTAATTTTTCAAACATTTTCTCAAATGTATTTGATAATTTCTTAAACATTACCTTTTGCAAGATGACAGTTTCTCTGTTGTTGGAAATAATCCATTGTTTCCAGGTGTTAAAACACTGCTGCTCTGACTTGGAAGATTTTTACAAGGTTCACCATGAGATCTCTGGTTAAGGGTATACTTCAAAGGAACATTTGTATAAACAAATGGTGCTTTACTTCTTATCACTTTCTATAAACAAACTGTGAGATTTTAAAGTTCCAGATCAGAATAATCAGTAGTGGAAGTAAAAGTATTTTGTTTTCAGTGCTCAAGTTTCCAGGCTTCGAGTAGCAGTTATCTCTCCCTTTGTTGTTACAATTGTTGCAATTCTCTTTGTTCTTTTTGTATCTTTTAATATTCCAAGTTTAAAAAAAAAAGTCAAATTCTTACATGAAATAAAGAAGAAAGAGTAAAAGACCATGTAGTGATTAATAAGGATACGTTTAGTCCGTAGGTTGTGAAAGTAATAGTAAAAATTTTAGAAGAAGAAAACTTGATCCATTCATTTCATAAATTCCATCCATGAAAATAACGTTTAAAAATTAAGATAATACACTGACCAAAATCATCCAAAGCTTAATTCCGCCGCTTATTTCTTTTATTCTTAGATTTAAGTTTTTTATAGGCAGGCTCTTTTAAAACAAATAAAAATTCATCACCATCTGTAAACACTTTCTCTTCCATTTCCTTCCATTTTGGAGCCATCCCTACTTCATCAGCCTGGGGGCTGAGCTTTTAACGCCAGCTGAGAGACCTTCCCCTGTATCAATCAGGGACTTTGCTATGTCCCTGTGATCAGCAGAACGTAGTCTTCCTGTTCACTGTCTCTACGGGACGGTTTAGGTCCGATTGGACCACCCAGTGAAAAAAGTATTGACAGCGATCTTGGAGCATCGAGATTGGATGACCATTTCATAGCAACATAGTCTCCTCCTCCCCGGTAATGGAAATTTTGAGTAGTTTGGAGAACTGGTAAATACCACCTCTGAATCTGCCCCTGCCCCCATCTATTCTCTGCCTCCTGAGTCCCAGCTGATTGGGATGAAATGGGGATTTTGCCATAACCTTCCCCTGGAGTGAGGAGGGACTGGAGATATTACAGTATCCTTCTCCTGCCATGCCCACCAAGCCATGCCTACAGAACCGGTTGTAAATTTTTTTTGAATCCCACTACTGGTTCAAAGGCCCCTAAAATTTGGCCTTACTCTTTACTCAATGAGACCCATTCTTAGAGATCTTATTTGGCTTTTCAAGAAGAAAGAAAGCATGTGGGTACAATGGCATCAACCAACAATATTATTTTTCCAAATTCTATTGCAGGGTTTTTCAAACTCTGAAAAATTAGTCTATGAAAAAACGTTCACAAACTACCATTTTTTAAATCACTAGAGCTTTGTTTTTTGATGAGGGGTTTGGAGATTTAAGAAGGAAGATGATTTGGGTCCTGAACATTTTGAAATCCTTGTTTTACAGATTAGCAAAGGCATTGACAGTATCCCAGTCAAACAGTATGGAACATTTCCTAAATACATTCAGGAAACCGTCCAGATTCAGCAGGCACCTGGATGGGATCATTTTAACTGGTACTTCATTATTGCAAACACTGATCAGTATACAGTCTGTCTGTAATTACCAAACCAAAGGTTCTTTATCTTTAGATCACCAGTTGCATTTAGACAGAAAAGCAAATCTAATGAATATCCTTCGTGGATCCAGATACCAGCTTAGAGAAGTTGATGGCTATCACAGAAGTCTAATCTGTCCCTTAAGGCTACCAAAGGAGTCGATGATAATTATTTTACAAATAACTGAACTGGCATTGAAGAGCAGAACGTTCAAGTTGGAGGTACAAATCAGGGGTGAAAGTCAGCAGGTTCTGACAGGTTCTGGAGAACCAATAGCGGAAATTTTGAGTAGTTCACAGAACCGGCAAATACTACCTGTGGATGGCCCCAGAATGGGGAATGGAGATTTTGCAATATCCTTCCCCTGCCATGCCCACCAAGCCACTCCCACAGAACCAGTTGTAAAAAAAATTGAATTTCACCACTGGTACAAATCCTTTTCTTATCTTCATTTTTCAATCAATCATTCCAGAATAGAGCTGGAATGGATATTTGACATCTTCTACACCAATGTCCTGCTCAAACAGGACACCCTATACAATTTGAGACACGTGGATGTCCAGTATTTTCTTAAAAACCTCCCGTGATGAACAACTTCTGAAGGCAACCTGTTCCACTGGTTAATTGTCCTCACTTTCTCAAATTTCTCCTTAATTCCAGTTTGCTTCTCTCCTTAATTGGTTTGGTTTATTAGGTTTATATGGTTTCCACCCATTGCTTCTTGTCTTGCCTCCTGATGCTTTGGGAAATAAGTTGATCCCCTCCCCTCTTCTTTGTGGCAGCCCCTAAAATACTGGAATCCTGCTTTCTTAGTATTTTTCTAGTATTTCCTTAGCCAAGCTACAAGAAAGCCAGTCATCAGTCTGATTGCTTTCCCTGGCGATGACCAATGTACAATCTCCCATCATATCTTCCCCTGACAGTGATTGCTTCAATGCTCACTCCCAAATACCATGGATGTCACCCATCAAATTGTCTACCTGGCTTTCTTGTTTGCTAACTAAGTTTTCTGCATCATTACTTCACTTTGCATTTCAGTAAATTTCAATTATTAGCACTGGCAATGTTGCCTCTTCTGGGGATGAAACCTGTGAAATGAACATCTAGTGACACTTCTAATAAATTTTGCCAAACTAATTACTAGAATGGCAGAGTTTCTTTAGTTTTATTACTAATGTACTTTAATGATAGTAAAAAATATTCTCTTTGGATTAGATTCTCTCCCCGCCCCCTGCCCCCCCACACAAATATATTGGAGAATAGATTCTAGGTCTTTTATGGAGTAGCAACCTTGAAGGACATTTTTAAAATAATAATATATACAACAAGAAAATATGAGAAACAGGATTTAGAGATCTACAAAGAAAAATTGATCTATTTCATAATGGTTAAAAGAAAACCAGACAGCAAGACATATTTGCTTAAAAGTACATTTAACTTCTGAAGTCTTTTCTTTATAGGGCATCCAAAACTGGTATTTATCATTGTAACCAGAGGCAATCTTCACATAACCTGCAATTTTTATCACTTTTATTACAATATGCTGGGCTAAATACCTAAAAGGGTAGAACTTTTTGTTCCCAGACTAGAGGCACTGTGAGTCTAACTGTAGGTTCATTTGAAACAAAACTATTAAGAGACACAACAATAATAATCCTACTTTCACAAATATGTAAAAGCTAAAGAAGTTATATTAACTTTTCAATTAAAAGCAAGCCTAAAATGATGGTGTAAGGCAGGAGCGTCAAACCCGATTTCATTGAGGGGCTGCATCAAGGTTGTGTTTGACCTCAGGGTGGAGGAGGCATGTTGGGGGCACTTGTGGTGGCCTGAGCACTCTGCCAGCGAAAACGGGCTCCCGAGCTCCATTTTCAGCTGTGATGGTCACCTGCAACCCCTCTGCCAGTGAAAATGGAGCTCTGGAGTGCCACCAAACTCCGTTTTTGCTGGCAAAGGCACATTTGGCCACTCCTTTGCTGTTTCCAGGGCAGCCCCATGGGTCACATCTAAGTACCCAGTGGGCCAGATTCAGCCTCTGGGCCTTGAGCTTGACACCCCTGGTGTAAGGAAATGACATGGTGGAATAATGGCTCAGTAATCAGAACAGAGGATAGAAGTTAAGTAACTTTTTCGTCGCATTCAAACTATTTTTTTAAAAAATTGAATCTAATGTGAAACACAACTAGTGACAGGCAGAGAAGCTCTGCATTACCAGTTGTCCTCAACCTATGACCACAATTGAGCCCAAAATTTATGTTGCTATCTGAGATAGTTGTTAAATGAATTTTGCCTCATTTTATGACTTTCCTTGCCACAAATGTTAAGTGAATCACAGTTGTTAAATTAGAAACTCGGTTGTTAAGTGAATCTGGCTTCCTCATTGACTTTACTCATCAGAAGGTCATCTGTAACCACTGGATTATTCTTAACTAGACTAGACTAGAATATAGAATAGAATAGAATAGAATAAACAGAGTTGGAAGGGACCTTGGAGGTCTTCTAGTCCAACCCCCTGCTTAGGCAGGAAACCCTAAACCACTCCAGACAAATGGTTATCCAACATCTTCTTTAAAACTCCCAGTGTTTGAGCATTCACAACTTCCAGAAGCAAGATGTTTCATTGATTAATTGTTCTAACTGTCAGGAAATTTCTCCTTAATTCTAAGTTGCTTCTCTCCTTGATTAGTTTCCATCCACTGCTTCTTGTCCTGCCCTCAGGTGCTTTGGAGAATACCTTGACCCCCTCCCTGTGGTCATAAAAGGTGATCACATGACACCGGGACTCTGCAACTGCCATAAATATGAACCATTTACCAAGCATTTGAAATTTTGGTCACATGACCATGAGGATGCAACATGTGTTTAGTGTGAAAAAAAATTTTCAGTGATGATGCAACTTCAAATGGTCACTAAATGAACTGTGGTAAGTTGAAGGTTATTCAATTTGATTAAAAAATGTTTTTTTAGAAAAGTGAAATGATTTTTGTATAAATGTTCATGGATGAATTATCATGTTCTTATTGTGTTACAAGTTGGCTAAAGTTCCTGTCCTTCAGAACACTAATCTCTCCAGGGCCTGACTCTGCAGCATCTCTGGGGTCTTGCACTTCACTTGTCCTTTAAAAAGCATCCTCTGGAAGCATCTCCCATGAGGCTTCTTTGGGAGCAGGGCTATTATCATTGCAAGAGGTAACCCAGCTCTTGAGAAATGGTTTGAAAATGTCACTTTCTCCCTGGAGGACTTCCGAGAAATCATCCACCCAATTTCTTTGCCCACAAATTTGGTGGAGAATTTCAAAAGGCCATTTGGCTTCAGCTCTAGATAGTATTAAGTGTACTATTTATATGCATATACTATTTGTAAGCCTCCCAACATACAGAAGATCTCATGGCTGATTACAGCATATTAAGAACTGGGTAAAATAAAAGCAAGTGAAAGACATGAATGTAAAGCAAGAGAAATAAACAATAGGATATTTAAGAAACACAAATCATGATCAGGCTCTAAATGTTAACTCCCAAATGTAGAGTAAAATCCGGGTCTTCACTATCTGACAAGAAAGAGAGAGAGAGAGGGAGGGAGGGAGGGAGGGAGGGAGGGAGAGAGAGAGAGAGAGAGAGAGAGAGAGAGAGAGAGACTATCAGCACAACTTCATCTCTAGGTAAATCAAAGTTTGGAAGATACTTCGGAGAACATCTAGACTAGTGATGGTGAACCTTTTGGTAAACGCGTGACCAAATTGTGCATGCGTGCACGATAGCGCACACATGCCCCACTTCCACAATGCAATGTTTCCTGCTCACATGTGCATATGCTCGTGACCCCCTGTGCATGCACACACGATCCCCCCTGCGTGGCGGGGGGATAGTTTTTGCTCTCCCCAGGCTTCAGGAAGCCTTCAGAGACTGGGGAGGGCAAAAAACAGGCCCAAAAGCTCATTTCTGACGTTCTGGTTGGCCCATTTTTTGCCCTCCCCAGGCTCTGGAGGCTTCCTTAAGCCTGGGGAGGACCCTCCTGGAGGCCCTCTGGAAGCCAGAAATGGATCCTTTGTGAACTTCTGGTTAACCTGTTGAACCCTCCCCAGGCTCCAGTGGTTTTCCTGAAGCCTGGTGATGGCAAAAGCAGCCTCTCCAGCCCTCCGGAAGGCCGAAAATCAGCTGTCTGGTGCATACATACGCGCTGGAGCTGACTGCTCACATGCCAGCAAATATGGCTCCACGTGCCACCTGTGGTACACGTGCCATAGGTTTGCATCATGGATCTGGACCTACCCAGTACATTTCTATTGTGGTCTTTAATGATTCATGCAACGAATCACATGGTTTAATGTGGCTTCCCCAATTAGCTTTGCTTATTTGAAGTTTGCTGGAATTGTAATCATGTGATTGATTACAAGATACCACAACTGTCATAAATGCAAAGCAGTGTCCAAGTTTTCCATTTGTGATCACATGACTGTGATGATAGCCTGACAGTCATAACTTCAAGAACAGATAATAAGTCACATTTTTTCTAAAGCCATGGTAACTTTAAACAAACAATTGTAAACTTAGGACCACCTCTTCATTTTCTTTCTGCAGTTGTTCTATTTTTACTTTTATTTCTTTCCTCTCTATCCTTTTCTTCCTTTCTATTTTCTTCCCAGGAGCCATTCTTGACACTGCTAACTTAGGCTTTTTCATCTTCTAGTTGCCGAACTCTCATCCTGCTTGAATACTTGATTAATTCCCATGTTTTCACCATTGATACATAAAATAGGAATAGATTGGTTGCAGTTACTTATTATGCCCCTGTGAATGGTCATAATACAAAAGCTAGAGATTCATTTGGGAAAACATCTAATTTTCTGAACAAATGTGATTTATTGGGGGTGGCAGGAATACACTATTAAGCAAAATGGGACAACTTGCCGTGGCTATGGCCAATTGGCCTAGACCAACTCACCAGGGGGCAGCTCACCATGGCCAACTTGCCACAGCACAATTCAACAATTCAATTATTTAATATTATTTTAAAAAATTATTTTTTGTCATTCACATTTCATTTCCATTTGCATTCTTTCTTTAATGATTCTATTCCTCCATTTCTTTGATATTAGTGTAACACTTGTCCTCTGGCAAGTTGTCCTATGGTGAGTTCGCAAGTTGGCTGTAGGGAGTTGGCTATAGCAACTTACCTGTGATGAGTTGATTCCAGGCATGGTACTTTATTGTTCTAGGACTTAATAAAATCTTGAAAGTCCATCCAAAATTCTCTCTGTCTCTTATTAAATTGAAGCAAGATTATTTTTTCTTTCTTTCTCGTGTTTCCTTGAATCTCTTGACTGAATAATCCTTGACAAAATTCTTCTTTGACAGTTCACTTATATCTTCCCTAGTGCTGTAAATTGGAAGCAAGTGATTGAGAATCATATTTATTGCATGAGGACGCTTAGAAAATGAACTACTTATTCCAACAATGAGTTCTCTCTCTCTCTCTCTCTCTCTCTCTCTCTCTCTCTCTCTCTCTCTCTCTCCCTCCCTCCCTCCCTCCCTCCCTCCCTCCCTCCCTCCCTCCCTCTCACTCTCTCTCACACACACACAGGCAAAAGATACACATAGTAAAAGAATTAATGTTATTCCAAGGATACTATTGATCTGGTTGGTTATGAAAAAATGACACAATTTATAAAGGGTGCAAGGGTGAAACATGCACACATATACACACAAACACATTTTAGGTTTGTCTCCTTATAGGAAAATTCATCTTTGCCTATAGATAAAATGAAAAATTTATTCAACATTTCATCAACATTGAAATGAAAGGAATTCCAGTAAGGGATTAGCAGGAAGAGACTGAGGAGAAATTCCTCACAATGTTAACTACCGTAGTGAAAAACATGAAGTGTAATGCATGTCCATGTTTAATTAACCCAGTAATTAAATTATTCCTTTGCTTTTTCTTTATTCAATTAGTTTAGCACTTTCACCCTTCATGCCGTTAGTCATGCAGCTAGTGTTACTGTTGCATTCTAATATCCACATGCAGCCTCTTTCTATTCCTTCTGACAAAATGGATTCACTAAAGAACGGTGTATATGCCCAGCTTTGTATTGGTTTTTTACTTCCTTCTTTTCTATTTTTAACATTACTTTTTTGTTAAAAAGAAATATAACAATTGTATTGGTATCCACCTTCTGCATTTTCTTCCCTAGAATATTAGGAATAAGAGCTATCTGCAAAATAATGTCAGTGAAATCATATGACAAGAAAGCAGGTGAAAAATTCTCCAGACCATCTCCCCCCCCCAAAAAAAAAACAATCTAGAGAAACTCTGCAGAAAATTAGAAAAAAAATCACTTCAATTCAACTTGGGAATATCAGTTTGTCTTAGGGTTTTTAATTCTTTGATGAGATGCTTCATTTCACGACTGAAGTGCTTTGTATCGAACTGGATGTTCTCACAGCACTGATTTTGTGGGAACCTGATGGGTTACTAAAATGCCTATGCGTACGCAAATCTGGAACTTTAAAAATGAAATTATAATTAACAATCAAGCAATAGAATTTATTAAGTAACAATTGAGGTTCATAGCGCAAAAGGCAATTACCCATATTTTTCAGAGTATAAGATGCACCTTTTTCCCCTCAAAAGAGGGTGAAAATTTGGGTGCATCTTATAAACTGAATACAACATTTTTGGACTACCTGAACCCCACCCACTGTGCAAAAATAGATGTGCAGATGTTTTGGGAGGCTTGCAAAGTCCTCCTGAGGGCTGGGGAAGGCAAAAAAAAAGAGTAAAAGGTCTGCTGTTTTTGTCCCCCCCCCCCAGCCCCCAGGAGCACTCTACAAGCCTTCCAAAGCCTCTGCATGCTCTTTTTTAAAAAAACAAAACAAAACAAGGCATGTAGATGGTTTGGGAGGCCTGCAGAGTGCAAAAACTCTTTTTAAAATTTACCTCTCCAAAATCATGGGGCGTCTTATACTCCAGTGCGTCTTATAGTCTGAAAAATATGGTAAATTGCAAGTATTCTTCTTCTTCCTCCTCCTCTTCTTTCTTTTTCTCTTCCTTTTTTTTACCACTTTAGGTGTCAAGGGAAATACAAAGTTTTGGTTTTTGCTCTTCTGGTTGGCCTCAACCATTGATTAAATAAAAAGTGATTAACAATATACAGGAAACTTAGCACGCTGTTAAATTCAGTGAAAGAAAGACAAAACATCCCAAGAAATAGTATATTCAGTTTCATGGAAGAAAACTAAAGCAGAAATTCCAAGGGGTCAAGGAAATGGATATTCAATGAGTTATTTGTTTTACATAGTATTCACCTACAGAAGGGGAAGGCAGAAAGAGAAAGATAGAAACTCCTGCCACACCATAGACATCCATATTTTTTTAAGCTTTTTGCCATAGCAAAAAGGGCAATACATTTAAAATCTGTAGGATTCACCCCACACACCTCTACACATGTGCCAAGTGGGAGGGTCTGGTTTTTGTTTGTTTGTTTGTTTGTTTTTTTGCACAGGATCTGCTTTGTATGGGGATGAAAATTAAGAAGAGAGGAGGTTTTGGACACAAAGAAAGAGTGGGGCAGAGAGACAGAAAAAATATATTTCCTCTCCAATGTGTGGCTGTAGAAACACACCATTGTTGTGCTCAAAGATTGGTACTAGATGGATCTTCTGATAGTTGGAAGGGAAAGGGGCTTATGAGTAGCTCGCTTGCCAGTGCTGCCTGGCCTAATTAGCTTGGTCTACTTCTTGGCTTCCTAAGGTCAGGATTCTCTAAGAACTGGGGCCTCAGAGCAATTCATAGGATAGGCCCTTTACCATACCTCCTCTTTGCCTGATTCTGGAGCCAGCTATCAGGATGAAATTAGCTGGCTCTCCCAGGTTGCAAAGTCCAACACAGAGAACCTACTTTGAGAACATGGGAAGACTCTGCCTTTGAAATCAAAGAAGGCAATCAACCCAATGAGCTAAATTTAGTTCTGTAAGGCCCAGACATTTCCTGGATGCTATTACGCCAAGTGAAGGTCCTTCTATGCATTTGGGGTTCACTCAGGCTGGACTCAAAGATTTTCCAAACTCCTTTGGATTAACAAAAGAGATTCCAAAGAAGAGCCTATAAATCACTGAAAATCACATCCCTATTCTAATAAAAATGGATCCAGGGATTGGTAACATTCATTATCTTGTGCAGCATTATCTTGTTTTTTTTTTTTGTTACATCTTTGATGGTTTTGCCAAGTCCCACAATCAGCAATGCAAATACAAAGAGCTAAAGGGAGATGTTTGTCCATTCTCAGTTCATTGAATTCTTTTAATATCTTCTTTGTTCCCTGTCATTACTAGAACTGATGTACACAATAGGGTCAGGTAAGCAGCAATTGAAAGTAATTGGTCCTTTCACCATCTAGATCTGTCTGCCAGAGACTCTTTCTAACCACATAATAAAGGAACCATTTCCAGCAATCTGTGCTTTCGATCTGTTGGTTTGATCATATACTTTCATTATTCATTGCACAAACACTGACTCAAACTGGGGTACAATTTAGAGCAGGGGTGTCAAACTCAAGGTCCGGGGGCCAGAACTGGCCCATGGGGTACTTAGAACTGGCCCCCTGGGATGCCCTGGAAACAGCGAAGGATGCCTTGTGCCTCTGCCAGAAAAAAACAGAGCTCAGGAGGGCAAGCTATTTTCGCTAGCAGAAGGTTGCAGGAGGACGTTGCAGTCACAAATGGAGCTCAGGAGTCCGCTGTCAGCCTCTGCTTTGCTGCTGCTTCGGCTGCCATGAAACGGGGAGGGAGGGCATGGTATTTGGGAGGGGTTACTAATTGTGCTGGAGGAAGATTCTGGAGCTCAGCTGCTTGTCGGACTATGCATGCGTAGGAGGTTCCCGCCAAGACTAACGGCACTGACATTCCATCTTGGTGATGCCTTTTGAAGTTATCTCACACCTGACACTTGGGAGAATTATGATTGGACTGTAACGGTGATGCCAAGGGGTGGGGAATGGGCTATTCTATATATCAATCGCTTTCGCGCCTAAATAATCAGTCTTCGCTGCGCTATGCCTTTAATCATTTGTAATTAGTAAAAGTACACTTGATTTCTACCTACGGAATCTCGTGGTCTTCTTTCCTAATTACCCAATGGAGAGGTACTGACATACGCTTTTGCTGGCAGAGTACTCAGGCCACCATAGGCGCCCCCATCATGAGTGACGTCAAGTTGGCTACGCCCCCCCACCCAGGCCCCCCACCCCGAGGTCCAACACAACCTTGATGCAACTCTCAATGAAAACGAGTTTGTCACCGCTGATTTAGAGGGGAGGGGAGGAAATCATCACATTTAAAATAAAGCTGTGTGAAGCAGTGCCTTACTTCATCTGAAGTGGAGCACGAAAAACTGCCTTGTAGACCTGATCTGCAGAGCTTTGCCTTGTATCAACAATACAAGCCAGATTCTCAGCTCTTTTGAAATATCACTCCATGTAAAGCACCGAGGGGGAAAACTATTGGCGATATTACCTTTCAGCAAAATGCTCATTTGATTTAGGAAGCAGCATGCATATAATCGAGTCAGTAACGAAATTAATTGTGAGTACCTGGCATCTCTCCAAACAAACAGCATTCAGTCCTTCGTTATCTCAAATTGCTTCTGTCGCTAATTAATCAACTCTTCATTCATAACTCCATAGATCTAGTTCAGCTTACCGTCTAAAGAAATAACACTGAATAAATTAATTATGCTTATTCTCTGAATTTATTTTATATAAAAAGTAAAGGGAGCCTACTCGTGAAAAAAAAAGTTGGAAGGTAATGCAATATGTAATGTGCGATTTCAAAATAAGATGCTCAGGAATACAAAGCTTAGTTTCCAGTCGGTCTTTTGTCAAATGATTGTAGCTGATTAACACATTCATTTGTTTTGTTTTTCCCTCTCCTTTTCTCTGGACTTCCAGTTGGATTTTCTGCAAAAGGTTTTGGTGCATCCTTGTGTCCAAATCCTGTAGAATAAATCTTTATGTATTTCCTCCAAAACAAGATGTGCTGGAGCAGTGGTGGGTTTCAAAAATTGTTCGAACCTACTCTGTGGGTGTGGCCTCCTTTGTGGGAGTGGCTTGCCGCCCATGTGACTGGATATGAAGATGCCGACGACACTTGTCAGAACCACCTTAAATTACCTCACACATAGCACTGGCATGCATAAGAATATGATGTAAACTTGTTTTTTAAAAGGCATCTTTGGTTTGCATTAAAACAACTTCAACACACACAATGTTCTGATTGCGCCACAAATGCAGTAGTCATCCTTACCCTTCACAGAGGCACTGAGTTTTATAAATATGAGCATGATAGTGTAGAATAATCATATCCAAGGACCAGTGGTGGGTTTCAAAAATTTTTGGAACCTCTTCTGTAGGAGTGGCCTGCTTTCCGGGTCTACTGGTGGAACCTCTTCTAACCGGTTCAGTAGATTTGACGAACCGGTTCTACCGAATAGGTGCGAACTGGTAGAAACCCACCTCTGTGCTGGAGGATCTGAGGTAGTGAGTCAGATTGAGAGTTGGCTTTCTCCTTGCAAAATTTTCAGAAATCCTGAGATTTTGTTTTTGCTCAAGGAGGATTAATAAATTACAGCTACTTTACTTCTCAATTTACAATAGTTCACTTAGTGACCATTTGAAGTTACAACAGCATTTCTAACCATTTTTCACACGCATGACCGTGGTAGTATCCCCATGGTCATGTGATTGACATTCGGATGGTTGACAACTGATTCATATTTATGACGGTTGCAATGCCTTGGGGTCACGTGATCATGTTTTGTGATTTTCTGACAAGCAAAGTCAATGGGGAAGCCAGATTAACTTAACGACCTTGTTACCAATTGAAAAATCACACTGATTTCGTTTTACAAATGTGGCAAGAAATGTCATAAAATGGGGCAAATTTAACAGACAATAAAATGGGGGCAAACTTATCACATTTCTCATTTATAAATTCTGGGCTCAAATGTGATTGAAATTGTAATTGTGATTGTAATTTAAGGAGTACCTGTACTAAGATACCACATATTTCCCTTCAGCTTCAAGTCCAAAAGAGCAGAGAAATTTTTTATAGAGACAAATATAAAACTCCACTATAGCTAAATGCAACACACCACATATTTATCATCTTCCCCAGCACACATTTGCCTGTCACCATAGCAAACCCTATCCCCTGTTCTAACTCACTCTCTAATATTCATCCGCCCACCTACTTTGCAAGCCACCTGGGGCTTCCGGCTTCCTCCTAGACAGCCTTTTCTTTTTCTTTTTCTTTTTTAAAAATATGAATTACTTTCAGAGCTGATGCTTTCCATTGTAGCATTCCTATCTCTATTTTTAAGAAAGCAAGGAGCTCGACAGATGCTCCACTGGGAAGACAAATCAGTTCTGATGAGAGCCAAGCCTAAGTGATATAATGGAAAGATTCATATTTCTCCCAGACAATTTATTTGAGCAAATTATTATGAACTTTGCTTCATTATACTTGGATTCACTACAAAGCCAACTCTGTGAAGTTGAGGTCTCTCTCAACTTGAGAGTAGGGTTGACTGATGTGTCACTGTGTGTCTATTAACACTGAGATAAGAACGACGTTGTTATGGGTGCTTCTTTCTCGAAACCTCTAGACCACAAGTGTCAAACTCGATAGCATCACATGAGAGAATGTGATGTGTCACAATGTTTTTTGCCTTTGCAGAGATGGGTTGGGCGTGGCCTGTGCATGACGCATCCAGCCCATGGGCCACCAGTTTTGACAGGCCTGCTCTAGAAGATCTAACTCCAGTGACTCTGGAATTATATTATATGCAGTTGAAAAATTTGAACAATGCAAGATCTCAGATCTCTAATTCATATGACGACCGCTTTGACTAAGAAAAGAAAGAGTTCAGGAAGAGTTCATGGCTACGTCTACATTACTCTTATGATAACCTTTATTATCTTCAAGACCCAACAAATAGCAATGCAAACGAGAAGACCTAATATGGATAGCTGCACAATCTCAGTATGAAAAGATAATAAAGTTATTCATGTATGATGGAAGGATGTATTCATTAATTAAATTTGTACACTGCATCAATCCTATTGCATTCTTTGCTGTCAGTGTTTTCAATGTGTTGATCGACCAGGGTATTAAAGATATGCAAAAGGGCTATCCGGGATAAATTATTCAGAGGCTGGGGCTTAATAAGTCAGGTAAGAAAAACCTTGTTCTTTTTCTTAGAATTATTAAAACTTACATATGAATCAAGAAGCTAGTGGCACAGGCTAAATATGACTATTGTTTCATATAAGAGCCACAGATTGAAGAGAATTAATTTTCTGAAATATTAACTACCATTTTCACAAAATAATTATTGCCATTTTCCTTTCATAATGTTCTGGAATATTGCTAATTCTAGGGCATTAAGGACTATGCAAAATGATGGTTGGGGAAATGCAGTTTTCTCACCATGGACAAACATATAAATAAACTGAGGAACTGGAAAGAAGCTGTTATATGCTGTGCTGTGCTATAGTTAGAATGCACTGAGAAGTTTAGAGAAATTGTTTTCTATTGAAAGAGTTCAGGGAAAACGTACTTTTACTGTCCCTGCCCATAGATGGCGCGAAGAACTTTGAGATGCCATAAGCACATGATACTAATTCAGTCATCAGTATTTGGCAAGTGTATCTCAACCAATTAAGTATATTGTGCTTATTATTCATGTGCCTTGTGATGAATGGCTGGTGTGGATCCACTGCTGAAATCTCTAATAAACCTGGGACTTTACTGTAACCTCTTCTAATCTGGTACATAGAGATCTGAATTTGGGAAAGGCACACATGATAATGAAAATGAATTAAAAACAAACCAAGTTCACAAGGTGGAAAGCGTATAATTAAAACCAGCTTCTTTTATCTCAATATTTCATTAAATAGATGGAACACTCAAAGATATATACAACACGCCTTTTAATTAAATTGTAGCTTCTTCTACACCAGCTCCAACATCCTGCAAATATTTCCGCACAACCATCCAAATGCAGTGTACTCAGTACCATAATCCCACAGCATTAAATCTACATCTAAAATTTCCAGAAATTTACAAACGTCTACAGTGCAGGGATGGGTTTACTACATTAGACTAAAACTGTGTGGTCCAGTTAATTCTACACAGAAGTACATGGGTTGACTTTGGGTCAGTTACTCTCTCAGATCAGCCAACATTACAAAGTTGGGTTATGAACATTAATCTATGCACCCTGATTAGAATTTCAAAAGAAAGGTGAGATCAGGGACGTGCAGTCACTAGAGGCAAGGGAGGCGTGGCCTCACCAGTCATGAGGAAAAGAAAAAGAATTTTAAAGATTTTTTTAAAAAATAATTAAAGCCAAGGTAGTTGCTGCCAGATTCACAGTGACTTGGAACATGCTTTGTGTTAACCATAGGAGGAGGCCAGAGAACTAGGGGCCTCCTGTGCATAAGGAATTTTTTGCCTTTTAAGAGATAACCAAGGGTTAACAAGCAAAGAATTCCTTATGCAAATGAGGCACGTATTCTCTCGCCTCCTGTAAAGGGCATTTTTAGAGGCTTTTTAGAGTTCTCTGGGAGCAACTAGCTCAGTCTGACAGAGCTCTGGCCTTTCATGAGGGGAGGGCAGGGCAGGGCAGGGAGAAGCAGAGTTGAAATCATCTCTGAAACAGCTGGAAAAGGTGCGTGTGTGGGGAGGGGGGAGCAATTCAAAAAGTTTGATTGCATACAAAACCATGTTGCCTTTTCAAACACACACACACACACACACACACACACACACACACACACAGCTGGATAAAAGTATATAAGCCCAGCTTCACTGATTACAAGTTTGAAAAGGCAACGTGATTCACCTGCAATCAAAGGCTCCGATTGGAAGGCAGCAGGGGAATGGGGGGCGGGGTATGGCAGAGGAGCTGCTTTCAAACCTTTGGAAAATATATCCAATCCAACTTCTGTGTTTGTGTTTGTTTGAGAGTGAGTGAGTGAGTGAGTGAGTGAGTGAGTGAGTGAGTGAGTGAGTGAGTGAGTGAGGGATCCAAGTTCTGTGTGTGTGTGTGTGTCTGTTTAAGAGAGGGGGGAGGGAGGGGAGAGGGAGGAAGGACGGGGAGGGAGAAGAAAAAGAATGGGAAAACTTATTTTGCAAGGGGGAAAAATGTCGCTTTAAATCGGAACTGAGCATGCCTGGCTGTGGAATTCTGGGAGTTGAAGTCCTCAAGTCTAAAAAGTGCCTCACCAGGCTTAAAGCTGACCGCACGTCACTGGGTGAGATATACATCTAAGTAAGAATTAGGTAATTAAAAAAAGCTTATCAGACTTATGGAACTAAAGATTCCCATTGTTACAAAATTCTGAATTCATGACTTTCTCAATTGTTACTGAAACACATAATAACTTCTGATGGACAATGCCAGGGAAGTTTAAAAATTTACTCAATTTGCAACTTGCCCTTTTGCAAACCATTCTCTTGCTACTGCAAAATTCAGGTTTTGCATATGACAGTCTAATCACCCAGAGGTTGAATCCCATGATTCAAGACCTATTCAAGATCATCAGAGTTACAGAGGTGTTGCCATGAAAACAAAGTAAAGTGTTCTAATACAATAAATATATGCAAAAATATGTCATCATATAACAAGGGGGATCCTATGGTGGTCTATAATGGATTTTATGTTTTGGGTTTTTTTTCTCCATGAATGTGGTCCACCTGTTGTAGTTTTCACATTGTGGTAAGCAACAATAACTTCATCTGTCCTTCTATTGAAGTCTAATCAAATCCCTGTGAAAGGTTGTCCTGGAAGGTGAGGTATGGCTTAGATCCTGCTTTCCTGGCGCTTTCCAATATTCCCTTAATCATCTGAAGAACTGGATTTTGCTTTCCCATTGTTCTGAAGATCATCAGATGTAAAGAGTAAGGAAGATGATCTTGAAAAGAGATATACAGGAATCATTGACTAGTCAAAAGATGTTGTAGTATTTCTTAAGTCCAGAAGCAGATAAAATCAGATCTCTCCATAATTCATTGAGCTATAAGGAGGAGGTACCACACAGTCGGACTTTCAAGATTCTGTCATTATAAGCCACCTCAATGAAAATAGATTTAACCTTCCTGTGGAGTTGATTTCCAGGTCTGATTTACCTTGTGGAGCTGAGAGCACATTTGATGCTCAAACTCACATTGCTTTGGGAAGGCCTTAAATTCTTACGGTAGAAATGACCAAAGACTACTTTATCAGCTATTGTCTACCAGGAAAAAAAATGGCTCTAACCTCTGGCTCTAGAGTAATAGATTTTCTCATGCTATGTAAACAATTTTTCTTGCACTATATTTTAGGATCAGTTTGGGACATCAAAAGAATGTAGGTTCTCCTTTTGTTGCTTATTCCATAGCAAATCACAAATATCAGATAGTGATTTGTATAGCTTCAATTAGCTACATACTTGCTAATGTACATTTTCTCATGCTTTCTGCAGACAGCTCTCAATTCCCATGTGGAAAGAATCTATTCTTTTCATTACATCTAGCTGCACCATATCTGTAACAATGGCCATGTAATTTTATAATGGAAACTGTTCTTATGTCATTCAGAAAAAAGAAAAAAATCACTAGTAATTTATATTCTTATTCTTGGAATCCTAGTGGACAATTGCTTAAATATGAGCCAGCAATGTGCTGTAGCTGCCTAAAAGGCCAACACAGTTGTAGACTGCATTAACACAGGTATAGAATCAAGATCATGTGAAGTGTTAATACCACTTTGTAATGCCTTGATAAGGCCTCTATTGCACCCAGTTTTGGTCACCAGGATGTGAAAAAGATCTGGAGACTCTGGAGAAGAGCAACTGAGATTATTAAAGGCCTGGAGACTAAAAAAAAAGGAAGAATGGTTGCAGGAACTGGGTATGTATAGTTTGATGAAAAGAAGGACTAGGGGAGACATGATAGCAGTGTTCTGATATCTCAGGGGCTGCCACAAAGAAGAAGGAGTCAAGCTATTCTCCAAAGCACCTTAGGGTAGAAGACTCAATGGAGAGAAGCAACTTAGAGATAAGGAAAAATTTCCTGACAGTTAGAACAATTAATTGGGGAACAACTTGCCTCTAGAAGTTATGAATTCTCCAACACTGGAAGATTTTAAGAAGAGATTGGACAACCATTTGTCTGAAATGGTGTAGGGTTTCCTGACCAAGCAGAGGGTTGGACTAGAAGATTTTCAAGGTCCCTTACAACTCTCTCTATTCTGTTCTATTCTATTCGTCCATTCTATTCCATTCCAAACGTTGAAGATGGTATTTCAGACAATGTGTAGAGCCTTTCTTGAGCAGTAATTTTATGTATTGTTTGAAAATTTGATCAGAAAGGAGCATGTTCAGTGATTCTATGCCTGTCACTGTCTCCCATTTTCAAAGCCATTTGCAGTGGCGGAAAACAGAAATACTCTGCTTAAAGTGTCTGCCAAAATGATATGAGATTTTTACCCATGTGGCATTTATTGAACACATTATAACATTATATTTCATTAATATTCCCTGAAGCCTCTTGGAGATCTAGCAGCAGTTTCTTCATAATGGTTTCCATAACTTTCCATAACTTTTCTTGTTGTCTTACCAAAGGTAAGATGAAGGAAGTGCATATAATACCATGGGCCATTTTTTTTCTAATGTTCATAATCCTATCAATCTTTTGGTGTGTTGATGGAAAGAATGGTTCACATACAGATGAAGAAGAGGAGGAGGAGCAGCCAATGTCGCAATGATATGGACATGCGGTCTCAATGTTACAAGACCACAGCCAATACTTTTGCCGCTGGGTGGTCCAATCGGACCTAAACCGTCCTGCAGAGACGGTGAACAGGAAAATATGTCTTGCTGACCTCAGGGACATTGCAAAGTCCCCGATCGATGCAAGAGAAGTTCTTCAAGCCGGGGACAAAAAATCCAGCTAAGGCTGACGAAGTTGGGGCTGCTCCAAAATGGAAAGATACAGAAAGTGTTTCCAGCTGGTGATGAACTTTTACTGTTTTAAAAAGAAACTGCCTATAAAAAACTTAAAATTAATTTAAATTGGAGAACAGAAGAATCAAGTGGTGGAATTAAATTTGAAATGGTTTTGGACAGTGATTATCTTACTTTTTAAATGCTATCTTCATGGATGATTTTTTTGCAAGCCTTTTGAAATGGATGGATTAAGTTTTCTTCTATTTTTTTTTCTTTTATTGTTCTCTGTAACCTATGGACTAAAGTTTTCCTCTTTCATTGCTGTGGGTGTTTTTCTAACTCATTTAAAGATTGAACTCTTTTTTCTAACTTGAAATACAAAAAAGATACAAAAGAAATAAGATTTGCAAGGGTAACACTGCTGCTCAGAGGCTGGAGGGTTTGTGTATTGGAGTTTGTGTATTGGAAATGGAACACTTTCTTTTTCTTTGCTGCTTGTTTTGGCTTGGCACTGCAAGGTCTTACTGCTTGGTTATAGAGAGGGAAGCATACAGATGTCCCTTTGAAGTATATCTCTATACTTCAGTAGTTGCCCCGACCCTTTGGAACGAGCTCCCCGTGGAGATTCGTACCCTCGCCACCGTCCAGGCCTTCCGCACAGCCCTTAAGAACTGGCTAGCCCGTCAGGCCTGGGGACAAGGATAGCCGCCCCTCCCGAATGATGAATGTATGTTGCTTATTACTTTTATTATATGTGTCTTTGTCATTGTTTTGTTATTCCCCCTCCCTGATTTTATGTGAGCCGCCCTGAGTCCCCTCAGGGAAAAGGGCGGCCTACAAATATTAATAAAATCAAATCAAATCAAATCAAATATCTCTAACCAGAGAAAAGTGAAAACAAACATTTTTGTGAATCTATGTTTAATTTTTTTTAACCTTCCAAACTAGAGCAGCTGTGTTTGTTAGCTGGAGAGAATGGCACAATTTCAAAAACAAACAAAAACCTTGAGCTTGCAAAAGATATTTTCAGAAATACAGAAATTATCAAATACATATGAGAGGATAGAAAAAAAGCTGGAAGACTTAGAGCACATAACAGCAAAATATGATGAAGAAGTTGAAGATGTTTATCAAATGCAAAATGTGGTGGTTAAAACTCAAAAAATCAAAGTGGAAAATGAATATAAAGAGATTAAATTTGCTGATATTTATGGTGATTGGCTGGTCTCTGAAAATGGAAAGAGTGGAATACTGAAAGAGGAATTAAGGGGAGGGGAAATTTATCCCAGAGGGCAAGATACAGAAGAAGGAAAAAAAAACAAAGAATCTATGGATTTAAAGAGAGAAATTTTATTAGCAATACCATGGATAACACTACTGACAATCAAAGATAAGTTGATTAAGGAAACAGAAGAAGGGCATTAAGATTACATGAGATCTTATAAGCAAGGAGTTGCTAAGAGGAGTCCATACAAAGTTGATCAAGGAGATGATTAGAGGACTGGCACTACAAATAGCAGAAAATATGAGACTGTTTTGCTATTGGAAAAATACAGATTGATAGATGGAAGAATATAATTTAAAACTAGTTAAACTTAGTGAAATTTATTGACAATAGGTATAGTTTAAATAAATAATTGATAATGTCACTAATGTATACAATGTGTAATGTTATGATGAGTATAATTGGATATGAATATGGAATGGTACCCATGTAAGGAAGATTAGAAATCCCTTTGGATTATACATAAAGGTTAATAAAAAAAGGGAACCAACTTAGATACAGTTAAAGTTTTGATTATTAGGGGGGAAATGTTATGATACAGGATATAGTCAAATAAAGGAGGGATAAGAATAACAACATATACATAGACATGGGTATAATATAGAAACTGGATGTAGGTTTTAAACGATGATTTGGAAAGGAGGATTAGAAAACTTTGTTATTAAATATTATGGATGTTTAAATAAAATAGGACATAAGGATTTAGTGTCAGTGGAGGATTTTAGAAATAGTAATTGAAAGGCCAGTATGTGGTTATGTATTAAACTTTGGTATATTTTATAATGAAGGACGCTTAAACAATTATAGTCAAATGAAAAGGGAGATATGATGACATGTTTAAATATTTGAGTTAAAATGCTTGAGTTAATATGAATTATGTTTGTTGACTGTGGAAGAGATGTACAAAAGTCTTTTTGTAACCAACTGATACACTTTCTACAGCATGTAAAGAAGGATTGTGTGTGTTTTAAATTAAAAATATATTAAAAAAAGAAGAAGATGATGATAATGATGAAGAGGAAGAGGAGGAGGAGGGGTGGAGGAGGAGGAGAAGGAAAAGAAGAAGAAGAAGCATCTGTTCAGACAATTCTGACTTGGCCAGGTCCAGAGGTGGGCCAGGTCCAGAGGTGGGCTGCTGCCTGGCTTGGGCATACCAGTTGTTAAGATTCTACTTAGTTCAGCAAACTGGCAAATGCCACCACTGGCTGGCCCCGACCATCCCTCCCCTCCTTATCTTACCTCACCTGTCTTGGCCAGTGCCTAGAGGCATAGCTGCTGCTCCTCTCGGGTTCCCTCCCTTGCCTCGACCACATGGCCCAACTGATCTCTGCCTGGTGAGTTTTCCTTCGCTTCTCACCCAGCTGCCTCTCATGCAGTCCCAGCAGCCCAGCTTGCTTGCCTGCCTTCCCTGTGGCCTCCCCAGATACTTGTCTGTCTGGTGAGCCTTCTTTTGCCTGTTTGCCGGCATGAACGGCCTGTTACAGGGCCTTCCTAAGGCTCCCCCAGCCTGTTACAGGCTGAAATGGAGGGTCCCTGGCCATGATCCACCATCCTAGGCCACATCCTGGCCTTCCTAGGGCTCCCCTGGCCTCTTACAGGCTGAAATGGAGGGTCCCTGGCCCCGATCCACCCATCCCATCCCATTTCCCATGGCTTTACTAACTTTTTGAAGAACTGCAGAAGAGGCTGAGCCACATGACAAAGAAGCCAAAGTCTTTTATTCAGAAGTCGGTGAAGCTGTAAAAACGTGAGATGTAAGGAAAACAGCTTTCCCCATCTGAATAAAAGACTTTGGCTTCTCTGCCATGAGGGCCTGCAGGCTTAGTTTTTACCCACTCTGATCAGGTTTAGTTTGGGCCCAGTCTGCTTGCTGCTGACTGGCTAGTTCGAATGAGCAGCTTCAGGGATTTGGGCGTAGCAGCCAATCAACAAAGGCCTTGCAGTTCGGCCCAATGAGACAAAAGAAGCCCCTTTCATTGGCTGTGTGAAAATGTTTTCCTTAGATTTCACATTCTTACAGCTTCACCATCATCTGAATGAAACACTTCGACATCTCTGTCAGTGGGTCGGCCCCTTCTGGACCTCTGAAGATCTTCAAAAAATAAGTAATAAAATAAATGGTATGATTAACATTTCCATTATTTTCAGTGGGAACTAAAGGTAATTACATTAGCATGAATGTAACCTATTAAGATTATGTTTAAAAATATAAAATAACTGTATGTTAAAAGTGTCCCTGATTTGCAGCTAAATCATTTATATCCATCCTTTGATTTTTTGTAGCAAATTGCACGTTTTGTTTTGATAAAAAAGTGAATATTGATTGGGAATCAATTTGTTTCTTCAGAGTAGTTCCTCTCTCACCATCCTCTAAAGCTCTACCCCTTAACTGATTTTTCTTAATAATTTGTCTGTTTAAACAACATAAAGGAAGTAGAAAAAAGGCAACAGAATTCCCGAGGGAGCAAAATCCCTACAGCTATATAGAGACCCTACAGTGGTCTTTAAAATGGTCTTATTAACCCAGTAAAAAGCTAGTACAATGACTTTAAAATACAGCTATTACTGTTTCCAAAAAATATATACCGGTACTTGCTATAGGTACCTATGTTAACCGATAGCTGTTTCCATTAGGAGAAAAACAGCTTCCAATATGGGGAGAGGGGGGAGGATAATCACAAATCCAGCAAGTTTTTATATTTGCTTGAGAGTCTGTGAGAAATCTTTTGCTAATGTTCGAATGAAACTTCACTGAACAACTAATGTAGTTTTGTATTCTTTTTTTTTATTAATTTTTTTAATTTTTAATTTAAAACAAGTACAACATCTTTCTTTACATGCTATAGAAAGTGTATCAGTCAGTCACAAATAAACTTTCGTGCATCTCCTCCACAGTCAACAAACATAACTCATGTTAACTCGAGCATTTTAACTCAAATATTCATACATATCACCATCATCATATATCCATTTTCATTTGGCTGTAATTATCATTTAAAAATATTAATAATATTAATATTAATATTAATATAAATATTAATATTAATATCAATATTAATTAATTATTAATAATAATAACAACTCCGCCATTGCCGGTCCCAAGCCCGGATGAGAAAGGAGGAAGGTTGGGATCAGGTTGGCATCTGGTCCCGTAAAAAAAAACCCCGCCAACCCATACAATATGGTAAAAAAACAAATAAGAATTCCATACCGCATCGGTCGTCGCGCGGGTTAACAAGGGCCGCGGCGGATGTTGGGGTCCCTGGACATCCGTCGACAAGTGGGCTACAAGTGGACCAGCCAACAAAACGACAAAAATATAGTGCAGATGAAAACCGTGCCATAATGGCCTGTTACTACAACTCAGAGCCAGAAAAAAGAGGATATTTAAAGCGAATGTATGAATTATGGAAACAACAATATCCAGATTCAAATGTTAGTGAACAACGACTAGCAGATCAAAGGCGATTTATTATACGGAATAAAGTGTTTAGTGAACTTGAACATGAGGAAATTCAGGCAAATTGCAAAACCCAAAAAACAATATCACAAGCGGAAATAACTGATATTCAAGACACAACTAAAGACATTATAGTAGAACTCCCAGAAGAAGCTCTTGGGGAGGAAATAACATCACCACCACTAGAACCAGTTATCACTGAACCAACTGATGAACTAACTCAAAAACAAAAAGAATTGAAGGATAAGATCATGGAGCATTTTCTGCTTAATGAGGAAAGGCAACGTTTACCATCACTAAAAACTGTGCCGAAGAAAATTTTGGCCCCTATCATGAAAATGGTTAATGCAGTGTTTTCAACAATTGAACCAGGATCCATCTTGGAAACAAACCAGTTAATGTACAGCGCAGCTGTAATAGTCACTAATGAACTAGGCATTAAAATTAAAGTACCTAGTCATACAACAGAAAAAGCATCAAAGCCAAAGTGGAAAATCCGTTTGGAACAAAAAATAAAAAAATTAAGGGCAGATGCTAGTAACTTAAAGAACATGCATGAGCAACGGCTTAAAAACAACAAAATCATAGATCGGCTAATCAGGAGATATAGATTGGATACAAGAAACATCAATGAAGCTGTAGAGATTGTAAAACAGCAGATAACAGCAACAGCTAGAAAAATTGAAAGATATGAGGCACGAATCATCCAATATAAACAAAATCAGCAATTTCGATCAGACCAACGGCGTTTTTATCAAAGTCTTAATGTAAATGGTGACACCAAAAGTGAAAAACCAGAAAAACAGGCCACAGTTGAATTCTGGAAAGAATTGTGGGAAAATGCAAAGGACTACAACAAGGAAGCAAAGTGGATACATGACTTTGAGAAAAGCATTGGCAACAAACAAATGCAAGTATTAGAAATAACAACTGAGATGGTCAAAAATTGAGTTAAAAAGGTAAAGAATTGGACATCACCTGGAAAGGACCAATTACATGGTTTCTGGCTCAAATATCTGACCAGTTTACATGCAATATTGGCCAGGCAACTGAATGAAATTTTACAAAAGGGCCAAATTGATGAATGGTTGACAACTGGAAAAACATACTTGATTCAGAAAGATCCAACTAAAGGAACAACACCTGAAAACTATAGACCAATAACATGCTTGCCAACAACCTTCAAATTACTCACAGGCATTATTGCAGATAACATGATGGATTATTTGGAAACAAACAACATCTTGCCAGTAGAGCAAAAAGGCAACAAAAGAAGGAGCAGGGGCACAAAAGATCAGCTTCTAATTGATAAAATGATATTAGAAAATTGTAAGAACAGAAAAACGAACTTGAATATGGTCTGGATTGATTACAAAAAGGCATTTGACTCACTGCCACATAGTTGGATCATAAAATGCTTAGAAACAACTGGCATTAGCAAAAATATTACATCCTTTACTGAAAAGGCAATGAAACAATGGAGAACTGAGTTGGCAGTAGGGAATGAGAGCTACGGAATGGTTAATATCAAGCGAGGAATTTTCCAGGGTGATTCACTTTCACCTCTTCTCTTCATCATCGCAATGATCCCACTATCAGTAATCTTAAAAAAAATGAAATTAGGCTACCAAACAGCCAAAAAAGCTGAAAAAATTTCGCATTTACTATATATGGATGATTTGAAAGTCTATGGAAAGTCAGAAATAGAAATCCAATCATTGACAAATACAGTCCGAGTATTCAGCACCGATATTTCAATGCAGTTTGGCATGGAAAAATGCGCCACTGTATCCATAAAAAGGGGCAAAATCACTGCATCTGAGGGAATTGAAATGCCCAATGGCCAACTAATTAAATGCAAAGAAAATGAAGCCTACAAATACTTAGGCATTCTGCAGTTGGATAACATCAAGCATGGAGAAGTAAAAACTATTGTCAGACGAGAGTACACCAACAGAGTTAGGAAAATTTTGAAATCTAAATTGAATGGTGGAAATACAATCAAGGCCATAAATACCTGGGCAATACCAGTTATAAGATACACAGCTGGCATAGTTAACTGGACACAAGCTGATTTGGACCTTTTGGACCGAAAAAACCAGGAAACTAATGACAATGCACTACAGTTTACATCCACGTGGTGATACTGATAGACTATATCTGCCCCGAAAATCAGGTGGCAGAGGATTATTACAAGTGAAGCAAACAGTTGAAGAAGAAAAACGTGCACTGGCTGATTATTTAAAAGAAAGTCAAGAACATCTATTAATCGAAGTAAAGAACAAAAATCTACTGAAGGCCCAACAGACAAAACAAGAATACAGAAAAGATGTGATAAAATCAAGAATGGAGAGTTGGCAGAACAAAGCACTGCATGGTCAATTTCTGGAAAAAATAAAAGATAAAGTGGACAGGGAACAAACTTGGTTATGGTTAAAAACAGGTACATTAAAGAAAGAAACAGAGTCACTAATCCTGGCTGCGCAAGAACAAGCTATCCGCACAAATGCCATTAAGGCCAAAATCGAAAAAATCCTCTGATGATGCCAAATGCAGACTTTGCAAAGAAGCTGACGAAACTGTTGATCACATACTCAGCTGCTGTAAAAAAATCGTGCAGACTGATTATAAATTGCGGCACAATTCAGTAGCACAAATGATCCATTGGAATTTGTGCAAAAATTATAATATTAAAACAGCAACAAACTGGTGGGAACATCAGCCTGAAAAAGTCACAGAAAATCAGATGGTCAAGATCTTGTGGGATTTCCGTATACAAACCGACAAAATACTGGCGCATAATACACCAGACATCACACTGGTTGAGAAAAATAAGGTCACAATCATAGACATCGCAATACCAGGTGATAGCAGGGTCGCCGAGAAGGAACATGAAAAAATCGCAAAATACCAGGACTTAAAAATCGAAATTCAACGACTATGGCACAAACCAGCAGTGGTAATTCCAGTGGTAATTGGCACACTGGGTGCTATTCCAAAAGCACTGGAATTACATTTAAAACAGTTAAAAATTGACAAAATCACCATCAGTCAAATGCAAAAAGCTGCACTGCTTGGATCTGCACGCATATTACGAAAATACGTTACGACGTCCTAGGCCCCTGGGTGGGGCCCGACTAGTAACCAATGCCAAATCCGGCGAAACAACTGGCCGCTGTGATACAATTGTATAATAATAATAATAATAATAATAATAATAATAATAATAATAATAATAATAATAATAATAATAATTATTTCCCTATACAAACCGACAAAATACTGGCGCATAATACACCAGACATCACACTGGTTGAGAAAAATAAGGTCACAATCATAGACATCGCAATACCAGGTGATAGCAGGGTCGCCGAGAAGGAACATGAAAAAATCGCAAGATACCAGGACTTAAAAATCGAAATTCAACGACTATGGCACAAACCAGCAGTGGTAATTCCAGTGGTAATTGGCACACTGGGTGCTATTCCAAAAGCACTGGAATTACATTTAAAACAGTTAAAAATTGACAAAATCACCATCAGTCAAATGCAAAAAGCCGCACTGCTTGGATCTGCACGCATATTACGAAAATACATTACGACATCCTAGGCCCCTGGGCGGGGCCCGACTAGTAACCAATGCCAAATCCGGTGAAACAACTGGCCGCTGTGATACAATTGTACAACAACAACAGTAATAATAATAATAATAATAATAATAATAATAATAATAATAATAATAATAATAATAATAATCTTAAACAATACATGCCCACACCAGTGGGAAAAGAAAAAATCAAAAAAAAAAAAAAGACAAAAAGAACAAAGGACAAGGCAGGGAAGAAAAAACAAAACAAAAACCAAAAACAAAAAAACAAAAAAAAAAGAACACAGGTATATATTATTTAAAAAAAAGTATATCAGCTGGTTACAACATGTTTTGGTGCATCTCTTCCATTAATTCATATTAATTCAAATATCTTAACTCAAATGTTTACCATATTGACATCATTATACCTCCACTTTTAGTTGACTACAGTTATTTAAACATCCTTCAACCTTAACTATGCCAAGGATTTAGTCCATAACCACATGCTGACATTTCATTTACTTATTTGTAAAATCCTCTATTAACATCAAATCCTCATATCCTATATTAGCTGAACATCCATAATATTTAATACCAAGAATTCCATCTTCCATGCAATGTAGTGTGTTATCATTCTTCCTTCTTTAAGTAATTAGTTTTGTATTCTTGTAGTTCTTGAAATCCATGACACAGAATTCAATGTTTCAAAGCTTTAGCCATTTTTGACGTAAGATTGCAAGATTTAAAAATTCTGAGTGTTTAAACATTTCACGGAAAAGTCTATTTATCCTGCTACTATCAAGCATTGTACATTAGGCTTGCATTTCACAATGCTTCAAGTGTATAATGGCTTATTTAGTTACATTAGTTACATTAACAGAATAGATATCAGTAGAAATTATACCTTTATAGCGAGGGGAAAAAAAGAATAAGTAATCCATGAGAAATGGGGTGAGGAGGAGTAAATGGAATCTGAGATGCTAGCAAAGCAGGCCAGTCTTTGGAGACCCAGTGGATGGGGTGGGGGGAAGCAATTGCAAGGAATCCAGGGGAGCATGAGGCATCTCAGTAGTTTAGGGGAGGGCTGGCAATACATAAATCATATAGAAATGTTGTACCTGTTTCTTTAAATCATACTGTAAAATGTGATTGGTTGCTGTTTTCCTCAATCGGCCATAAGAGGGAGCCAGAATGACTGTTAGCTCTCTGTTTGTTAGATGCTGGGCTGATCTGATCTGGAAGCTGGAAGTGCCATGAGCTATTGTAAGTTTTGCAACTGCTAGCAAACTTTGTGTACCGGACTGATTATATGATACTAGACTATGTTATTTGGATTATCCCTTAACTGAAAGACATTGATGACTGACTGTCTTATCTGTGTATGACTTGGACTGTTTGATGGACTCTGATACCTCTATTTCCACGAAAGTAAAAGCCTATTTAAACTGCAGTGTCTCTGTATGCTGGTTTGTGTGTTCTCCAACACAACTCTCACAACGCTTCGCTGAATGTACTCACTCTCCCAATGGGGAGCTTACCTAACATGCTGTTATCCAGCCTGAGAGATCTCATATGCATTTAAAGACCTGCACATTCGATTTATAAATGCATTGGGGAGTGATCACGTTCATTTAACATGATTCAATCCAACAAATCCCCAGGTTACAAATGTAATTGGCAGGCTCTCTTACATTTGTAACTGGAGGATTACCTGCATAATGAGCATGAGGGAGGGTCTCAGGAAGTCCTCAGGAAGTCTCAGGAAGTCCTGCCTTGGCACCACATGAGTCCTGTGTCATGCCCACCCTGGCCACACCCACCCAGTCACATGACCACACAGCCATGCCCACCCGGCCAGTCATTAGGGCAGAGAACCCATTGTTAAAAAATTTGCAGCCCACCACTGGCCATTCTCCACATCTTCTGATCTTGCACTATTTCTTTGAGTTTTTCTATTCTCTGTCTGGTGTCAGCTTTGATAGTGTCCAGCCACCATGTTCTTGATGACCTGGTTTCCTTCTACTGCTAACTCTTCCAAACATAATTGCTTTCTCCAGTGAATTCCCCTGCATGACATAGCCAAAGTAAGCAAGATGCAGTTTCATTATTTTGCCTTCTAGTGACATGCCTGGTGTTATGCATTGCAGAACTTGCTTGTTAGTCACCTTTGCTGTCCAAGGAATATGCAAGAGCCTTCTCCAGCACCACAGCTCAAATGAGTCATTTTTTTCCCTGTCTTTTTTTTTTAAGGTTTAACTTTCACATTAGAGAGCTATAGGGAGCACAATAGAGTGAATTAACCTACATTTGGTTGCCAGGTTGAGGTCCTTGCTTTTCCATATTTGGCTCATGTTCATTGTTGCTGTGTGGCCCAGTACAATCTGATGTTTTATTTCTGTGCTGCGTTCACCGCTTTGAACTAACTGCGATCTTAGGCAAGTTAATTATTCCACACATTTTATCTCTTCTCTGACAATATCCATCTTGATGTTTCTCTTCCTTGGAGTGGTCATGAGTTTGGTCTTTTTGATAGTCAGGAAGAGACCAAAATTCTCACTTTCCTCTTTGATTTTTTTGATTAGATTATTCCTGGTCTTCTTTGGTTTCTGGGAGGAGAGTTGTATCATCAGTATGGTGGAGGTTTTAAAGAAACTAGACAGGCACTTCTCTGAAATGGTGTAGGTTCTCCTGCTTGAACAGGAGACTGGACTAGAAGACCTTCAAGGTCCTTTCCAGCTCTCTCCTGTTCTATCCTGTTCTGTCCTATTCTATCCTGCTCTGTTCTACTCTGTTATACTCTGTTATACTCTGTTATACTCTACTCTACTCTACTCTACTCTACTCTACTCTACTCTACTCTACTCTACTCTACTCTACTCTACTCTACTCAACTTGACTCTATTCGAGTGGTATGCCTTGGTACGGGCATACCGGAGCCTGCCCGGAGCACCAGATACTGTTCCTGTACGGTGCTCCGGAGGGCCCACCCACCTGCCCGAGCTCCTTACCAGTCTTTTAAGTCTTCAGTGCTTCCGTGCATTCCCATGGCACTTACAGCACCTGCACGATGCTCTGCTGAGCAACTGTAGCATCGCGGAGGTGTTAAGACGCATGCACGTGCTGCTTGTGTGTGCACGCGCGTTGTGCACCTCCATGTGGATGCTGCTGGGCCCGTTCCAACTGTACCAGTTGGAATGGGATCTGGAACCCACCACTGTTCTATTCATAGTTGAGATTGTTGATGTTTCTTCCACACTCTTCACCACAATTTCTGATTCTTCAAGATTTTGCTTCCTCGTGATATTTTGGTATACAGGTTAAATAGGAAAGGGGAAACCTTGTCTTAGTCCTTTCTCTATGTTAAATCAAGAAGAATCTCCATATGATGTTCTCACAGTGGCTTCCTGATTTATGTGCAGTGATTTCACCAACTTGACCAGATTTGCTGGTACTGCCAGGTCTTGTAGGCCTCTCCATAGCTTCTCATGATCAACAGAATCAAAGGCTTTCTTATAGTCAATGAAGCACATGTATATGATCTTTTGATAGTCATGAGGTTTTTCCACAATTCAGCAGAAGGTTTTCAATATGGTCACAGATACCACAACTCCTTCAGAAGTCAGCTTGGATATCTGATAATTCTGTTTTGATGGTTTGTGTTAGATGTTACTGCTGATGTGAGAGATGAGAACAGTTGTGTGATAATTGGAGCAATCTTTAGAGTCACCCTTTTTCATAGTGGAATGAACACTGAGCATTTCAAATCCTGTGGCCATGTGTTGATTTCCCATATTTTCTGGCATACGACTCTTAATGACTCTGAGTGGCATGCATCGCAGTAATTCTACAGGGCTAGTGTCAACATGTAATGGAGACTTGTAATTTGGTAGTTGATTAATTACTCATTTGACCTCTTCTTCAAGGATTGCTGGTTCTATTTCTACTTCTCTTTCCTCATCATCCTGAGGCTGAACTCCTTTGCTACCTGCGTACAGCTCTACTGTATATTCTCACCATCTGTTCTTAATGCCTTATTGATCAAACTGTTCTTTTCTTTGCTTGCTTTTAATTATGCCTTTGTGAGTGATAATACCTTCAGGTTGCAATCAACTATTTTGAGATTATTTTCACAAATATACCTATCAAGTTTCGTATCCCTCATCAACATAGTTCTGTGTTCTAAGGGTGAGGGATACAAAAAGTTCTTTGCAAATCCAATAAAAGGGAATTTTTGTAGGTCAGTAGATTCTTTGACCAACTCCATAAGCCCAAATGTACTATTACCTCAAGTGCTGAGAAAATATTGGAAGTATTGCATCAAGACTTGTGACTTACAAGGTCTTCAATCTTAAGAAGCAAAGAATAATGCTACTTTACTGTACAATTCCAAGGTTTAGGATAGATGATAGATAAATAATAGACAGGTGGATTGATGGATGGATGGATGGATGGATAGAGAGAGAGAGAGAGAGATAGAGATAGAGATAGATAGATAGATAGATAGAGAGAGAGAGAGAGAGAGAGAGAGAGAGAGAGAGAGAGAGAGAGAAAGAGAGATAGAAATTACAGACAGATCTGAGGTATTGAAACCTCTTGATAATGCCAAGGATAGCAAAAAAAAAAAAGGTTTTTATAGAACAATTCAATCCAGATTTCTCCAGAGTTCTTAATTAGGGATATGACCTGCCTCAAAATTATTATTATCAAAGACTTAACTCTCTGCAAAAGGCTGGAAGCAGTAGAAAGAAAGGGAAAAAGAGGAGGATAGCAGCAAAGTGGATAGACTCAATTATTGTGGCAATAAGTGCATGGTTGAAGAGCTGAAGAACCATGTTATAGGTAGACCACCATGGAGAAAATCTATCTACTGTATTTTTCAGAGTATAAAACGCACCGGAATATAAGACGCACCAAAGTTTTGAAGAGGCTTAAAAAAAAAAAAAGGTTTTGCACTCTGCAAACCTCCCCAAAATGGCCCATTTTTTGCAAAACGGTCCCGTTTTTTCCCACAAAAAAGGCATGAATAGCCTTTAGGGGCTTGCAGAGTGCTCCTGGGGGATGCCCCCCCCCCAAAAAACAAGCAAAAAATGGCTGATTTTTCACAAAAATTGGCCCATTTTTTGTCAAAAAAATGCATTTATAGCCTTTAGGAGGCTTATAGAGTACTCCTGCGGGCTGGGGGGGGCGGTCTGCAAAATTGAGCAGAAACCAGCCCGTTTTTCACTCATTTCTGCCCTCCCCAGCCCCAAGGAGCTCTCTGAAAACCTTCTACAGGCTCTGCATGGCCATTTTGGTGAAGGGAGTGGGGTTTTGGGAGGCAAAAAATGCTGTATTCAGTGTATAAGATGCACCCAGATTTTCAGCCTCTTATTTGAGGGGAAAAGGTGCATCTTCTACTCTGAAAAATACAGTATGTGATTGCTAAGAATCAATGATGACCTGATGTTATATAATGAATTCATTTGTGTGTGTGCATTAGTGGGAGGAGGAATGGAGGGAGGGACTGCACTTCTAGTTCATATTGGGTTAATTATGCTTCTAGATTAATATCTTTATGCAAGATATTATGAAATTGTAGTGCAATGAAATTTCAGGGCTGCATGGCTCAGCTTTTCAGCAAAGGTCTAATGATGCCCTTCTAAAAATAGAGGGTTTTTTGTTGTTGTTGCACATGTTGCACTTACTAATTATTTTTAGAGTACTTCTGTGTTTCTGGCCATATGGAGCAATAACTTAACCTGCAGGGACAAAAGTCTGGTAGCAATACTGGTGCTCATAGAATCCAGTTAAAATGTACAGGATTATTATCAGCCTGTTTGCAAGCAACACAGTGGAGTCTGTCCCCAGCATTGTACAACATGTACGCCTCATGAGTTAGTATTGCTCAAGCTCAGGATGTATTCCCTATCACCGTCTCTTCATTTTCGTTCCCTGCCGTTTTCTCATGCTTTTCATCGTTTTTAATATAACCAATGTTTTCTAGTTCCTCTGCTCTGTGCAACTTTGAGATACAGTGTGTGCTACATTGATTCAATAATAAATGAACTTGACATTATAGTTTCCATGAGGATAGAGATAGATGGATGGATGGATGGATGGATGGATGGATGGATAGATAGATAGATAGATAGATAGATAGATAGATAGATAGATAGATAGATAGATAGATAGTAGGTAGGTAGGTAGAAGATAGATAGATAAATAGATAGATTTATAGATAGATAGATAGATAGATAGATAGATAGATAGATAGATAGATAGAAGGTAGGTAGGTAGGTAGGTAGGTAGGTAGAAGATAGATAGACAGACAGATAGACAGACAGATAGATGATAGATGGAAGATAGTTAGATAGTTAGATAGTTAGGTAGTTAGGTAGTTAGGTAGTTAGGTAGTTAGGTAGTTAGGTAGGTAGGTAGATAGATAGATAGATAGATAGATAGATAGATAGATAGATAGATAGATAGATAGATAGATAGATAGATAGATAGATAGATAGAAATAAGGAAGGAAGGAAGGAAGGAAGGAAGGAAGGTAGATAGATAGATAGATAGATAGATAGATAGATAGATAGATAGATAGATAGAAGGTAGGTAGGTAGAAGATAGACAGACAGACAGATAGACAGATAGATGATAGATGGAAGATAGATAGATAGATAGATAGATGGATGGATGGATGGATGGATGGATGGATGGATGATAGAAAGAAAGAAAGAAAGAAAGAAAGAAAGAAAGAAGATAGGTAGGTAGGTAGGGGGAGAGAGAGAGAGAGAGAGAGAGGGAGGGAGAAATTAGATAGATAGATAGATAGATAGATAGATAGATAGATAGATAGATAGATGGATGGATGGATGGATGGATGGATGGATGGATGGATGGATGGAAGGAAGGAAGGAAGGTAGGTAGGTAGGTAGGTAGGGGATGATGGATGGATGATGGATGGACAGCTAGATGTTTGTGTGAAATAGAAAGAGAGATGGAGATACGGATATTATATTTTTTTGAAAATACACCTTACTTTTAAAATTAAATGAAAAGAGTATATGTAAATACATTTTAATACTTTCCCCAAAGATTCAGATATATGCTATTAAGAAGTAGCCATAAATACCTCAAGGAAAGCTACTTCTTAAAAAAAGAAAAAGAAAGATGAACATTCAAATAGTTCTTTTTCATGGTATGCAGAGGGAAGTTTTCGACTATAAAATGACAGGTTCTTTCTTTACAAAGATCTGTCAAAATGCAGCCAAAGTGCTTTTCGATGAGGCATTTATAATTGAAGACTATCAGTTAGATACAATACTAATGTTATTTTAGTAGCTAACAGCCCCTGAATTTTCTGATATTTTCTCTGCTGTAACTTCATTCTTACAAAGCATCCAGAACAGTGGTGGGTTTCAAAAATTTTTAGAACCTCTTCTGCAGGTGTGGCCTGCTTTGTGGGAGTGGTTTGCCAGCCATGTGACTGAGTGGGAGTGGCTTGACAGCATGTGACTGGGTGGGCTTGGCCAACTTGTTAACTATGGTGAAACTCACTTAACAACACTCTTGCTTAGCAACCAAAATGTTGGCTCAGAAACTCTGGCATTTGAAGCATGCAAGTCTTAAAGCTGTCAAGTTACAAGACCCTTGCACCCCTAACCCTTTAGAAAAAAATCCCCCAGGGGTGTTCAAACCTGACAGCTTTAAGACTTGTGGACTTCAACTCCCAGAATTTTTCCTCCAGTTATGTTGGCTCAGGAACTCTGACATTGAAGCATGCAAGTCTTAAAGCTGTCAAGTTACAAGACCCTCGCACCCCTAACCCTTTAGAAAAAAAACCCAGGGGTGTTCAAACTTGACAGCTTTAAGACTTATGGACTTCAACTCCCAGAATTCCTCCTCTCGCTCTTCATCTTGATGATGTGCGGACAGGTGGGGGGAAGGTGCTGGAACCGGTTCTAAATGGCACTGTAGATTTGTGGAACCTCTTCTATAGAAGAGGTTAGAACATGCAGGAACCCACCCCTGATCCAGAATGAGGTTTCCAGATTACAGATTGAAGCGGTTAACTAGCATCCCAGTTTCTCCATACAACCAAATAATAATTCCTTGTTGAGAATTTTTTTGTTCTATTTTTTTTCCCAGATGCAGAAAAAAAATGCAACATTTTTTTCAGAGTTTTGTTGCTGTTTTAAACTGATGGATTGTGTGGCATTGAGGCAGCAGTGACATGCAGCATATATAGGAGGGTGTGTTCTCAACTTTGGATACTCTAGGAGTGCATCAATCAGGGGTTGGCTGCTACAGACTTGCCCAGGTTTGGGAGAACCCATAGCTAACGTTATGGCCAGTTCAGAGGAGAACCTGCAAATCCCATCCCTGGATGTTCCCATCTGCCCCACCCTCCCACCCCACCCTGCACCTCCCAGGAGTCTCCACGCCTCCATGGCTCAGGGAGAGGGGAAACAGGCCTTCCAGAAGGCCGGAAATGGCCCCATTTCTGGCCTCCAGAGGGCGTCTCTGGAGGGTCTCTGGCGCCTGGGGGAAGGAGTTTTCACCCACCCTGAGGCTCAAGGAAAGCCCCCAGAACCTGAGGAAGGCAAGAATAGCCCCCCCGCCGCCATCTGCAGGAGGCCAACTAGGCCATGCCCACCATGGCTACGCCCACCCAGCAACCAGGCAGAGAACCCATTGCTGAAATTTTTGAGGCCCAACCCTGGCACCCATCCCCCCGTAACAAAGGTTTATGTGTTTAAAAAATAGGGAAATGGGCCTGAAAAACATTTCTTGATAACACAAATGTGCATTACAGGAAATTTGCAAAAGCTTAGTCCATTGCTGATACTATTAAGTGCACAAAGAATGTAGAATTTTTTAAATGGAAATTTTTGAAAGAGAATCCTTAAAAAGTATGGGTTCAAACAGTACTTTATGAATGTCACTCTGCTTTAACCTCTTCCACTGCAGTTGCATAAACAGAAGGGAATTGGATCATCAGGCAAAGTGCTTCATATGCCAGGGACATTGTATGTGTTAATAGTACTTTGGAGGCACTGCAGCTGATGTAGTTTTGAAAGTGCTGTAGTTGTTGGACAGAATTTTTGTCAGCATTTTGCAGAGTTTGTTGTATTGCTGTGTCCTGCAACCCAGCAGGGTTTGAATTTGAAAGCACACAGGTATGAATACTTAAAGCTTAAGCCCAAGGCAGCATAATTACATTCAGATTTAAGAACAGAGAGTAACTGGGTTGGAAGGAACCTTGGAGGTTGTCTAGTTGAACCCCACATTTGAGAAGGAAACCCTATAGCTGTGATGGCAAACCTATGGCACACATGCCAGAGGTGGCACGCAGATCCCTCTCTCTGGGAACATGTACCAATGCCAGGTGCTCTTCTGGTTTCCGGTGCGCACATGTGTGCCGGCCAATTGATCTTCACACGTGCCAAAGCCCCAGAAACCTGAAGACCAGCTGGCTGGCACACATGCACGCACCAGATACCAGAATACCAGGTCACTGGTCTGGCCACACACACACACTGTCCAGCTGGTCTTTGAGTTTCTGAGGCTCCGGTGCAGATGCGCGCACACACGTTCCAGTTTGGGCATTCTGTGCCAAAAAGATTTGCCATCACTGCCCTATACTATTCTGGACAATGTCCAATATTTTCTTTAAAATAAACTCATATAAATAAAATAAAATAAACAACTTGTGGAGACAAGCCATTCCCCTGATTAATAGTTCTCATTGTCGGGAAACTTTTTTCTTTAATTCTAGGTTGGATGTCTCTTTAATCATCTTCCATCAAGAAAAGAAAGACCTTCTGCTTCTTCTGCCAGTAAAGGAGACAGTGAGTGGAACCTCTTCAAAATGGCAAGTGTGCAGCATTTTCCCGGGCTAGATCTGCATTTACACCCATGAGAGTTTTTGACCAGGTTATGTAGACCTCAAACCAAAATTAATCACACTTGTTTTCAAGTGAGACTTCATCTCACTTGAGTTTGCCAAGGACAAGGAGGTTTAGTTACCTTGTTCTCGAAATATTTCATCTACTCTTGCCAAAGATAAGACCATTCCCCCTTACCGAAGGAACATTGGAGATGAAAAAGATTATCCCACTGTTCACAGGTATTTCTTAACAAGTATTGTGCAGGAATTTAAATTTCACCAGCAAGTACAACAAACTAGGAAATCCGCTGTTGCTTACACCTCAGAAATGTATAATTTAGTTCCACACTGCAACTCTGTGTTCGTTTCTATAGCAATAGCAATAGCAGTTAGACTTATATACCGCTTCATAGGGCTTTCAGCCCTCTCTAAGCAGTTTACAGAGTCAGCATATCGCCCCCACAGTCTGGGTCCTCATTTCACCCACCTCAGAAGGATGGAAGGCTGAGTCAACCTTGAGCCGGTGAGATTAGAACTACTGAACTGCAGATAACAGTCAGCTGAAGTGGCCTGCAGTACTGCACCCTAACCACTGCGCCACCTCGGCTCTTTTCTGATGAGAGGCTGTTATTGTTGTGGCCCGCTGGCAGCCAGCGGAGCTGGCAGCAGAGTTGGACAGTGAAGAGATTTGGGAGGAACACGGGCCAGTCCTGAGGGCTGAGGAAAGCTCAGATGAGGGCTCTGCATCAGAGGCAGAGAGGGAGTTAGACAGCAGTGTGGCAGAGGAACAGCAGGAGCCTGTTCCCAGTGTGCGCATTCGCAGAGCTGCCAGAAGACAGGAACAACTAAGAAAGCAGGGTTGACTGTGCCACACTTTGGAGGTGATTGGCCCCTTTCATAGGAAACCGGAGGAATGAATGGGGAGTGGGCTTTTGCAGGAAACAATTTGTTCATTCGGTCGTTTCAAGAGTGGAAAGTTCTGCTTGTGATTTTAAGAGACTCTATACCAAGTTTGCCTTGCCCTGCATTTACTGCTCCAAACAAGATAAGGTGCGTGGGGGTAAAAATTCCTCAGAAGGACTGTTTACTAAGCCTTGCTGACTGTGAATGAAAGGAATTCACAGTCAGGTAAATAAAAGAGGTTTTGCAGGGACCAAGACTTTGCTTCTTGCTTTCTAAGGAAGCCTGGATCAGAACAGTTATTGGAGCAGAACAGTTATATGTGTGGTTTAGCCAACAGATATTTTGTCTAAAGAAAAATGTATATTTGCAAAGGCACTCTGAGTTACAAAAATCAAGAAAACAGCCAATAATATAAATCTACACAAAGTAGAGCTGAAGGTGTGAAATCCACCCTGCAAAATGTCTGCAGATAGGATTAGCTATATCAGTCCTTGTTGAGGCTATAGAGGATTACAACAACCTTCGGTATGCAGACTCAAGGATGTAAGACACACTTTTGTAGCGGGGGAAAGGTCACAGTAAGTGAGCATGCTGTTTATGGTTCATTAATATGAAACCAAGGAATAGCACTAAGGCATCGCATGGATAGTTTTATATGAATTTACCTATTTACAGGGTAATGAAGGTCAGTGGTTGCGTCATGCTTAAAATGTGTGAAAAAAAAGCCTCAAGGTAATGCAATGTTTGTAATAGTGTCAAGAGACAGGAATATACCATGTACATTTTCTCTAGGTGGGGTCTATCCATAATTAATAATCGCATATTTGCACAGGAGTTCCCTGACAGATTGATAAAAAGGTCAACTTCTACTATACCACATATGCATGTGGCATGCAAAAATCACTTTTCAGAGTGATACGAGTGGTCTATGAATTTAATAAATGAATGAGTGATTGAATAAAAGAAAGAGATACAGCACATATACACACCATCAAGTTAAAAAGGATCAGAGACTTTGGAGTTTAATGGAAAAAGGCTTGGGGGAGAAATCGGAACTTTGATGTTATATATGTTGATGGCAGCAGGACTATTTTATGCACAGAAATGGAAGGTCACCTCGATTTTTACAATGGATGAATGGCTGAAAAAGTTGATGGAGTTAGCAAAAATGGCTAAACTGACTGTTTTGATTAAAGAAAAAAACAAATACCTTTATTTCTACTTGGAAACCAATTTTGGACTTTGTGCTTGAGGTCGAAAAGAAATGAAACTTTGATTTTGTGTTTTACCAATTAGATAGATTTGTTGTTACAGAAATGGCTAGTTTATATTATTATGTAAAAGTAAAAAGTTCAGGTTAGATGTTAATGTCTTATTCTACTGCACCAAATGAGTTGGAAGTCAATGCCTTTTTTTTTCTTTTTTCCCCTTGCTTTCCCTCACTGTCCCCTTGCCTTTTCCCTTCCCCAACTTCCCCATTATTTCCTTTTGTACTCCCTTTGTATGCTATATTATAAACTAATAAAAATATTTTAAAAAAAGATAAAAAGGAAACAAAAAGACTGGAACTTTAGGAGAAGAACAGGCTGAGCTCAAGGGAAGGGTCAAGCACGTCATCAGCTTGAAGTCCTTTCATATCAGGAGTTGTAAGTCCAACCCTCCTTGAATTCCATTGACTCTTATCTATTGTCAAAAAGATGAGATGTCAAACTCATGGCCCGTGGGCTGGATATGTCATACGCTGACCATGCCCATGTCCAGTTTAACAAAGAAGGAAAAGTCCTGATACATCATGTGCCGCTGCCATGAAGATGAGAGTTGACATCCCTGGTCTTGACCATTAATAGTTCAGATTATTGTATAGAATAACAATAGCACTTAGACTTATATACGACTTCATAGTGCTTTTACACCCCTCTCTAAGCGGTTTACAGAGTCAACATAGTTTCCCCAACAATCTGGGTCCTCATTTTATCCACCTTGGAAGGATGGAACGCTGAGTCAACCTTGAGACAGAGAGATTTGAACAGATGAACTGCAGCTAGTAGTCAGCTGTAGCCTGCAGTAGCCTGCAGTACTGCACTCTAACCACAGTGCCACCTTGGATCAAGAAATAGTGTGATATAAACTCAATTGAATAGCCCTCGTTCCTAATTTCTCATGCATAATAGGAATACCTCCTCACGAGATAAGCAAGGATTAACACCAGGATTAATACCAGATGAACAATTAAGCAGTAAATAACACACTAATCAAGGAACTGGGATGGGGTGGGGGACCGTTACCCGACAAATGCGCACCCGACAAATGTGCGTTGACAAAACCGCCATGACAAAACTGCAACGTTGAAAGCGCGCCCACTAAAGTGTGCCGACAAAACCACACCTACAAAAGTGTGATTCGGGATTTTAGGTTAGGGTTAGGGTTAGGTTTAGGGTTAGGGTAAGGGTTAGGGTAAGGGTAAGGATTAGGGTTGTTAACGTTGTTACCGTTGTTTTCGATGGCGGGCTTTTGTCGGCGTGCATTTGTCGACACGCTTTAGTGGCGCGCTTTCAATGTCGCCATTTTGTCGTGGTGGTTTTGTCGGTGCGCATTTTCCGGGCGCGCATTTTTCGGTGAACCAGGGGGGACAACATCCACAGGGAAAACTGGCAGAGCAAATTCTTGTATATAATTAGAAAGCACACCTTACTCTCTTCCTAGCCCTGAAGATGTTATCTAGTCTGGTGAATAAACATCTGTAAGCAAACAACCAAGCTCAGAGAGCACAAATTTTACAAATGTTTATTGGTGGGCAGGATTTTGGAAAACTCCATTGCACGTTTTGTAAATAGTGTTAAGCTTTCAAGTAAGAAAGGAGGAGAACAGATTAAGGCAGTCACAAAAGTTTAATTAAATAACTCTCATTTAACCAGTGAAAAACATACACTAAGATTAAAATTCTAGTGCAATTAGTCAAGAACAATCCAAGTCCAGAGCAATATAAGAATGATGTTTAAAGTTGATTTGAATCTCCACTTGGTAGCACATGAAATGAGTTTGCCCAAATAACAAGTGTTTAACAGAAATGCTGCAGTTTTCTTTTTCTGGCTGACTGATGAGCCTAATTAAGGTTGAAGATGTCTGTACCAATTGAATAACTCTAGGAAAAATAGATATGAAGAAAAGTGAATTTTGTAAAAGAAAAACATAAAATAACAAATGAAAACACAATAATTTTACTGTTAAGGTATCAGGAGTAATGAGACAGGCACAGGAAACACAGGAATTTGTTCCATTAATAAGTTTGCTGAAAAGTGATATAAAGTTATTAATGTAAATAGAAGATAAAAGTGAAATGTTCTACATTTGTTCTCTCCACAGTTGATTCCAACTCACTTCTGTTGCAATCTATGTCTTAAAACAGCTGCATGAAGTAGTGAATTTAAATGTTAATTTCAATGATCCTGGTAAATATATTTTCTCCATATAGTTATAATTGCACAGAATAGATTTGATTAACAGAATTGGAAGGAACCTCAGAGGTTTTCTAGTCCAACCCTTACTCAGGCAGGAACCTTATACCATTTCAGACAAATGGTTGTCCAATCTCTTCTTAAAAGCTTCCAGTGTTAGAGCATTCACAACTTCTGGAGGCAAGTTGTTCTACTTATTAATTAATGTCAGGAAATTTCTCCTTACTTCTAGGTTCATTCTCTCCTGTATTAGTTTCCATCCATTGCTTCTTGTCCTGCCTTCAGGTGCTTTGGAAAATAGCTTGACTCCCTCTTCTTTGTGGTAACCCCTGAGATATTGGAACATTGCTATCATGTCACCCCTAGTCCTTTTTCTCATTAAACTAGATATACCCAATTCCTACAACTGTTCTTCATATGTTTTAGCCTCCAGTTCCTTAATCATCTTTGTTGGTCTTCTTTGCACTCTTTCTAGAGTCTCAACATCTTTTGTACATCATAGCAATGAAAACTGGATGCAATATTCCAAGTGAGGCCTTACCAAGGCATTACAAAGTGGTATTAACACTTCATGTGATCTTGATTCTATCCCTCTGTTAATACAGCCTAGAAGTGTATAAATAGTCCTTGATTTACAATGACAACTGGGATCAGAATGTTAATGCTGATGTTAAGCAAGGGAGTTACTGAGTCGCATCAATTTTGCCATGATTATTAACCAAATCACTGCAGCTGCTAAGAGAATCACACAGTCTTTAAGTGAATCCAGCCTCCCTTATTAACTATGCTTATTTGAAGACAGCTGGTAAGATTATAAATGGGCTTAGCAATAGCAATAGCAGTTAGACTTATATACCGCTTTCAGCCCTCTCTAAGCGGTTTACAGAGTCAGCATATTGCCCCCACGGTCTGGGTCCTCATTTCACCCACCTCGGAAGGATGGAAGGCTGAGTCAACCTTGAGCTTAGAGATTAGAACCGCTGAACTGCAGATAACAGTCAGCTGAAGTGGCCTTCAGTACTGCACCCTAACCACTGCGCCACCTCAGCTTGAACCATGGATGCTGCAACCATTGTAAATACATGCAAGAATTGCAAGAATTCTGATCAGATCACTCTAGGGTTGCAGCAATCATAGTAAGTTTAAGTTATTTTTCAGTGTCCTTATAATTTCAAATGGTCACTAAACAAATGGTTATAAGTCAAGAACTACTTGCAATATATTTTCTCAGAAAGCTGCACTTTAAGATATATTTTGGTCTGCTTGGAAAATTCAGAATCACACTGCAAAATGTTTTATATTTTCCATATAAAGATTTGATCTGGACTACCATTAGTAGTTCAGTTTCTTGTAGACAGCTTAAACTTGCATTAAACCTTGATTTCCTGTTTTTTCCTACCCTTCACAATTTATTGATATTCAACCTCTATACACACACATACACACACACACACAAACAACAACCCCAAAACCCTGTTGCTTAGCTTACTGTAGCCATCATCAAAGGAAAGGTACATATTAGGGAGGATTAAAGATAAAGGTAAAGGTTCCCCTTGCATGCATGTGCTAGTCATTCCTGACTCTAGGGGGCAATGCTCATCTCCGTTTCAAAGCTGAAGAGCCAGCGCTGTCCGAAGACATCTCCATAGTCATGTGACCATCATGACTAAATGCCAAAGGCGCACAGAACACTGTTATCTTCCCACCAAAGGTGGTCCCTATTTTCTACTTGCATTTTTACATGCTTTCCAAACTGCTAGGTTGGCAGAAACTGGGACAAGTAACGGGAACTCCCTCCATTATGTGGCGCTAGGGATTCAAACTGCCGAACTGCAGACCTTTCTGATCAACAAGCTCAGTGCCTTAGCCACTATATTTAGTAGGTATTGGGAACCAAGTTAAAGCAAATGCAACAACTACCATAATTATCTAAGTGGGGGCAGAATGGGAGTTTGTGATCTCACAGATTGTGTAAAGCAAAGAAACACTGTGCCAGTTTGGGAAACAAATCGGAAGAACTTGTTTGTCTAAGCAGTTTTTCTTTTGAGTGTTAATGAAAAAAAAAATGTGGGTTAATCACAAGACAACAGATTTCAGGCAATTAAGTAAAATTGTCATCCTTAGGTTTCCCCTCCAATTTGTTTGTCAGGGAGCTTATACTCCATAGAAGCCCCTGAACAGTAGGCAACATTAAGCTTCTGACATTTGTAGAGATCAGTGCTGATCTGATCTATATCAAAAGGCCAAGCTGAAGAAATTACAGCCTTTCTTGTCTGTATTTTCTAAAATCCCAAAGCTTCATGAACTGTAGATCCAACTGACAGATGAACATTGGAAATCACTGGATTTCTTTTCGGGCACATGTTACCCCTTGCCTCAAAACAAATTATGATGGAAGATTTGCTAAAGGAACTACACACAATTGTTCCAGATTGCTGATACTTCACAATTTTTAGAAAGAAATCAGCATCCAAATATTTTCAGTAAATAATTAAATGTAAATTTTGTGCAAAACTATTTATCAGATTTTGTTATGGACCTTTGAGAATTCCTTGAGAGCAAATCAAATGAGTGTGCTTTCAGGATCCTGGAGGCTCCCAAGTTAGCTGAAATTTGTCCTACCTCCAGTTTTAGGAGATCACCTGTTCTTCTATAACTATCTGGTTTTGGGCAGCAACTAAACACTACAGGTACAGATTCAAGAGATAGTAAGTACTCAGAAAAAGCAATTTCAATCAGCCTAACTTCCATTGAGAACTTGTATAATGCACAAGCCAGAAAAAGGGTTGAAAAAATATATCTACAGACTCTTCACACCCTGAATATAGTTTCAATTTTTTTCCCCTCAGAATGCCACTATAGGGCATTGCATGCCGAAACAACTATACACAAAGACAGTATTTTCCTCCATGACATCACTCTGCTAAATATATAATTCCCTCAGCACTGTGTTATGCCTAAGGATACCTAACCATATAGTAGGTCCGTGTTACTATTATCTTTCTCCTTTCCTATTACCTACTCCTATTGGTAAATTATAAGATACAACCACTTTGTTGGTTGTATCTTATGATTTATGTTTTATCACTTGATTGCTTGTATGTGCACTGAGAGCTTATATAGATAATAGATAATAGACCATAGATAAATTCCTTGTGTGTCCAATCCCTTGAACAATAAAGAACTATTCTATTTTGTTCTATCCTATCCTATCCTACCCTATCCTATCCATAGAAAAGCATGAGGAAGCCCATATCGGCCCAAACTTCTTTATGAAAGATATCCATATTTATTTCCAATCCATAAATTACAAAGCACATTTTAAAAATCTTCAGTTTTTACCAAACAGATTTGGAGTCTATCTTTTCACAATATATTTTCACTTCATAATCTAATTAAAAGCCATTGCATTAAAGTCTTTAATATCGCAAATATCCCTTGTCAGTTTTGTTCTAGACAAAGGTCCCTTTGGATTTTTTTCATAAGAGATAGGACATTTTGATCAAAGTAATCCTAATTTTATTTCTGTTGTCACTCTCTTCTAAATAGGCTGATATTTATGTAATTTTTTTAAAAAATGCAAACAAAATTAAAGTTATAATCAAAGTTATGACACTCTCGAATGCAGCCCTGTACAATCCACTTTTCCAATTCAAGGGATTTTGGTATAGCAGACATTCATAATGCTTTTATTTTATATCCATCAATCAGGATCCTGATAGCCACATATATCTTATCCATGTCTTTATAATAGCTATACCCCATCTTATCTTCAGAAGCTGAGGGCAATTTACACAATAACTCTTTGAGGTAGATAGGGCTGAAATGTATTGAAAGACACTCAATGAGTGTCAAGCCTATAGTGCTGATTGTAGGTTTGAATTAGATTGATGCAATGCTATTTTAGGCCATTATGGGTAATTATATTAACTGACATCTTGCAAACTTTGGAGAACCAGAAAAAGAGGATCAGTTAAAGGATCTTGGTATTCATTGATTCTCAGATGCTACTCCAAGATGAAGAAATATTGCGAGAAGAAAACTAGTTCCTTTAACAGGTGGGAAAAGAGTGTGTTATATTATTTTCAAGCTGCAATTTATTGAGGGTGCATTTAATATTTTAATAAGAATCTGCCTAATTGGCACTTCCCAAATTAACGAGTTTGAAAGCAAGTATTAATTATTTTATAATGAGCATTTACCAATCCCTAAATGTTACAGCAGTTCTTCAGAGAAATCAATATATCTAAAACACACAGACAGATAAAAATTAAACGCATTAGGAAGATAGATAGATAGACAGACAGACAGACAGACAGACAGACAGACAGACAGATAGACAGATATAGATATAGATAGATATAGGAATGTATGTATGTATGTATGTATGTGTATGTGTATGTGTATGTGTATGTGTATGTATATGTGTGTGTATGTATGTATGTATGTATGTGTGTGTGTGTATATATATATATATATATATATATATATATATATATATATATATATATATATATATATATATATATATATATATATATATATATATATATATATATGAATTGGATTGGACCATGTGATGGACTTGTGGGCATGGAGGTAAGATCATGAACTTTCAACTGGGTGGGGAAAACCAGGAAACTTTCAAATTTGGGTTTTCCCAGATGTGCCAACGTGGCTCTCTTAATAAATTGGAACTTTGAGCAATAGTTTGCCTTGGTCTCTGATTTAATTTTGGATGATATTTGAAACCTTGACATCCCCAGTCCCTCCCGATCAGGTGGGACTTGGGAGGCAGAGAATAGATGGGGGCAGGGCCAGACAGAGGTGGTATTTACCGGTTCTCCGAACTACTCAAAATTTCCACTACCTGTTCTCCAGAACTGGTCAGAACCTAATGAATACCACCTCTGGTATATGGTAATTCTCTAGTCTAGCCAAATATTTGTTTTGCTACAGATGTACTTAAGCTTTCCCATTGCCTAATAAAGAATTTTCTTGGAAATTCAAATCTTTGCAAAACTTTTATAAAATCTTTGATTGTCTTCATAAGGTTGTTGCTTCAGCATAACTATTGGGTTTAAAATGTATTCTCTATAATCATAGATCCAGGTTATGTTGTCAAGTTCTCTCGTATTGATTTCCACTCACCTATAACTCTAGTCTTACATGGTTAAATCCTATTTCAAGTACTCCAAGGCACTCTATTTTAAGAAAGGCTTGTACAAGAATAGGTGCAAATAATAAGAGGACTGTTCAAGGAACATACACTCTGTTTAACAAAGAACCACTTATTATTATTTAGTGTACGATGAGAACATGAGAGCCATTGAGAGAATAGGGTATGATTAGCTTTAAGAAATAAACCTGAAAGAAAATATGATAGTGTGTTTGTGAATCATAGAGAAGTACCCGCACATAGATATGATCTATATGTACATTTAGGGACATGGTAGCTCAGTGGCTAAGACACTGAGCTTGTCGATCAGAAAGGCCAGCAGTTTGGCAGTTCGAATCCCTAGTGCCACGTAATGGAGTGAGCTTCCATTACTTGTCCCAGCTTCTGCCAACCTAGCAGTTAGCAAAATAGGAACCACATTTGGTGGGAAGGTAATAGTGTTCCATGCACCTTCAGCGTTTAGTCATGCTGGCCACATGACCACAGAGATGTCTGGCTCTTTGGCTTTGAAACGTAGATGAACACCACCCTCTAGAGTTGGGAACGATTAGCACATATGTACAAGGGGAACCTTTAGCTTTTTATATGTACATCAATATATCAGTAACAAAACTGAAAGCCCATGAAGACTTAAGACTTAACAACCTAAGTAAGAGAAACAATTCACACTGTAGGAACCAGTGAAACCAATGCTGTAGAGATTTCCTGAAAGCTTCCTTCTTGTCATCTAACATTTAAAAGGTACCGTATTTTTCAGAGTATAAGACACACCTTTTTCCCTCAAAAAAGAGGCTGAAAATCTGGGTGTGTCTTATACACTGAATACAGCATTTTTTGCCTTCCAAAACCCCACCCCCTTCACCAAAATGGCCATGCAGAGCCTGTAGAAGGCTTTCAAAGAGCTCCTGGGAGCTGGGGAAGGCAGAAATGAGTGAAAAATGGGCCAGTTTTTGCTCAATATTGCCCCTTCCCCAGCCCCCAGGAGTACTCTATAAGCCTCCTAAAGGCTATGCATGCAATTTTTTGACAAAAAACGGGCCCGTTTTTTTCAAAAATGGCCTCTTTTTTGCTCATTTTGGAGGGAACCCATCCACCCAGGCAAGCCCCCTAAAAGCTATTCATGCTGTTTTTGGGGGAGGGGGAAATGGGCCCATTTTTGTGAAAAATGGGCCATTTTGGGGAGGTTTGCAGAGTGCAAAAACTTTTTTTTATTTGCCTCTTCAAAACCTTGGTGCATCTTATACTCTGAAAAATACGGTAGCTCTTGACTTGCAACCATTCATTTAGTAAAGTTATAATGGCTGTGATGACCGGCGGCTTGGCATGAAAGCAACGCAGCCAGGGAACAGGTCTAACTCCCCTTTATTGCTCCAACTTTGCCCCCAAACATCCCCACATTTACTACAAGTCCTAGAGCAAAACTCTCACATGCACCTTCAGCAGTCTCTGGCTGCAAGTAGTCCAGTAAGGAAGGTTAGCCAAACAGTAACAAGGGCCAGCAGTCCAGTAAACAAGGTTAGCCAAACAGTCACCAGAGCAAGAAGTTCAGTGAAGTGGGCAAACCAGGCAAGGCCCAGAAGGCAGAGCACAGTAATCTCCAGGTGTCAGCAAGTACACATAGGTCTCCATAGATCCAACACTTGTTCCTGACAAATACCATTCCCACTAGCACCTCCTTACATCTTCATCCTCACATGTGCCTTGTGAAGGGGAGTGGGGCACTGTCTTCGTAGCCGGCTCAGTCTGCATTGATCTTGACTTCTCTCTTCTCTCCATACTCTAGGATCAGGAGAAGGTGGCCCTTGCTCTTCACCTGAGCTCTGTCTCTCTTGCTCCTCCCTAACTGCAAGGCTTTGTAATCCTGAAAAGCCCTTCCCGAACTGACTCTGCCCTTCCCCACTTTCCTCCAAAGCCAACGGAGCCATCCTCTCGATCTCTGACCGCTCCTGTTCCAGCTCATCTCCCCCCGCAGATTCAGACTCTGACAATGGCACTGAAAAAAGTTACTTGCAACTGGTCCCCGCACTTATACCCATGGCAGCATCCCTATGATCATCCAATCAAACTTTGGGCACAACCAGTATGTGTTTGTAATGGTCACAATGTCCCATGATCATGTGATCACAATTTGTGACCTTCCCAGCTGGCTTCTGACAAGGAAAGTCAATGGGGGAAGCTGGATTTGCTTAACAACAACAACATTTCATTTAACTCACAAGTGTCAAACTTGATTGCATCACGTGACATGTCATAATGCATCATGACGATTTTTGCATTTATGGAGCTGTGTTGGGTGTGAACTGTATGTGATGCATTCGTCTCCTGGACCACCATTTTCACACCCCTGATTTAACTGCAGTGCTTCATTAACACCCATGGCGAAAAACATCATAAAATCATGCATAACTCATTTAACAGCCATTTTGCTTAGTAACAGAAATGCAATTGTGGTCATAGGTCTGCACTTCTATAAACAGCATACTAAGTTGGTGTTTACTTGTTATAATAATGTCCTTCCCTTCAACCCTGCTTTCTGGATCAAAGGAGACTTCCATTTAAAATGTGTTAGGAGATGCCAATCAGCCAAGTCCCAATTCAAAGGTCTGTGTTTTGATATTCAAAGGCAAAAAGGTTTGATTCAAAACTATTTAGGATTCAATTTGATAAATGTTTTAGCTTATAAAAACCTGCTGCATCAGAGCCCAGAGGAGGGGATAAAAATGGCAGGGATAGAATCCATTTAAAGGAATTTATCCCTGCCAAGATTCTACAGGATTGCTTCAACAATCTTCCTATTGTATTTCTTTGAAATATTCCCTTGGTGCCTCTTTTAATACTGAGATAAAAAGGATGCCAAAAGAATAGCAAAACAGCCTCTAAGCTGTTCAGCAAGGAGTTTAAGCTCTGTTGGACCAGTGCAAAAAGTATCTCACTTCTAGTTAAAATCCAGTTTGCAAGAACAGTTCAAAAGTTAAGCTCCAACTTAAGATCAAAGCATCTGACAACTACTTTTTCTACATTGGTAGAACAGGGCTCATTGACAGAGCCTCTTTTGGGAATGGCACATTTTGTTACTTAAGTCAGTGTTTTTCAACCTTTTTTGTGCAAAGGCACACTTTTTTCATGAAAAAAATCATGAGGCACACCACCATTAGAAAATGTTAAAAAAAATTAACTCTGTGCCTATATTGACTATATATAAAGTAATTCTCCCACGGCACACCTTACACTATGTCACGGCACACTAGTGTGCCACGGCACACTGGTTGAAAAACACTGACTTAAGTAACTGTTGGGGAACTATTATTCTACTTAATTAACTATTGGGAAAGTTACAAAAAATTAAGAACTGTAAGTAGTTTTATATTATGCACAATTGTTAAGAGCAAGTACAATACCTCAGACTCAGTTATGTAGTGAAAAATCTCAGTCAGCACAGAATAAACAACCAAGCGATAATAAACAGAAGATTTTAAAATATATATTTTAAGGAGAATTGAAAGGCTAAAAAGACTCAAAAAAGAGACCCAGAAGAGCAGAAAAAGTCTAAATAGCTAGAGACAAAGCTTCAATACAATTTCCCAGTTTTGTAACTATACTCAGATTCTTTTAAAATATGTGAGATTTTGTATTACTGAATCTTTGTAATAATGGAATATATGGGTATAGAATGAGCCAAATCAAAATTTTTCTTAGCCAAGTCACTTTAAATGTTAAGATTTCACTAAAATCAAACCATATTTGCTCACACTTCATTTTAATAGAACACAATTAGTTGTATCAAAATTAAGAAAGAAGAACGTAAAATTCATCATTATTACAGATGAAAGAGAAAAACACACTGAAATACTTTACAGGTGTTTTCCACTTTTGAAAATGAGATTGGCATACTGATCTACCATATGTGTTTACTTTCTTTCCACTGAAATATATTTTATGCAACTAAGACTCTTTATGTTAAATTGTGAATAAACTGTTACTGTTTCTCTCATTATGCATACAGTTTATTTGTGTTTTGTTGAAAAAATGTGTATTTAACAGAATGTAGGCTATTAAGGGAGTTTTGATCACTTGGTTTTAGGGAAATATGATAATGATATGACACTCTTCATAACATTATTTAAATTATTATTAAATAGAACTGTGTGTTTTTAACAGTTGGTATTTTTATCAATGTATGATTAAAATATTTATCCCCTTCTAATTTCCTGCCTTGAATAACATCTTAATGGGAATATTTGAGCTATTCAAGGTAGGGTTGATTTTTCTAAAAAGTCAGACTTTTGATTCTTTATTATAAGAGACATAATTGATCATTGTGATCAACCAGGGGTGGGGCAAAGGAGAAGGGTTGTTTAATTGGGCAAGGATTTGTGTGGGAAACCAGAGTTGGTTTAATATCAACTGTCCAATTAGTGAACCCAAAACAAGGAAACACTCTCAGGAAAATTGAACCCCAAAAAGTAAAACTTTCTTGTTTACACCACGTTGGTACTAAAGAAACGAAACCAGCTCTGGTTTCCCACAAATGCTTGTCCTGTTAAACAACCCTTCTCTTTCTCCCCACCCCTGGTTGATCACATGTGACGTCCATTTGCTATGGGAACAGTCCATTTTTTCTCCAACACCTGCAATGGTGACCTTGATGGTTTCCATGCTCTCACAATTTCTGCATACATTCTTCACATTCCATCTCCCCCCCCCCCATTTCATTGGCAAATTGAAAAGCAATAGGCTTGAAAAAAACAAAGTGGTTCAATCTTAACAGGGAGAGAAAGAGATATTCTCTTAACATTGTTATTATACCCTGCATAATAATTCTGCAAAGTAGAATTCTAGTAATCTTTAAATAAACAGTGTGATGATCTGACTTACCGCAAAGAGCTGGCACTGCCACAGTCAAAAAGATTGTTGGACATTTACAGTGTAACCATTAAATAAGTTTTTGATGGGAACCTAAAGTTGAAAAAAATAATAGAAAATGTGCAGGTTCAAATTATATGGGATTTCTAAATATAGACTGATAAAGTTTTGAATTATAACGCACCAGATATAGCTGTTTGAAAAGAAGGAAATGTGGATAATTGATATGGAAATACCAGATGATAATAGACTAGCAGACCAAGACTTGGAGAAGATCACAAAGTATGAAAAGCTGAAAATCAAAATAGAAAGTTATGGCATAGTATTGTCCCAAAATATCCTAGACAGCATTTAGAAAATCTGCTCATTGACAAAATTTCCATCTGTCAATTGCAAAAGGCCACTCTGCTTGGATCTGTATATATCACATCAATACATTATAATTCTTGGGGAAAACTTGATGTATATGAAGGCCAACACCAGCTAAAAAATTGGCAGATGTGACTTCACATTTTTGTGAACAGATAATAAGAATTGTGATACAATTAAATTAATAAGCAAAAATGCAATTTCCTACAAACTTATATACTGGAAGTGGTAGTCTCTTTCATTATTGTTACTTTATTAACATAACAGCAAACACATCAAATGTGCCCTTTTTAATATATAAATGTTCCAATCCTAATTTCCTTTACAGGTTATCTGTTTCCTGCTGAGATATTTGTTGAGAAGATTCTATTTCTTTTTCTAACTCTAATTAAGAAGCAAGATTCATTACCAAACTAACGAAAGGAACAAAAATCAGTACAATTTATTTATTTTGTTTGTACAACTATTTATAAACCATGCATTTCAAGAAAGGAGTGAAGGCAATTTACAATCAAAACATGAAAACAAAATCAGATCAAATCCAACTAATCCAGAGAGCCCTTATAGCTGAACTCTCATACATTCCATGAAAAACTAATATTTTGAAAGTCCTGTTAAAGACCAGAAAGAGGCATGTTTTTTCACAAGTGAAAGTGTGTTCTAAAAGGTAAAGACATTTAGCCTGCCAATGGAGGAAATTCTCCTACTGTTACCTGGGCAACAAGCCAAGGTGGCCTTTAATGGTGGTAACAGCACTTTGAAATAAATAGAATAGAATAGATTTCTTTATTAGCTAAGTGTGATTGGACACAGAAGAAATTTGTCTTTGGTGCATATGCTCTCAGTGTACCTGAAAAGACAAGATACATTCATCAAGAATCAAAAGGTACAACACTTAATGGAACCAAAAGTGAATCAGAAGCCAAAAGACTCCATGAATGAGGGCAAATATATGTGCCCTATGATAATTTTGCAAGATCCAATCTGGGTCAGTCACCAGTACTAGAAGTTTAGTCTTCTGAGCTTTCAAACTCATGCTAGAGCTCATCCTCAGGAAACTTCTCTGCATGAATCCAAGAAGCTCAGAAGATTAAACTTCAGGTTCCACTGATCAACAAAGATTGAATCTTCCATACAGTCCCTCCAATATCACAATTCTTTTTTCCTCCTCCTCCTCCTCCTCCTCCTCCTCCTCCTCCTCCTCCTCCTCCTCCTCCCCCCCCTTCCTCTCCTCCCCTTCCCCTTTCACCAATTGTGTTAAAGGTGTTGAGGGAGATACAAAGTTTGGGTTCTTGCTCTTCTGGCAGCCTCAACCATTGTTAATTGATGTTGTAGTTTGTCTTTGAATGTGTTATTTCCAGTTAACACATGGGTCATTTCATTTTGGATTGCTTGAAGCTTCTGAATGAGCTTTAAGGCCAACCTCCTATGGAATATATTGCAATAGTCCATATGCTAAGTGACAAAAGTATGAATCTTTGTTGATAGACCTTTTTTGGTCCAAAATGTCCCATTAGTGACATGCCAGCCAGAACTGGACAAACCCTTCTCTGTGTTCCCTAGCCACAGTTTTCACATCTTGCTATGGCAGGAACTACAAATCCAGGAAGTCCCCAAATTCAGAACTCCGTCAGCGTGACGCTGTTGAAAAAAAGTTGGAATTAATACATAAAATTTAATTCATATTTCACTCGTAAAGAAAATTGATGCATCTCCTTCCAGGTTTTGGATAAGATGGCAAGACATTGCCTTATTCTTTTTAGCACCAAATTATAGTTTCCTTCTTCTAATAATAGTGAATTTGTTAGCACCAAAGTCCAAAGAATGACTTTATAATTGTTTTCTTTTATCTGTATGACTAATGAAATGTGCATGATAAGAGCCACACTGAGTCAAACGAGAATATTAAGAATTTTTTTAAATATGTCAAGACTTTTATATATTAAACATGAAAAATTAAATTAGACTTCAGACTTCTGGAAATTTACAACTCTGTCCATGTCATGTTTAATTAAAGTGATAATAGAATTTGCAGCAGAGATGTACAATTATGAAAGCACCATTTCTTCTGGTTTTTTTTTATTTAGATGGTAAATTAAAAAATACGGATACATACAGATAAATAATAAGATCTTTGGGGACTTGAATCAGTGCTTATTGTTGAAGTTAGCAAAAGCTGAATTAAAGTATATCTTAGAGTTAATATTTTCTTTTTGGAACTAATTTGGTTCCAAAACAGCATGAATAATTTTTTTTTTACACCTTTGAGTTCCTTTGCCTAACAGTATATCAGATATGTATATAATCTATTTCAGATTTCATAAACCCTGCTGGACTCTACCCCTATTAATACATCCATTTATCTTATTTTTGAGTTGAACTTAAAAGTAAAACTGTGTGTTGAAAAACACTGCGGTTGGAATGACTTAAGCTGACCGATCCAATTTTCTTTCCTTGTAAAGTCTGTTTAGTGTTACAAGACCAATTCAAAGGCAGATTGTGGGTGCCACACAGTCTCCTCTGACCTTTAAATCAAATTTAGTATTTTACTCTGTAGCATGCCAGCAAGCAAAAATTGACAGCTTAATAAAGTGGAATTTTTTTTTACAATAAAGCTAAAAGAAAATCCTCCATCATTCATGGAGAATGGAGTTCAGAGGTTTGGGAAATAGTGAGGAAGGAGGAAAGTGGTAGGAAATCCCTTCTAAATAATTGTGTAGGAAAACAACAGGGATTTCTATTGTCAGAAGAGAAGGCTACCTTAAATTCAGTGAGCAAATCCCATCGTGTTACCTTTTACAGCGAAAACAGCATGGGAGATGCAGTCATGTGCTGTAGTCACCTCAAATACAAATCAATTAGTTTGACACTAACACTGTATTATGCATGATGAACTGTGAGTTACCACAGACAGTAAAAAAAAGGGAGATTGATGGGAAATGAAGAAAAGGATATTCTCCAGAAATCCATCTCCCTGTCAGACTTTACTAGCAACGGTCGTAGATATCAACTCTCCCAAAATTCAACCTTGCATTCAGTAAGAGTGGAAGCTTCATAATGTGACTAAAGCTGTTTTAGTCCAGAGAAGGAGAAGCTGTATCAGTGGTGGTATTCAGCCAGTTGGCATCTATTTGGGAGAACCATTTGTTAACTTTCCAAGCAATTCAGAGAACCAGTTTGTTTTTTTCCACTTTACAGGGCTAATCCTGTAAGGAAGGCAGGAAAGAAACATTGTGGTGTTGTTTCTAGCCTAATCTTTATTGGTCTGCTTACAGAAACTGCCTCTCCGGTTAACCCTTATTACATTGTAACAGCTAAGGCAAAGCACCCATCAATGTGAGTGTCGTTGAGTTGGCCATGCCCACACAGTCACATGACCACTGAGCCCCACATACCCACCTGGTCATTAGGACAGAGAACTGGTTGTTAAATTATTTGAATCCCACCACTGCAGAGCACCTTAATGCAATAGCAATATAGCAGTAGACTTATATACCGCTTCATAGGCCTTTCAGGCCTCTCTAAGCGGTTTACAGAGAGTCAGCATATTGCCCCCAACAATCTGGGTCCTCATTTTACCCACCTCGGAAGGATGGAAGGCTGAGTCAACCCTGAGCCGGTGAGATTTGAACCGCTGACCTGCTGATCTAGCAGTAGCCTGCAGTGCTGCATTTAACCACTGCGCCACCTTGGGCATTCTGTGTTACAGACTGATTACTAACCCTTAGTATAAAGAGTTATGTCAACAGCTATAATGCAGAATGTTTTTATGGAATTTCAACATCAGAAACTTTAAGCTCCAAATGCTTGACAGTTTACAAAAAATGTAAAGTAGTGTGTTAAGAGCATTTGGAGCTTAAATCCACAAATAAACATTTCAACACACTCAAAAGTTTTTGATGATTTTTCTCTTTATTCATTCAGTTCTTACCTTTGTTTCCAAGCATTAAAAAAACTAATGATGATGTTTTCCTTCTGGATTAACAAACAGCATGTCAATTCCCCTTCCCAATTCCCTTTATAGCAGTGGAAGTTGGCTTGGATTTATGATCTACCTTTTGAGTGTATCTCAGCAAATCACTCTCCTCTTTTAAAAGTAAAACTGCTTCTAGTCTTGATGCATAGGAATTCTTCTTTCTTAGACTTCCGGGGGAGATATGGTGAACTGATGATGGCTAAGTGAAAGCAGAGCAAATCACCATTGCAAACAAACAAAGATTCCCTTTAAAGGGCAAAAGAGCTAGTTTGGTGTAGTGTTTGAGGTATCAGGCTAGAAAACAGGAAACTTTGAGTTCCAGTTTCACATTGTGCCCCAAAGCCAGCTGATCACCTTGGACCAGTCATTTATTTCAGATAAGGAGGCAATGAGAAACTATTTCTGAAAAACCTTGTCAAGAAAACTGCAGGGAATTGTCTAGACTGCATTGGTGAATTGGACAAGATTGAACAGAAAACGAAGTATGCCAAACTCACTTTTTAATTACTTTTGGAAATTGCTCTCTAATTATTTTTAAATGATTTGAGATCTTTGAAATGATAAGTCAGAAAATGCTGGATGAATCTGTCTTTAATCCTGACAGAAAGTAATTTTTAGTATTATCTTTAAGAATTTAAAGAATCTGAAATAAACAGCAAAAAAAAAGGATTTTGATCCTGGAAAGTTATAAACAGTCGTGATGAAATTAGACTATTGAAAGTTTAACAATAAGATTTTAATATGAATTAATTAAAAATAATTATAAAACACAGTTTCTCATGAAAAACAGATCCTATTTTGACTTTTATAACAGAATAAAGATAAAGAATTCACAATTTCAAAAACTGGACACTAGAGGAAGAAAGATAAACAATCCTTTAAACTGACACAAAACATTCTAACAATAAAAATACTGAAGGAGACTTTTGAAGAATGGAATCAGAATTAGTAGCCATAATATCAACAGTAATGGGGTCTGGTTCTGTGGATAGACTAGGTCCAAAAGATGCTATTGAAGAAAAGCCAGATGTATAATAACTTTTATCTGACAAGATAGAGATGACATTTAAAAGTCAAGATAATTGTTTAGAAAAGGATATTTCACTGAATCTACCAAAGAAATTCAGGTTTTAAAATAGAAAAAGGAAATACAAATGACAAACCTTTGACCTGTGATAAATTTTTCCTACAGGTTCCCCCCCTCCAAAAAAAAAATTCTTCTTAAAGCCTTGAAGAATATTTGAATGAACTAAATATTAAGATTGTTAGAACTAAAGGGAAGGAATATAAAATTGGTTCATTTGATCAAGGTTAATAAAGATATGTTCTGGTTATCCTTTTTGGACTTTCTGCTGACACCAGGACTAAAAAGATGATGATTTTGGATTTGTTTGTAGATAAGTGATGAGATCTGAGATTAAGAGATAAATGTTATTATTTTTAAAGATATAGAGTCACTAAATTTGTATATACTTGTGATGAAGGTTGGAAGTCTCTGTCTCTCATGCATACACACACACACATAAACTGTATATATTCTCTTTTTTATATTCTTTTCTTCTCTTTTTTTCTTTCTTCTTCCTTTTATTCTTCTCTGTTCTTTTTTCTTTAAGTTTAGTTTATATTGGAACAAACACACACACACACACACACACACACACACTATCAGCGAGATCTCACTCGCCATCTTCAGGCTGGGTTTTGGGCTTAAAGCAGTACTTTAAGCCCAAAACCCAGCCTGAAGATGGTGAGTGAGACCTCACTGAAATGTTGCCAAGACAATCTCAATCTTACACGGGAAAAGACCCAAATACAACAAGACTAGCATACCTACAGCCGTGAAAATCTATGAGTGTGTGTGTGTGTGTGTGTGTGTGTGTGTGTGTGTGTGGATGTGTGTGGATGTGTATATGAATATGTGCAATGGCAAGTGGGTGGACCAGAGTGAATGAATGAATGGTTAAACACGCCTACTAGCTAATCAATATGATTGGAAATGCAGATGCTATTGAGTTCATATAATTGATTTTTTAATGTGAGGTAGAGGAAAGGTTTATGAATGGTTTGCGCTATTATGAATGCGTTCAATGAATCTGTGTGAAGCTTCAAAGATTGTTTTACTTCAGTAAAGTTTGAATAAAACATAAAAAGCAACAAAATTCCTTCACTTGTAAGAGCAAAACAAAATAGCTGATCCCCCCCCAAGTTCATCCAGTAGTGTGATTCAAATAATTTAACAACTGGCTCTCTTCCCTAATGATTTCTTCCAACAACCAGTTTACCAAACTGCTCAGAAAGTTAACAACCAGTTCTTCCGAAGTGGTGCAAACTGTCTGAATCCCGCCACTGCCTTCATCTGCTTCACAGCCCTTCTTGGCCTTCTTCTGCAGAGTATCAGGCAATGAACGGAGGCTGAGATGATCCTTCTTTAATGAGTGCAAGGGGGCTGAGGGAGGTCTATTCCTTCAATGCTGCCCCAAAGTCTACCAGGCTTCAGGGTGCATCACAAATGCCCAGTCTGTAGACTTCTTTGGACTGTTCACCCTAAATTTTGCAAAGCCCTTATAAAAAAAAGTTCAATTCAATTTCTCCCGACCTCTCACCTAGTGTCAGGCAAACAATGTAGAGGAGATGAGCAGCAGCATCAGAGATGGTACTCAGCCAGTTCTGACAGGTGCTGGAGAACAGTAGCAGAAATTTTGAGTAGTTCAGAGAACCGGCAAATAGGCTGCCCCAGAACAGGAGAAGGGAGCTGGAAAGCTGGTTAGTGCGGTGGGGAGGTGTTAGGAATATAATCTAACGGTTGGGTTGGCAATATATAAACCATGTAACAATGTTGTACCTGTTTCTTTAAATCACACTGTAAAATGTGATTGGTTGCTGTTTTCCTCAGTCGGCCATAAGAGGGAGCCAGAATGACTGTTAGTTCTCTGTTTGTTAGATGCTGGGCTGATCTGATCTGAGTGATTTGAAAGCTGGCTGTTAGAAAGTGCTGTGAGCTATTATACGTTTTGCAGTTGTTAGCAAACTTTGAGTACTGAACTGATTATATGATACTGGACTATGTTATTTGGATTATCCCTTAACTGAAAGACATTGATGACTGACTGTCTTATCCGTGTATGACTTGGACTGTTTGATGGACTCTGATACCTCTATTTCCATGAAAGTAAAAGCCTATTTAAACTGCAGTGTCTCTGTATGCTGGTTTGTGTGTTCTCCAACACAGCTCTCACAACGCTTATCTGAACGTACTCGCTCTCCCAACGGGGAGCTTACCTATCAGGAGAGAATGGGGATTTTGCAGCATCCTTCCCCTGTCACTCCTCAGCTCTCAAGTGGCTTCACCCGCTGGTCACCTCAGTTCCCAAATCCCACCTTCGTCACCCTTGTTCTAGTCTGAGAACTAGGCGAGTAGGAATAGAGACCAGGCAGGTTGTGAAGTAAAAACAACCTTTATTTGCACTAACTGTAACAACTAACAAGTGAAGCAACTCAGTAACCGGCAACAGGGAACTCTCCGTCTGACAGCTCTTTTTATAGCTGCTGTCAGTCAGGCGGATCAATGGTGAGGCTGCATTCTCCCATCTTGCATCTGTTATAGCTCAGCCAATAGGAGGTGCCGCCTGGGGGCACACTCCGGAATCGTCGGCGTAGCATTGAGGACTTTACAACACCCACAAAGCCACACCACGCCCACAAAGCCACACCCACAGAACCAGTAATAAACATTTTGAATCCCACCACTAAGCAGCATGTCTACCAAGGTACTCACTAAAGGTTTTAGTGGGAGCTATAAAGACCATGTCATTTCCTTTCTCCAGATTTCTCCAGATCATTAGCCAAAATCTTCATGTACAGAGGATTGGAATGCCTGCAGCTGGCAATCTCAAAATTATTGTCCCTTGAAGCACCTGGAGAATACGGAGGACAATACTCTGGGGTCATCCAAATTGAGGCAAGTTGGATAAACCCTTCACATCAGGAAAGTGAATCACATTGCCTCCATGGCACAAATCTTTTTTATCAAAATTAATAACTTCTGACAGGCATATTATTTAATTGCTTCAAGTTACAACAGGAGTTCGCAAGAATTATATTGCGTAACCAAGAGCACAGATTTACTACTTGGAAAAAAAAAAACATGATCCAAATACCAGAGGAGGTTGGTATTCATTTAATAGGGAACATTGTGTTGGGTCCTTCACAGTGTGCTTAATTCTGTGAAAACATTCGTGACTTCAAAATCAACTTCATGTAATTTTTTTCTTCTTTCTAATACTAGAGGAGGCTGGTACTCATTCAATAAAGAACATTGTGTTTGGTCCTTCACAGTATGCCTAATTCCAGGAAAGCATTCTTGACTTCAAGATCAACTCCGTGTAATTTTTGTTTTAATACAAAGCTGCATTTATGATTCAAAAGATATTGAATGGCCCAGCAAGATCTAGTCAGGATGCCCTGATATTTTACCGTGCTAAGCCTTTGACTAAGCAATAAAGTTTAGCAGCCAATTATGGGTTTGGACCAGTGGAAGGGCCAAACATTACAAATATAAGCGACTAATTTATCCTGAGTTAACACATTTGTCCATCCAGCTAGCAAATTACTTAACCGTGGATTAAATATGATCTCTGGCACCTTTGAATCTAGACCATGGCTTCTCCTTCTCAGTCTACTTCATTCCAAGCAATTAAGTTTTAAAAGCGGGAGAAAGTTCTTGTTACTGAGTTTTTCGGAGTATAAGACACATCTTTTTCCCCCCAAAAAAGAGGATGAAAATCTGGGTGCATCTTATACACTGAATACAGACATTCAGTATTGGCCTTCCGAAACCTCGCCCCCACACATCCTATTTTTTGCAAAAATGGATGCGCAGAGGGTTTGGGAGGCCTGTGAAGTGCTCCTGGGGGCTGGGGGGGAGCAAAAATGAGTGAAAACAGGCCCATTTTTCACAATAACGAGGGGAGTTTTTGCCTTCCCCAGTCCCCAGGAGCACTCTACAGGCCTCTCAAATCTTCCGCATGCCCCATTTTTGTGAAAAATGGGCCTGTTTTGCACCTCCCCCCACCCCCCCCCCGCATCACATTTTTGCCCTCTCTGGCCCCCAGGAATACTTCACAGGCCTCCCAAACTCTCTGCATGCCCCATTTTTCACACATTTTTTAAAAAATTTACCTCTTCCAAATCTTGGTGCGTCTTATACTCTGGTGTGTCTTATAGTCCAAAAAATACAGTATGTAATTAGAATTTTGTTCTTTCAAAGTTGTGAGGCAATTGGAAGAGTGAGTTTGTATGGAGCGTTCCTCTCTAACCTTCTCCCCATGTGGCAAAAGTGTCATTTTGGCAATCAGTTGTACCTAATGCTGATAGGTGATTGTTTTTGTTTCTCCTTTGTTTCTTTTATTTTAAAACTGCTTGTTTTGTGCAAGACTGAAGACACAGCACCTGACGGGAAGAAAGGAAGAGAGAAAGAAGGGGGAGTAAAGAATGGAATGGATGGGATTGCAGTGTGAACAAAAACCATTGAAGATGCATATGCTTTAATTAATAAGGCCAAAGGCAGAATGAATGGGCAATTGATAAAAGCTCTCTGTGTGCATGAATATGTCTAAGGAAGAAACAGAGAAAGAGGGCCTGGGAGCACATTGGATAATTATGGCTTGCAGTCCAGCTGTGATCTTTCCAGAACTGCTTAGGTTTATCAATAGCTTTGTACTCTTTCCCTTTAACCCAGCTTAACTGTTACCATGCATTTCATGTGGGGCTTGAAAAGTGTCTAAAAACTATTATTGTAATGAGTGCAGAATGCCAGTTGGCCATTAAAAGATTACACACAAAATCTATTTTTATTATTCTTAATAAAGATTTTTAAAATGATCTATTTTATTATTGTTATATACCAGTGATGGGTTTTGGATCCCATTCCAACCAGTAGGGTTGGAATGGGGTTGACGGCATCCTCATGGATGTGTGTAGTGCACACACGCATGTGCGCAGCGCACACATGCATCTTAGAGCCCCCACAATGTTCCATGATGCTCCAGCTGCTCTGTGGAGCATCGTGCAGGTGCTGTATGCGCCATGCGTGGAAGCGCATAAGCCTTAAAAGGCAGTTAAGGAGCTTGGGCGGGAGGATGGGCCCTCCGAAGCACCGTACCGGAACTGTATCCGGTGCTCCGGGCAGGCTCCAGTACGCCCGCACTGAGGCGTACCTCCTGCAACCCATCACTGTTATATACATACAAAGTAAAATCACAGCTGCCACTCCTCCATACCCATCAAGTTCTCAAGAACCTAGGATGTCATAATGCATCAGCATAGTATATTTGCAGATCCAGGCAGCGCAATCTTTTGTAATTGACTGTTGGAAATATTTTCTGAGTGCAGTTCATAGATTTTCTAAGTGCACTCCAGGATTTTTTGTTATGGCACTTAGTGTGCCAATAATCACTGGGACCACTATGGCCAGTTTATTAGATTAGATTTAATTTTTTTAAAATAAATAAATAAATAAATAAATAACTCAAGTATACATTTTCCTCCTTCTATTTTCCCCACAACAACAAACCTGTGAGGTGAGTTGGGCTGAGAGAGATAGAGAGAGTGACTGGCCCAAAGCTGGGCTAGAACTCACAGTGTCCTGGCTTCAAGTCTGGTTCCTTAACCACTAAACCAAATTCAATTTCAATTTTAAGATTTTGATTTTCTGATTCTTTGTCTTTTATTCTACTATCTCCTGGTATTACCACAACAATTGTCCTCATTTTTTGTCAAGCGCCGAGGAAATCAAAAGATCTTGTCAGTTCAAATGAGTATAAAGGTTTATTGCTAGCTTATGCTCTCTAGAAGCAGCTGGACCACTAATGGTCAAAGCAAATTGACGGTAGTCAACGGAAATCAAGGTGGACTGGACTTAGATCTCTTGTGGATGTGAAGGGACTTGAGACTGGTGACATGTTTGACCCCTCTCTTTGGGTCAGCCTGGTCATCTACTTCTTCTTGTTGTGCCATATCCATCGTCGGATGTTGGTGATCATGTTGGTGAACCTATTTTTATCAACAGCCACACGAAAAAGTGTTGCTGAGTTTTGTCCCTTAGATTTTAATGTTCTTCTTCTGCCTGAACCTCGTTTGCCTTCAATCTTTCCCTGGAGGATAATGTGAACTATGCTGTATTTTTCTGGGTGTTTCATCACATGTCCAAAATATTCTAATTTTCAATTTTTAATAGTTTTGATGATTTCTCTTGGCTTTCTGAGGCGGTTTACCACCTCCTCATCTACTACATCAGTGGTTCCCAAACTTGGCAACTTTAAGACTTGTGGACTTCAACTTCTGGGAGTTGAAGTCCACAAGTCTTAAAGTTGCCAAGTTTGGGAACCACTGTACTACATCTACTACAATTTTCTTTTCATTGCCTTTATTATCATAATTAAACATGTCCCCAGAGTTTTTGTCAGGCATCTTTTCAGCCAAATCTAGAAAAGCAAGAATTGCTTCCTGAGCTTTCTCTGGTTTTCAGCTTGATATTTCCTTGATATTTTAGCAACTATTGTATGTCACCGTCTTTCACTCTTCATTGTTCTCTCCTTGAGGACTGCTTTCATTAAGTGCCCTGGGAAGGATACCAGTATTGTGTTCATTATTAAGGAATATATGTTACATTTCTATGTATAATGGTTTAATTTGGTTGTAAGTGATAGTAAAAGGATTATTGTTCTGAGAGGCAGAGATGAAGAGAAGGAAACGAGGCAGCACATAGATACAAACAAAGTGATGCAAATTATATTTACAGTCAGATCAAGGTTTTATTTTGGTTTTAGTGTTTCATCAATGCTCCTATATTTTTTTACTTGTACATGAAGGAGGCAGACACAATAGAATGAAAGCCTGAGATGCTACAACTAACCATCCTAATATTCAGCCATATAAAAATAATTTCTTATATCTCCTTCAGAAGCAGAGCTGAAAACAAATAATAATTTAGAAGCATTTTTTGTTGATCTGAAATGGTTTCCTAATGGCTTGAATCCACAAATGTAAGCAAGCAAAGGCTGCCGACTAGTGGGATTCAATTTTTTTTACTGCCGGTTCTGTGGGTGTGGCTTGGTGGGCATGGCAGGGGAAGGATACTGCAAATTCTCCATTCCCACTGCACTCCAGGGGAAGGATACTGTAAAATCTCTATTCCCTACCCACTCCAAGGGAAGATTACTGCAAAATCCCCATTTCCTCCCCACTCCAGGGCAAGGTTACCACAAAATCCCCATTTCATCCCGATCATCTGGGACTCGGGAGGCAGAGAATACATAGGGGTAGGGCCAGTCAGAGGTGGTATTTACCGGTTCTCCGAACTACTGAAAATTTCCGCTACCGGTTCTCCAGAACTGGTCAGAATCTGCTGAATACCACCTCTGCTGCTGACTGAAACTTTCTTTGATAATTCTTACCATCTTTCTGGAAAAAAGAATGTTCTGGAATGCCAGTGCCTTCTTGGAGAATGTAAACTTTGTTACAGGATGGGAAACAACCTTATGCTTTATACATCCAAAGTTATTCCCTTCTCTCATAGCAATTCCATCACTCTCTAGCGAGATCCTAGGAGGAGTGAGATGCAGAAGGGAAGAATGTTTAATCATGTGTTTTACTTATCCTTTCCACAAACTGAGGATCAGGTTTTCATTCCCAATGATTCCAGTCTCTCTGACCCACCATGGTAAGGGTGAGAAGGAAGTCTGACATATTATTTTTCTTTCTGATCCATTATTTCAAATCTCCTCTCTTTTCCTTTCCACATAAGGAAATGCAGGATATCAGCTGATTCTATTTTGTTTGTGATGACATCTGTCTTATCACTGATGCTTTCTAGAGATGTGGACATCAACCTTTCTTCCATGGTCCGGGGGGAAAGGGATGGATTTGTGTGGAACATAGATACTGTGTATGTATAAATGAAGCTTCACCTGCTTACCTGAAGCTTGCATGCCCTGGTTTCTAACAGGCTACTGATCAGTCCCGAGCTGCGGCCTGGGGGTTAGGGACCCCTCAAAAGGGAAGCTGCCTCACATGGAAACCAGGACTGTGCTCACTTTCAAAATCATTCACAAGAAGGGACTCAGTGCTTGTATGAATGCTAAGACAGCATTTCACTGCTATTCATTAAACCTCCTTTTTCAGGTCTTATATGGAAGCCTGAAAAAAAGAATATTTTTATTTATGTATTACATTTATTTGCTGCCTATAAGGCAACTGTTATCACTGCTTTAACAGATATAATAACTTTGATAAATGCAGTCTTTAAAGCAATGGCATTTTTGGATCAGCAGGTATGTGGTCTTCTTCACATTCAACCCCAACCATTTCTTTTAAAGGAGAAATTTCCTAAGAATTAGAACAATTAATCAGTGAAATGACTTGCCTCCAGAAGTTGTGGGTGTTCCAACCTGAAGGCTTTTAAAAAGAGATTGGACAACTATTTGCCTGAAATGGTATAAGCCCTTGATGGCAAATGTATGGCAAAGGTGGCATGCAGAGTCCTCTATGTGGGCACATGAGCCATCGCCCCAGCTCAACTCCACCACCTCCCACTGGCCAGCTAATTTTCAGGTCTCTGCTGTGCATGCACAGGAGCAGGGTGCATGCGGGAGAAGTGCGTGCATGCACAGGGAGGCAGGGGGTTCACACATCCATGCAAGGAAGGAGTGCATGGGGAGTGCGGTGCACCTTTCTCCATGGCCCATTTTTGGTCCCAGAAGGCTGCAGGGAGGCCTACTAGGCCCAAAACATGGCACAAGGGGTGCGGCATTCCTCCCACAAGGCCCATTTTTTGCTCCCAGGAGGTTGCAGAGAGGCCTACTGGGCTCAAAATGGGCCACAGAGGGGACAAATATGCATGCATGGCGGGGTCATGCGTGCATGTGCAGGGGGACGGGGTGCAGGGGGAGTTGTTCCACATGCATTGCATTATGGGTGTGGGGATGTGTGCACACTTTCGGCAGGTGACAACAAAAAGTTTAGCCATCACTGGTAGAGGATCTCTTGCTTAAACATGGGATTGGACTAAAAGGCCTCCAACGTCTCTTCGGTTATTCTGTTATTTTATGAAATCAATTTTGAACCATGCACAAACATGGAAAACACTGTTGGGTCATATGCACTATACACCCCTTGCTTAACTAGCTATATATTAGCATGTACTTTAGGAAAAGTGGTAGATTTTATTGCTTGTTGTCTAAATCAGATGAATGTGTGAAGAATAAGGATGTGTTACCTCAAATTGGCTTTATATTTAAGGAGTTGAGTTGGCATTTTATGGTACCTGTTAATGAACTGCTGGGAAAAATCTATAGATGAAAAAGAGATAATTAAATGGTTTTTTTTTTAAGGAAACAAACAAAGAAAGGTTCACATCTCTCTTGAAAATGATGAATTTGTTTTTCATTCAGTTTGGAACTGAACACAGAATGACCATAAATCTGGGATAAGTGTGAGGTAAACCTTCCAGGTTAATTGTGTGGTTGGTATCACTGACACTCAGCAAAAGGCTCAAGCAAGGATAAACAAACCTGCCTACCAAAACCAAGAAGGTTTTCACCTTTCTCCCACTGAAATAGTCAAATGTGTTGCCTCAATGATCTAAACAACTTCTTTAAACAAGTCAAGTTATAATAATGTCAAAATACCATATACTGTATGTGTTGAAACCAGGTTCTTATCCCTAGAGCTATTTGTAAATCTTATACAAAAAACAAAAGATATGATAGATGTCATTTAGTAGATATCGCTACTTTCAAGTTTATTTATGTACATCATTTAATCTACATATTTTTTTTAATAAAAGTGAGCATATGTTGTTCAAGATTGAATTGGGGATTACCCAACAGGGTAGGAATAGCACATAGATTTATATACCTCTTCACTGTGCTTTACAGACTGAGTGGTGGAGAGGCCAAGAGGTGAAACTCTCGCCTCACGATTAGGAGCCTGTGAATTTGATTCTAGGTGGAGGCAGATATTTCTCTCTCTGGGCACAATGAGACTATGTCTGCTGGGAAAAAAGCTTCCGCATTGGCAACAGGAAGGTGTCAGCATTCCAAGTATCATGCAGAATTAAATCAGAGTCCAAGGCAAAACTATCTTTAAAGTTCCAATTGAATAAGTCAAACATCTTAGCACATCTGTGGAAATCCCAATTCTGAAAACTTCCTGGGATTCCACCCAGTTGAAAGTTCATGATCTTATCCCCACACCCATAAATCCATCACATGGTCCAATCTTCTTCGGCCACACTGGTATCTCCACCCAGCTGGTTCCGGTCAGGTGCAGAAGTGCAGAGACAAAAGATGACCTTGGGCTTCTAGAAAAGAATGACAACAACACATTCCACAATTCTACTCCTTTCTATTTCCCCCTCCCAACTACTACACTAATGAAACAGCATAGTGAAATAATAGAAAGTGTGGCAGGCCAAAGATCCTAAAAGGAACATAACTACAGGCCTGACAGAAGGGCATCCGGCCAGTAAACACTCAACTCCATTCAATTGCTCAGACTCCACCTACAAGGAATTATGGGGTCATTAAAAGATTATGATGACAGTGCTTTACAGCCCTCTCTATGTTTATAGAGTCAGCATATTGCCTCCAACAATCTGAGTCCTCATTTACTGACCTCAAAAGAATGGAAGGCGGAGTCAATCTTGAGTGGCTCAGAATCGAACTCCAAGAGTGAATAGTATGTTAGCCTACAGTACCACATTCTAACCACTGTATCACCATGGCTCCTTATCTGTGCTAGTATTGTCTCCTTGGGGTTTCCTTAATTAGGGTATTGACTACTGCTGCCAGGGATCTTTGACTAGTTTTGGATCCATGGACATAAACAATGTTGTAACCTTGAATTAAACTATAATTTCATCTTCTATTTTTAGCTCTTTGGTTTTTTTGGGGGGGAGCCACTATAGTGGGAAGTTGTCAGAATATTGTTGAATAATGTACAACCTTGTTGTTAGTCTTTTGCCTATATTCATTTGGGGTATTTTTAAAATAGAGTATGTATCCAAAGGAGAACGACCCTTAACTGGCAATCAACCAGTAACCAATGCAAAGTAGTTCATTCTTCTCAGCTTCATCCACATTGCATCTTCTTTGTGCAGGGAAAGCATAAGAACGTAGCTATTGCCTGCTTACCTGTTAGTGATCATAATCCTGCCGTGTCTTTCTCAGTTTGGAAAATGTGCTCTGTGGTTTAGAAAATGTCCTGTGGCTAATACAGGAGACCTTGCAAAGGTAATTCTCGTTGATCTCAATTATGTCATAACTCCCTCTTCAAAAATGATACAAGACACCTGAGAGAGAAAGAGCTATATTTGTAGGTTCTCAAATGGCAGTGCTTACAAACTTGACTCTTGTTGTAGAAAACAAGGAAGCTCAGAAAGGGGGTAAAATTTAAGGAGCTTCAGAGAGTGGGTTTTGTTTTAAGCTCCATGAGCCAGATGGGCTGACCTGGAAACGCAGATTAAACATAAATATGGGACGTTTTCCCACTCTGCATATTTTTGCTTACCACTGAGAAGTAGCTCCCAACATCATCAACTCCAATTTCTTATTTAGAATGGAATGGAATGGAATGGAATGGAATACAACACAACACAACACAACACAACACAACACAATACAATACAATAGCAGAGTTGGAAGGGACCTTGGAAGTCTTCTAGTCCAACCCCCTGCCTAGGTAGGAAACCCTATACAGTTTCAGACAAATGGCTATCCAACATCTTCTTAAAGACTTCCAGTGTTGGAGCATTTACAACTTCTGGAGGCAAGCTGTTCCATTGATTAATTGTTCCAAATGCCAGGAAATTTCTCCTCAGTTCTAAGTTGCTTCTCTCCTTGATTAGTTTCCACCCATTGCTTCTTGTTCTACCCTGAGGTGCTTTGGAGAATAGTTTGACTCCCTCTTCTTTGTGGCAGCCCCTGAGATATCGGAATACTGCTATCATTTCACTTAGTCCTACATCATATGATCTGTTCTAATTGGACACTCAAGTCAGTCTGTTCTGGAAGGGAATTATGTTTGTCATTTTCCAATCAGCTGCTTTCATAAGACTCAAAACAGAGTTGCAAAGAAATGACCTTTCTCTATTGGTACAAATTCTCAAAGCAGCCAAACTAGAATAAAATTTTCTAGAATCCATTCCAAACTGGTCCAATGTGGATGAACTGGAGGAGTTTAGATTTGTTTAGGAGTCCTTCCTCATTAACATTAGCAGTCAGAGAGGCACACTCCCAAGCTAATACCTTAATTTGTCAGAATCATATTTCTAAATATACCATTACAAACAAGATCGTCTTAAGATTCCATGCCTGAATGCTTAAAAGATTTAAAATATTGTTTCACAGCTTGAAAATTTAAATGTCAGCATATCTATTTAGTTGGCCACCAAGGGACTAATTAAGATTCCAAAGAAACTAAGTGTGTTTGTATGTATTTGATAAATTTGAACTGCTCAATAATTCCATTATATCCATAGCTTTAGCTCTAAGGTATTTAAACTGCTCCAGTTAAATACCATTGTCTGAATTAACTTATAGAAAAAAATCAGTAGAAAATGCATAGAATATGAGCTATATTGTGAGGTTGTTTAATCAAAGAGCTCAGCTGCCCCATTTGCATCTTCATTGACAATAAATTGCTTTGACAACTGAACCTGAACTGAAATGGCATGGAGATTTGTAGTGAAAACAGGAAGGAGTGTGAAATTGAAATTATGTGAAATTGTGTCTTAATTCTTTAATAGGAAGTTGGTCATCACGAAGGAATTATAAGGGCAACATCTAAATTGAGATCATTTTGAATATATTTCATCTAAATTGCTACTACCTTTTACAGTTCATCTAAATTGCTATCTTTTTCTAAACAGACATAAGCATATCAGAGTTATCCATATTTGATTTTTAATTTTCATAGGAAATCATAGGACTGGAAAAGATCTTGGAGATCTTCCAGGCCAACCCATTGCTCAAGCTAGGAATCTTTTACCATCCCAGTGAAATGGTTATCTATTTTTGAAAAACTCCAGTGATGGAGCACCCACAACTCCAGGAGATAAGCTATTCCACTGATTAATTGCTCTGCCTGCCAGAAAATTTCTCCTCCTAGGTTGTATCTCTCTATGAAAAGCTTCCCCATCACTTCTTTTAGACCAGACTTCTGCACTATGCAGAAGTAGTAGTCTACACTTGAATGTAGACATAACTGAAAGAGAAAACAAGAACAATTCTGATGTTGGTGCCATAACATGTATATATTAGGTATAACATGGAGGCATAACATGGAGAACTCTAAAATAGACATCCCATGACAACCTGGAGTATCCCATGAGTGAAGATACATTGGAGAAAAATAATAGAATCTGCTACTTAGATCCAAAGGTCATAGAATCAAACTAGTTGGATCAGTGGTGAAATTCAATTTTTTTATTACCGGTTCTGTGAGCATGGCTTGGTGGGCATGGCAAGGGAAGAATACTGCAAAATCTCAATTCTCACCCCACTCCAGGGGAAGGATACTGCAAAATCTCCATTCTCACCCCACTCCAGGGGAAGGCTATTGCAAAATCCCCATTCTGTTGAGCAACAGTATAGGTGGTACCTTGCTCAACAGTAGTAACTGTGAAAGGGATCTTGGAGTCCTAGTGGACAACCATTTAAATGTGAGCCATCAGTGTGCAGCAGCTGCCAAAAAAGGCAACACAGTTCTAGGCTGCATAAACAAAGGGATAGAATCAAGATCACGTGAAGTGTTAATACCAGTTTATAATGCCTTGGTAATGCCACACTTGGAATACTGCATTCAGTTTTGGTCACCACGATGTAGAAAAGATGTTGGGACTCTAGAAAGAGTGCAGAGAAGAGCAACAAAGATGGTTAGGGGACTGGAGACTAAAATGTATGAAGAACGGTTGCAGGAACTAGGTATGTCTAGTTTAATGAAAAGAAGGCCTAGGGGAGACATGTTAGCAGTGTTCCAATATCTCAGGGGTTGCCACAAAGAAGAGGGAGTCAAACTATTTTCCAAGGCACCTGAGTGTAGAACAAGAAGCAATGGGTGGAAACTAATCAAGGAGAGAAGCAACTTAGAATTAAGGAGAAATTTCCTGACAGTTAGAACAATTAATCAGTGAAATAGCTTGCCTCCAGAAGTTGTGAATGCCCCAACACTGGAAGTCTTTAAGAAAATGTTGGATAGCCATTTGTCTGAAATGGTATAGGGTTTCCTGCCTAGGCAGGCGGTTGGACTAGAAGACCTCCAAGGTCCCTTTCAACTCTGCTATTGTATTGTATCATATTGTATTCCGTCCCCATTCCTGGGGGAAGGCTATTGCAAAATCTCCATTCCCGCCACTCTGTGGCTAGCCAGAGGTGGCTTTTGCTGGTTCTCCGAACTACTCAAAATTTCCACTACCGGTTCTCCAGAACCTGTCGGAACCTACTGAATTTCACCCCTGAGTTGGATCCCATTTAGTACAAGATTGCATCATGTATTAAAGTGGACAATTTTATATGACATGTAAATGCCTAAACCTTAAATGCTGCATTTGTACAATTTAAAAGGATGTTTCTTTATAAAACCCTTAATTTCCATTCAAGGACTTCCTTCTGAAATATTAATATACACGATTATTAGATTCAGTTGAGGATATCACCCAGGTTCCCTTAGCCATCTGAACTTTGGACTAATCGGGTTCTGCCAGCCTGCCTCCCTGTCCCCAGTTTAAATAATATCCTTCCCAAACTTCATTGTCTTTCCCGGTAACAGGGTAATGTTTTTTGTATGCCCATACTTTTAATTGGTTCAGGGAGTTTGAAATGTAATGCTGATTTGTATTGATTTCGTTATCATGTTAACTCTGCTTTTTAATTATTTTAAATAACATACAAAGTTCTTCTTGATCAAAGCAAGGATAATTTAATCTAGAATGCTGCATTCCATAGCAATAAGGCTCATCTACTATTAGACAAAGTGTGAGAACTACATTAAAACTGGTTCTTCTTCAGATCTTGCCTCTACCTTTTGCAGGAGATCACAGGCACATATGTTATGCAAAGTGACCTCACTTAAATTGCTTCTTTATATGTAACTAGCTGATAGCCCAGCGCTGCCTGGGTATTTATTTATCCAAACCCTCCTTCCATGAATGGGGCCACAATTTCTAATGTTGGATTTTCCCCCTTACCAGAGGGAACCCCCCCCCCGCCTTGTGGAATGCTCCTTGTGGAGTACTGTGAAACAGTGGTAGGTTTCCATTTTTTTACTACCGGTTCACTCGCTCACTCGCTCGCATGACACTTCTGTGCTTGTGCAGAAGTGTCTGGGTGGGTGGGCAGAGCCTCCCACCACCACCACTACCGGTTTGCGCGATCTAATCTGAACCGGCAGAAACCCACCTCTGCTGTGAAGCCATTACCATGGCAAGCCATTACAGTACCATGGTACAGTAGAAGCCATTTTAAGGCAGAACAGGCTCTTTACAAAACACACAGACACCCAAGGGGTGTTAGGGGTGTCTTACCCCCACAGTGTTTGTTTCCAGAGAGTACATAATCTGTGTACCAAGTTTGGTTGAAATTGCGCGTGGCATTCCAGAGTTATGCTGGAACACACACACACACACACACACACACACACACACACAGAGAGAGAGAGAGAGAGAGAGAGAGAGAAGGAAAGGGAGGACCATAGTTATCCTTTGCCAGTGAGTGAAATGCTTTCCCCAGGAAGTGATGTGCCAGTGCCTGGAAGCTGTCAGGGTCTGGATGGGAGTGACCAAGCTTGCACTCAACCCTGACAAGACCGAGTGGCTTTGGATGTTGCCCCCCAAGGATAGTCCAGATATTCCATCCTTAAGCCTGGGGGGTGAAACTCTACACTCCTCAGAGAGGGCCCACAACTTGGGTGTTCTTCTGGATCCGCAGCTGACTCTAGAACACCATTTGTCAGCTGTGACCAGGGGAGCTTTTGCCCAGGTTCGCCTGGTGCACCAGTTGCGGCCCTACCTGGACTGGGAGGCACTTCAAATGATCACTCATGCCCTTGTCACCTCAAGACTTGACTACTGTAACACGCTCTACATGGGGCTGCCCCTGAAGAGTGTTCGGAGGCTACAATTGGTCCAGAATGCAGCCGCGCGAGCGATACTGGGTGTACCGAGATACACCCATGTTACACCCATCCACCGCAAGCTGCACTGGCTCCCCATCGGTCTCCGAACGCGCTTCAAGGTGCTGGTTATCACCTTTAAAGCCCTACATGGCTTAGGACCTGGATATCTACGAGACCGTCTTCTGCCACATACCTCCCAGCCTCCAATAAGATCTCACAGGATGGGCCTTGGGGGAGGACCTTCTCTGTAGCTGCCCTGGTCCTATGGAACGATCTACCCCCAGAGATCCGGACCCTCCCCACTCTCTCGGCCTTCTAAAAGTCTACTAAGACCTGGCTATTCCGGCAGGCCTGGGGCTGTTGACCTCATAAACAAGGTCCAGCCCCACTAAGGTTGAGTGTATGATGTGTCTTTTAATTTGTTCTCTCTCTATTTTAAATTTTTTAGCATTTTTTAGAATTGTTGTATGTAAGCCACCCGGAGTCCTTTGGGATTGGGCGGCATACAAATTTATTAAATCTTAAATCTTAAATCTCTTCATGTATATTCTAAAAACAGATATTGCAACTTCAGCAGCCAATCAGATGTCTATGAAAAGACCACAGATAGGACATATAATGATGATCTTCTATGGCTTGGTGCCTTTGAATTGCATAATAGTATAAACTCTCTAGAATATGTTACTTTCATCCTGCTACAGATCAAACAGCTGTGGAGAAGAAATAGTCCATGTGAGCTTCATTCCCATATTTTATTTCATTTTGTTTTGTACTTGGATTGCAAGTGCTGCTGAAGTGAGCAATGCCCCTGGGTGGCATACAAATTAAAAATAACCAAGTATCTAAAAATACAAGAAAATGGGAAATAAATATAAGAGGAAAACAAATATACACCTTTGCAAGACAACATGTACATAGCAATAGCAACAGGACTTTACAGCACTCTCTGGGCAGTTTACAATCTCAGCATATGGCCCCCAACACACTGGATCCTATTTTCCTGACCTTGGAAGGATGGAAGGATGAGTCAACCTTGAGCCCCATCAGGACCGAACACCAGGCTGTGAGCAGAGTGTGCTTGCTATACTGCATTTTAACCAGAGGTAGGTTCCTACCGCTTCGGCTAAACCGGTAGTGGTTTGGTGGTCTGGGTCACTGGAACTGGCAGCGTCCCAGGCCTGCCATGCCCCCAAACCTGTTCTCCTACGGGGCCAACCACCATCTTGATTTTTAGTTCTGTGCATGCGCTGAACAATCGTAATTGCATAAATGTATTTTATTCTTTTTAAAATGTTTTGCACATGTGCAGACTTATTTTTGTGCAAATGCACAATCGGGCAGAGCACACCAAACTGGCAGTAATGCCAGAAGCAACGCACCCTGATTTTAACCTCTGTGCCACCGGAGTCCTTCAGGAGTGGGCGGCATACAAAACCAATAAACTCAACATACCAGAACTTGGGGGAAAGGGTGGTGGTGGTTCAATGCTTGTTGAAAGATTTGGGGTCTTAAGAGTAATTTGAATCTTCATACCTGATGCCACAATTGTGCTTCCTGTGTCCCATCTGGGATGCTTCTTTGCTTTCTAAGTATACTGGTCAGGCCACAGTATAGCATATCTGTAACAATGCTTTATTGTGGCATACACCTTCACCAACACAGGCTATAGCTCTGGGTTAACTCCATTCTCCTAGGCCTTGCAAATGGATGTAGCCATATAAATATGTCTTTAATATCTAATTCTTAAAGCAAGCCCCATTCTAAAAGTATGTAAAATGGCATACAACCATTATGTCCCATCAAAAAAAATTTGCACTGGTTGGGATGAAGTACTCTATCTGTGTGGATGCTATTTTTCTGGCTACTGCAGAATTTGAGGCCAAGTTCTAACTCTGATCTTAAATAGTATTGCTACTAAGCACTCCAGCTGAGCTTCCAAACCAAATCCCAGAGAGGAATCTCACCAGGATATGCTGCTTCTCATACCTTGTGGTCCTCGACAGTTAACTTATAGCCCTCCTACCTGACTGCAATGGCTGTAAATTTCCAGACATTGCCACTCACTTCCATGTCCACTTGCTGTTTTCTTATCTCCTTTTCTCCTACAGGCCCACACACAATCTGCCTTATTGTTCACTTTTGTAATCTAAGGGCCTGAATGGGTGAGGCCTCCTATGGACATTGGCATGTCCTTGAAAACTGCCAGGCAGCATGAATGCTTAAGAGATAAATGACATCTTTTCCAAAGCTGTGTACCAGTTTTAACTAAAAACCAAAAAAGAAGCCCAAAGAGAGAGTGACTAAAAACAAGAGAGACAGATACAGACACAGACAGACAGACAGAGAGGCAGAGAAAGAGAGAGAGAAAGAGAGGGAGAGAGAGAAAGAGAGAGAGACAGAGAAACACAGAGGGAGAGAGAGAGAGAGAGAGACATACAGACAGAGACAAGGGTCCTTTGCTTTCATACATAAAGAAAAGCAGATTGATGCCCATCACCTCCCACCAGATTGATGCCCAAAGAGAAACAGAGAGAGAGACAGAGAGAGACAGAGACAGAGAGAGACAGAGACAGAGAGAGACAGAGACAGAGAGAGACAGAGACAGAGATTTCTAGTTTCTGAATTCACCCTCCATCTGGTGAAGAGCCATCTGATATTTTCAAATTTGAGAAAGCAAGACCACATACCGGTAAACCTAATGCAGATATTCCCTGTGAATAGTGACAACTGATAACCATCAAAGCCGTGTGAGCTAATGTCTTTCATCAGTTTTTGAGCTGCTCATTCCTTAACTGAAACACAGATTTTACATAATGACTAATATTTTCAGGGAACAGTAATTAAGAAAGGCAGATGTAGTTAAAATGGCCTCCCACTACACTGAGATTCATTTATCATAAAGAAACTAAACAACAATCAAAAATAAATTTCAGAAGCTAGTTGAAATGCTGTATTCTATAACTTAAAAGCCTAGCAATATATTGGTTGTGATTCAACCACAGTTGTATTTGAATAAACAAGGAAATTGACAGGATGAAGATAAAGAACTGGGATAACATTTCTTCTTCAGCCCTCAATTGTCCTAGAGCCCAGTCCAGTCCAGTTAATACACAATTATTACAACAAAGTATATGTGCAACTCTTTTGTTAAGTACAAGAACTCTTCTCCCAGACACAAAATCTAACAATTTGGTATCGTTGAGCCCAAAGTTCGGTTTAAGTTTACAATGAAAACTCCAAAAATCTATCCGACAGTGCCACAGCTGGTCCTCACTTAACAATCAGTTGCTTAGCAATCATTCAAAGTTACGATGGGCCTCTCCAGAGCAAAACATCGAAACTGATGTTTTTGAAGTTCTGAGAGTTGTATCCTTTGCCCCAGTCATGTGTTTTCATTTTCACAGTTGGCAACTGGCTAACATTTACAGTTGTTTTTGGCAATCCTCAGTCACATGTCTGCATTTTTCAACTTTTGCTGGTTTCTGGCATTTACTTCCAGTCCCCCATCCCCCCCAAAAAAGGCCATTGCAGAAAATGGACTGCTTTAACCATTCTATTGTTCACTTAATGATCACAGAATTCACTTAATGGCCACAGCTATTGATTAATGACTGAAAAGAAGGTTTATGAAAGCAGACATGGTCATGTAGTGTTCCATTTAACAATTTACAACTGTAATTCCAGAGTCAATTATAGTCATAAATCAAGAACCACTTGTAATGGTAGTTCACTCTTAGCCATACATATGGTAGATGTCAACTATTTTGAAAACAGAAACATGTGCCAGGTGTTGGCTGTAACTATCTATACTTTACTCAGCTGAATAGGAACACACTGAAAATATATTTCTAAACTCTACTGATATGTCCTGACATATTTAAATAATCCAATGCAAGATGTATTAATGCTCCAGTACGTTAAAAAAAATCTTATCATTTTAACTATACTCCAGGTTGGAAATTAATTTGCTTCTAGAAATCTTTCTAAACTGTTCTTTAAATTCTCTTGAATGGCTAAGAAATATTGGGTGTGGATTTCTTATTCCAAATCACTATTCAATACATAATAATTTGCAACCCCAAAACTGGCATGCAATAACCAGTACACACTGGAGGTTTACAATTAATACTATTGCATACAGAATTCATTCCAGATGCAACATTAACTTGTCTTTCTTTAGAACTTTGTAGCTTTATAGTTAGGACAAAATTGTGTTTCTTCTCACTGTAAGGAAGTGTAAGGAGGTGAGCCTCATCTATGTGGCTGGTGCTGGCTCTGAAATTCTCTTAATCCAATTATCTTCTGCTCCAGAACCTCAGTTTAGAAATGGGGCAGTCACTAAACTCACATTTGATGCAAAAATCTGAATGTTGGCTAGAGGTGAAACCATTCAGTAGAAACCAAACTATTACATGGACTTTCAGCTAAGCATGCACAAATTTGGGGAGGGCTAATTTAAAAGCCTAAGGTACAACTCTGAACATATTTATTTATGAAACAAGCTCAATGAAATGAATTAATGTCACTTGCTTCTGAGAAAACATGGAATAATCAGCCAATGTCTTATGAAACTGCAGTTTTCATACAATCCAGCTGACTTCAGTATAGTAATGTATGTATAGATGTATTGAATGTGTGAATCTATTCAATCAACAGTAACTAATACCCCAGATTGTGGGTAACCATATACTTTTGTTTCCCCCTACTTCAGGTGGCACTGTCAATAGTAGGAAACAACTTTTTGAAGCAAACCATGATGTCTCTTCAGTGAACAGAAAGGCATTGTTTCCATTTTACATAATTGCAAACCACTTTACACGGGTTTACTTAGTCCGAGGGTGTCAAATTCACAGCAGCATCACATGACGTATCGGGAATTTTTCCCCCTTCACTAAACCAGGCAGGGGCATGACCAGCATGTGCTGCATTTGGCCCATGGGTCAGGAGTTTGCCAGCCCTGATTTAGTCAACCATATCAATTGGTATCCTGGTCCATAATCAAATCAATCAAATCATGGGTGAGATAAATGTTCTTATGAATCAAACACACAATGATTGATTTTTATATCTTGCCTTTAGGTGGCAAACATATCCAAAACATCTTCCTCCTCTTATTTTCTCCACAATAACAATCATATGAGATGGACTGGGCTGAGAGAAACAGAGACGGAGATGGAGACAGAGAGACACAGAGAGAAAGAGAGACAGAGACCCAAGAGCACCCAACATACTTTCATGGCTAAGATGGGACTAGAATAATGGTTTCTAGCCTAGCGGTTTAACCATTAAGTCTCAGCAGTTATTAGCAGTGAAGCCACTAGACAGGAAAGTTTAGGAGCCACTGCCCCTAGGTATCTGATGAAGAAAGAAAGTGTCACAGCAACTGATAGAATACAACGAAGAGATTTGTTCTCTGGTACTTGAAGCTCTTCTTGTCATACTCTTCTCATTTCTGTGGGTGGTGTGTCTTCCTCAGTTTTGGGTCTTCTACCAGAAGACTGAGAGTTTGAGGGTTCTGTAGTATCTTAGTTGTTCCTGTCACCGGACTCTTCTGGACAGAGAGCCCTGACGTTATTCCTGGGCTCTAGAGCAGGGGAGGGTTCCGGCTTCTGCTACTGCTGGTTCACTCAGGAATACGCTGTGCATACGCGCTTGATGCATGCTGTGCGTACATGCGCAGTACTAAAAAATGCTTCTGCGCATGTACAGAAGCAAAAAGCAAGATGGCGGCACTTATGGCATTGCCGAGTGAACCGGTTTGGGGGCGTGGCAGGCCAAGTTACTACCTATTTGACTGAACTGGTAGGAACTGGTAGGAACCCACCTCTGATCTAGAGGCACCACCCCTGTGGTCAGGATCACAGCCAGAGAACACCTATCATCACTAGGGCTACTTCCGTCTTTACTTTAGGCATCTTGCCTAATTCCTTCTTCAGGCCCTGATATTCCTCCAGCTTCTCATACTCCTCCTTCCTGACATTGCTGTGAGTTGATTCTTCCTTCTTCAGGCCCTGATATTCCTCCAGCTTCTCATACTCCTCCTTCCTGACATTGCTGTGAGTTGATTCTGACAATCTACCAGTATATCCATTACTATTGTGTAGTGGGCTTCAGTAGGCAAGAACTAGACCAGCATAGCTGCAACAGCATTTATTGACTCAAAAATGGAACCGAGGAACTGCAGGCAAATGCCTGTGATTTGTACTCTAGGCCCACAGGGCCTTAACCAATCATGGAACTAAAAAAAGCCTGTCCAAATATAAATGTTCTACATTTCCCTCCAAAACTGTTGATGTCATCTAAACATCAGTTTCACCGTTAAAACAACTGTATACATTCAATACAGAACAATTATACCATTGTTTTGTGCTTCTTATCAATTACTACAATGTCTGGTTGTTTGGCCAGGATCTGCCAGGATGTCAGGTACTGGCTAATCAATCAGACTCCCAGGTACTGACTTTATATGTTTTCCTTGCCCAGAACTTTTGCTATTACTTATAGTCAACACACAATGTTTCTCATTTTCATTATCTGAGAATCACATCTACACACAATAGCGTGAATTTTTTTTCCTCTTGAGAACAGACTTCACCCACCCCACACTGTAATTACAATCAATCTTTGAAAAGATGAAATTCCTGTTCAAAAATACCTCTTTAGCATCTCTGGAAATTGGATTGCAGGCTTGGATGAAAAGAAACAGGTAGCAGTCTGCTTTAGCAAAAGGTTTCTGAATCTTTTATCTTCAGCAAAACAAAAAAAAAGGTAATTTTGAAGATGAGAATCATCTTTTAAGGAGCTGATCAAAAACAGTATTGAAAGAAAAATTAATAGATTTAATCATGAAAGAAGAAAAATATTAGCAGTAACATTCATGCTGCAGTGAATAACTCAGAGAAAACTGGTAAGAGATTCTCATAACATTGGATTGTAAATAAATTAGTTACTGACAGGAGATACAGTCTGAAGTCAAGTGTCATCTTCCATAAATAAAGGGGGAATAGTACTCTGCTAAATCTTTCAGGTATAAATGAGCTACACTTTCAAGCCTCTGAGTCCAGAAATAAACATAATGCTTATAAATATTCAGTTTAGCCCTTGAATGCAAGAATAATACAATGTCAAAAGTTGGGCACCATATTTCAGGGAAAAAAATATTTCAAGGTTAAACAAACCATATTGTGGAAGAATGAATTACTGGCAGCCTCTGGTGAAGAATTTGCTGCTGTAAAAAAATTGCATGGCCCATTTGTTGCACCATTGTTTACATCTCTTTGAAATATATTAACTATTTCAAACAACATTCAGAAGAATTAAAGCAATGCCACTTAGATTGTTTTGAAGGCTTGGGTTTTCTTTGGCTTGCATAAAGCCTCACTCCAATAATGGAGTGGACACGCACAAAGAGGTCTAGGCTAGCCCACGAAGCTTGTGGAAGGTGTGTGTGTGTAAAATGAGCATCAGATATTACAAGCTACTACAGAATCAGCCACCAGTACTTGAAAGTTACTACAAACCATCCATACTTGAAAGAGTGGCATTACTCCAATATTTGTCACACTAAATTTTCATAATACTAAAAGGCAAGATAAGAAACAATGGAAGGAAGCTAACCAAGGAGAGAAGCAACCTAGAACTAAGGAGAAAATTCCTAACAGTGAGAGCAATCAACCAATGGAATAGCCTCCAAAAGTTTTGGGTGCTTCATCACTGGAGGCTTTAAAAAAGAACCTGGACAGCCATTTGTCTGAAATGGTAAAGGATGCCCTGCTTGAGCAGGGGGTTAGACTAGAAGACCTCCAAGGTCCCGTCCAACTGTATTATTCTATGTTCTATGAGCCTCTTTAGATGTATTCACATAGTCCACAGTTTATGATCATAATGAAGACTGCCCATCATGGTCATAAGACATGATGGTGCTAAAACAGGTCATTCATATGACCTACCTGGTTTTATGACCTTTTTTACAGTGGTCATTAAGCCAATGCCATGATTGTTAAGTGAATCAATGGTAGGCTATGGACTGCTATTTTTGGACTGGATACAAACACAGCTGGGTTGTTGAGCACCCAAGGTTTGGTCATGTGATTAGGAGGTCACAATTGGGCTTTTGAGAGACCGCCTGCTGCCAATTACCTCCCAAAGACACATTAGATCGCACAGGGTCGGCCTCCTCCGGGTTCCATCCATCAGCCAATGCCATCTGGCTACGACCCGGGGGAGGGCCTTCTCTGTTGCAGCTCCGGCCCTTTGGAACAAACTCCCCGCAGAGATTCGGACCCTCACCTCTCTCCCGGCTTTCCGAAAAGCCGTTAAAACCTGGCTATGTCGGCAGGCCTGGGGTTGATGAGCTCCCTTCCCCTCTCAACTGGTGTGGTTGTTGGTCATTTTACATGTCTGTCTTGTATTTGTATGTGCCCCTTCCCGTTTGAGTTGTTCGCCGCCCTGAGTCCCTTTAGGGAATAGGGCGGCATATAAATAAAATAAAACTTAAACTTAAACTTTTGAATCTGGGTTGTAAGTAGCACCCAGATGGGTCCATCATAATTTCAAACAATTGCTAAGCAACCAGTTGTAAGTCTAGGATTACCTGTATTATATCCACTTCGATTCAAATCAATGCTGTCTTAGATTATGTTCTAATAGTAAAACATATTTCCAATTCAGTTGCATGCCATATTTTTCTAATGTCAGGCTTCCCCAAAGGAGTGAAAACATCCAGTATACATCTTAGGATATACACATGAAAAATTTAGACTATAAGGCAGCAGTGTTTTTGCTTCAGGCTGGCATGAAAAATTACACACCAACTTTAAGAAAATTTTACAAAATTGTATTTTGCCTACAAAACTGTGTTTTGATTTGAGGAAAAATTACTGGATATCTACATCCATATGCAGACACTTCTACATAATATTTTGTCAGCTGCATTTTATCACTTTTATCATTTTTTACAATTTCCAGCTATTTATTTAACCCAAAGGGCAACAGCCTGTTTTTAAACCTTAAGGTATGGTAGCATCCCAGAAGAAGAACCAGGTTTACCACTTATACAGTACTTGACTGAAAAACAAGGAACACTCGGAGAATTTCTAATGGGCATTGTGTGACTCCAGATTAAAGGATTACAGTCAACTTTCATTTAGATATATCAAGCAAAGGGAGAAAACCATTACTCTGGGTAATTAGTACCACCATCAAATTACTCATACAAAATAAACACATGCATGAACAGATACATACACAAAAATATTCTCCAATGTAAATGATATACTCTGAAACAATGGAGAATAGATCTTGATTTTCATCTGGTTGTCATCTTCAGATACTTAGAAAGTACTCATGTATCTTTCCATTGTGTCCTCTTCTTAAGATTGAACATGCTCATTTCCTTCAGTTCACCCTTGATAAGATTCAGTTTCTGGTCCCTTGATGCTCTTCATTGTTCTTGTCTGACCTGCAGGGAGGATACCGTGGAATTCTGCGAATCCTGAAGGCAGTGTGCCCCATTCATGTGAGTGGAATGTGGGGAGTAGCAAACCTGAGGAGGGGAAGCAAAAGTGAATCTACTAGAATTGTATGTCATGTGACACATAATCATCCATGAAAGCCCCTCAGCAAGCCACGAGCGCATCAGAATGAACACACATCGTAATCATAGAATTATAAGGATAGAAGGTTGGACTAGAAGAGGTCTTCTAGTCCAACCCCTTGCAGAAGGCAGGAATCGTATAGCATCCCAGCCTGTTTTTGATGGCTCCAGTAATGGTATACTCAGAACCCCAGGAGGCAAACTATTCAATTAATTAATTGCTGTTACCATAAGAAAATTTCTCCTTACTTCTTGCATCTCTCTTTGACAAGTTTCCATCCATTATTTCTTCTCCTGCCTTTTAGGGCCCCAGAGAATAAGCTGATTTGCTTTTCTTTGTGACAGCCCCTCAAGTACTGAAAGACAGCTATCATGTCCTCTCTGATCCTTCTCTTCAATAGGCTAGATATACCTAGGTCCCTCAACTATTCATCAAATGATTTAGCCTCCAGACCCTTTATCATCTTTATTGCTGATGCAAATTCGGTGATATTCCTCGAGGAAACATCCCAGTGCATGTGCAAAAGGTGAAATGTTCATAATGCCAGTCCTTTATTCTCTGCTCCACCACCTGGATAACCATGACTGTCAGCTGCAATGCTATTATCAGCCCTTCAAAAAGCTTGTTGAGAGATTACTCTCTTCTCTAGAGAAATCTAGACATAACATCTACCCATTTTCCCTTTGTCTTTCAAATGGCCATCTGTGCCCAGCTCTAAGTTATTTACTGTAATGCTATTTTTTCTCTCTCTCTCTTTTCTCTTCTCCCATTGTTGTCATCCTTTACTTAACCTGCAAGACCTTCAGGAAGAACTCTGAATTGTTATTTGGTAAAAATACACATATGTATATATTATAATATAGTGGGGGGGAGGAAGAAGAAGTAGAAGAGGAAGAGGAAGAGGAGGAGGAAGAGGAGGAGGAGGAGGAGGAGGAGGAGGAGGAGGAGGTCTTCTCTGACACTGAAATAGAACGCCTACACTTAAATGTGTTTACCAAATACTTGTTTTTTCAACAGGATGACATAGTGTAAAAACACTTTTCATATTGCTAGACATGTCTTCATTATAACAGTCTGCAATATTTTTCACTGATTAAACATACACACACCCACATGTACAGTCTAAAAAAAACAAAACAGGACATCTGTGATTGGGTCATCTTGATATCTGACTATCTTAAGCTGCAAATTTCTGAGAGACCTTAGATCATGCATCTATTTCAATTTGCCCCAAATTTTAACACTTTTCATATATTTATATTAATTAGCAGTTGGCAAAGTTGTTCCTCCTTCAGGTCATCTCTGTGCTGGTTATTCCCTCCTTAGCTATGAAGGGGAATTCAGGGAACTAAGCAGATTTCTATCAAAAGGACTTTCATAGACTGGAAAAGACAACTCTAACTCTTTACTGCCAAAGAATAGATGTCCAGATTGTTATAGTCCAAATCTAGTCTTATCCTCTAGAGACTACCTACTTAGGGGCAGGTAAGTTTTTGGGAGGATATTTTAGGGCTCTCAGATTTGGACTTCAAGGATACAGGTGGTACTAAAGAATTAGTTTTATCAATCTCTGTGCTGTCATCTAGTGGTCATCAAGATTTTTGTGGCCCAGATCTAGTAAGGTTAGGATGTATATATGTTTTCGTAGATTTTCACGGATGAAGGTATGCTGGTCTTGTTGTATATGGGTCTTTTCCACGTAAGTTTGAGATTGTCTTGGCAACATTTCGGCGAGGTCTCACTTGCCATCTTCAGGCTGGTATTTTTGGCTTAAAGCGTGGTCGGAGCTGCCGTCTTTCTATAAATCTTTGTGGGGTGTGTGTGTGGAGTGCTGACTTAGTTTCAGTAAGTGGGTTGATTGGCTGTGTGGCTGTATCATGATTGGTAGATTGCTGCTGATTGGTGCTGGCTGTGTGTCCGTTGTTGTTTGTGTTGTAATGGCCTGGGTACCATTACCTGGGGAGGGGTCATTTGTTGACTAGGGCTGGTTTCCAGATGTCTGGTAGGCGGGAGGTATCATCACATTTATTTATGTTGTGTTCGATAACTTCCATAATTATTCTCTTGTTGAAGTGTTCAGTTTTGGAGATTAATTTGGTACAACCACACAGCGAATCAATCCACTTACTGAAACAAAGCCAGCACTCCACACACCCCAACCAAGATTTATAGAAAGACAGCAGCTCCGACCATGCTTTAAGCCGAAGACTATAAACTATAACCAGTGGTGAGATTCAAATAATTTAACAACTGGTTCTCTGCCCTAATGATTTCTTCCAACAACCAGTTCACCAAACTGCTCAGAAAGTTAACAATCGGTTCTCCCTAAGTGTTATGAACTGGCTGAATCCCACCACTGGGTCTAACTAACCAAGAGCAAGGACCGGTTTTGATGCACTGGAAGAACTTGGCATTGTGATCATGCTGAGAAAAGGCCTTCTAAGATATTACCAAAAACAAAAGCAAAAAAGCCCCAGTTATGGTGGGGATGTGTGGTCCTGTTTTCTTTTTCTGCTATTGACCTTAACCTTTAAGCCACTGTGCCACCCTATCATATCCTTAGCTGTAGTAAAACTCAGCATTTTGAATACTTTGGTTTCTGCCACAGAAGAAGATTTTAGCTATGTGAACAGAAAACTGTTCTGTTATCAACTTCTGAAATTAAAGTATGTGAAATACCCATCTGAAACTGTGGAGCATTAGTATGTATAGCCATTGGTACATGTATGTATTAAAGACAATATATAGTTATCTCACATTTAAAAACTTGGGGAGCACCTAAATCCTGAAGAATGGTTAAAAATTAAAAATGATTAACAAATATTTAAGAAACCTTTCTCCAAAGAGGAAAATAAATTATTGCATAAATGTATGTACAAATACACAGATACATATGAGTATGGTAAATATCATAATTATCTAGAAGCTGAAACTTATGAAAAAAAATGAAAAAATTACTATATGTTATGGCACATTTCCCTCCATAGGTTCTTAGGAGAAATCAGAAGTCGTGATGGTTTTGTCCCATTTGTTCTGTTGCAAGTTATTATGTGTATGTCCTAAATATTTCTGTAGAATACCAAGTTGAAAAAGGTGACGCTTTATGCATTTACTCATGCTGAAAAGCCTATTGTGATAAGAGTTTCTGGCAAAGGCTTTGCAAATATTGATGTGAATGAAGCTTAATAATTTGATTTGCTGGAGTTCCTGTTGCCTTGTTTATCTACAGTTCAGTGAACATTCTGTCATTTAGCAAGCACCTTGGAAAAAATGAAAAAGCAAACAGATTACTAACATGAATGCAAATTGATGGGATTATTTGTGTTGATTTCTGTCCCAGATCTGGCCACCCGTTATGAATATTGGTTAAGACCTCACAGATATAAATATGGAAGGACTCTTTCTTTCACTATAAAAATATAGATTATTTTCTCCAGCATTTTACTTCTTATGTTTCAGTTGCTTTCAAGAATACAAATGTAAAATAATCATAGAAATAGAAACAAAAGTAATAATAGATTGCACAACCACTACTTCCGTCCATAAAACTCAATAATTAAGATTTTTTTTTAAAAAAAAAATCAAGACTCCGTATATTATTCAGATGATAATTTATGTCCTTCAACATGGTTCAAAGACTGTTTGGCCTTTTTATGAAAATGTTTTCTCCTTCGAAAGAGGCTGACTTTTTTACTTTGGCCTCAAGATACTGGATAATTTATTTCCAATTTCAAATAATACAATACAATGCAATGCAATGCAATGCAATACAATACAATACAATACAACAGCAGAGTTGGAAGGGACCTTGGAGGCCTTCTAGTCCAACCCCCTGCCTAGGCAGGAAAACCCTATACCATTTCAAAAGTATCAAATGGCTATCCAACATCTTCTTAAAGACTTCCAGTGTTGAACGGATACTATTATTTATCATGATGATTTCCATGATAAACATTTTTTTTCTTCAGTGGAGATTGCTTTTGTTCTTCTAACCTTAAAACACTATAAGATCTTTCTCAAGACCTTTTTCCTTGGGGTTTAACTAAAGTTTGGGAAACCACAAGTGCTGCATGCCACAGGAAAACCTATTCTGCTACAAAAAACAACAACAACAGATTTTGTTCATAGTCTTTGGGCAGCACCAGAGGTGGGTTGCTCTCGGTTCGGCTCGGTTCGGCGAAACTGGTAGTGGTAATTTTTCTTGGGTCGCAGAACCAGCAGCGACCCAGGCTGGCCATGGCCCCGAAGCTCTCTGTTGTGATTGCTGGTCTTTTGTTTATTAGCTTTTAATGGTCTTCACGCATGCGCACAACCGTTAACAGCAAATTGTGCATGTGCAATGTGCATGTGCATGTGCAATGTGTGGCCGGTACGCATGCACGCAAACATGCAGCGTGCGTGCAAAATGTGAGCGTGAGCAAACCAGAACCGGTTCACGTAGGAACCCACCCCTGGCAGCACATAACAAAATAGGTTGAAATATATTGTCTCCATTCTATAAAAAATTCACCAAAATGTTTCTTTTCTGTTGAAAAAAGAAAGGAGGAAGTAAACAAGAAGCTGTAGGAAAATGCAGGATAAATATTCAGCATGGCACTCATTCCCCTCTCTAGTTACTCTCTTGCTCTATGATCTTTGCATGCCCTCTCAAATTCATTGCTGTTTGCCTTTGTGTGCGTTGGTGGGAAAATGTTTCTGTGCTTCAATACCTGCTTCAAAGCTCAAAAGATGAGAAACTTGCAACCAGCACAAGGAATCCTGTTGACATATGAAGGGCTTCAGATGGATTGAAAGGAAACATTTCTCAAATCTTCCTGACATTTGGAAGAAGTGGCATAGCTTCCATGAGCAAATCAACTCATTTCTACGATTAAATCAACACTTTCATCATGGTACCACACAGATTTTCAATCCATGTACTGGTTCGAAGCTGGGATCTTCAGGACATAATCAAGTACACTGCAGCCTTATCTTGCAACTTGTCCTGAGGCTTGCTCCTGCTCTATCAAACTTCTAAAAAGAAATAAAGTTAAACCAATAGCCAACATGAATTCATCAAAAATAGATCACGCCAAACACATCTTATTTTATTCTTTGACAAAGTGACTAAATTAGTAGATCAGTGAAATACTGTGGAACAAGAATCCTTATCCTGTTTCCCTGAAAATAAGACAGGGTCTTATTTTCTTTTGATCCCCAAAATAAGCGCTTGGCCTTATCTTTGGGGAGGTCTTATTATTTTTGAGGTGCAGGAGGTGGCGAGCCTGGTCACCTCATGGCTGCTGCTGGGTTGCAATATTTTCAGGGAGGTCTTATTTTAGTGCATGTGCTCAAAAGCCTGATTGGGCTTATTATCCTGGGAGGGCTTATTTTGGGGAAAACAGGGTTTCTGTTTCATTAAGGCACTTGACAAAGGAGATAAAAAACCTACTTCTTGGTAAGCTATAACAACGTGGAATAGACATCACCACCAGATGGATATGTAACTGGCTGACAAACCATACTAAACATGGGGGGAAGTAAGTAGTGGGGTACCCTAAGGTTCAGTTTTAGGTGCAGTACTCTTCAATGTCTTCATAAACTATCTAGATGAGGGAAGAGAAGAGGAACTCATCAAATTTGCAGATAACACTAAGCTGGCAGGAATAGCCTCCTCTTTGTGCTCTTTTTCAACAAGGAGATAAAGAATTGATTTTAGGGTCTTTTCATTATCAAATATCATTCTACAAATTGATTGCTTCTAGGTTTGTTGGAAGAATGATTTTGAGAATTTCTCATCCAGAATAGCTACCTAGGTGTCTGGAACAGTAATGAGATTCAAAAATTTTCACTATCGGTTTTGTGGGCGTGGTGTGGCTTGGTGAGCGTGGAAGGGGAAGGATACTATAAAATCTCAATTCCCATCCCACTCCAGGGGAAGGTTACTACAAAATTCCCATTTCCTCCCGATCAGCTGGGACTCGGGAGGCAAATAATAGATGGAGATGCAGCCAGTCAGAGGTGGCATTTACCGGTTCTCTGAACTACTCAAAATTTCCACTACCGGTTCTCCAGAACTGGTCAGAACCTACTGAATACCACCTCTGATCTGGAAGACATAGTCCCAACAATAGGAAAGTGTTCCAGACTGTAAAAGTTTTAATAACACAAGTGATCTACCTGCTATGATCCAAAAAGAGGAAATATCCAAGACCATCACATTTCTTTCTGTGACACGTTTTGTCCTGGTGGTGCTTTATAAATAACATGTGCAATTTGAGGCAAAAAAATATAATAATAGGAGTATGGTTGACAATAATTGTGAGATTATGAAAGTGCATGATCAGTTACCTCTACAGAAAAATAATAAACATAACAGATGAACATTTTTAATTACTTGCTTGCAAAACCTAATTATGGGTATATCCTACCTGAGCCTAAACAAACAGTAACAAAGCTATTCAGGAAAAAGAATAAAATGTGGCATATGAAGAAAAAACATTGCCAGGAAAATAATACAATCAGATATGAGTACAAAGGATTTAATTTTGCACTGCATCCCCTGATCAACTTCTATTGTTCTGAATTTCTCTGATTTTAGTTTCTTATGCATTATCTTTGGATGGACAAAGAAAAAAAACGTATCAAGAAAAGCTACTGTGTATGGGCTGCAAAAATCTGGATGACCACTAGATGACAGGAAAGAGATAGAGTTACCTCTTGGACAATCCTTCCTTCATTCTTTCTTTCCTTCCTTCCTTTCTTTTGTCTTTCATTTTTTCTCCTTCCTTCCCTCCCTTCCTTCCTTAAAAAAAATTCAAAATGGTAAACTTACCTGAATTCTATAATACCTCAAAGTAATTTGGAACAAAATGCTATGTAAAAAACTATGTGATGCTTCCAATAAAGGAGAATATTTGTAGCTCAGGGTTGACATGAGGGGTCCTTGGTGCTCTTGCTTGTTTTCTTTCAGACGTTTCATTACCTAAACTAGGTAACATCATTAGAGCTCAAAACTGATGATGTTACCTAGTTTGGGTAATGAAATATCTGCAAGAAAATAAGCAAGTTCAGAGAGCACCAAGGACCCCTTACTTGATGTTTGGACATGACAACTAGTATTTGATTCCTGCTCAACTTTTGCAAAGTTTAGGAAAGATTTGGACATCAATCTATATCTTGTTTGGTATGGAATTAAAACCTATTACAAACGGTAGTCTGATTCTTTTCATTAGAGCTGAGATTAGCCCCGTGCCTGCTTTCAAAATGTACTGTAGTTATATGATCCCTAAATTGGTTCTCCCTGCCTCCCAGTGTTGAAGTTGCCCAGTAACAGAAGAAAGTATCAGTTGTAGAAAAACAGAATTTTGAAAGAGGTCTGGATTCTTACTTTCAGTATGTTAGCATTTGCAAGTCATTAGAGTTAATATTTTTGCTCATGTCCTCCAAGGCCATCAGGGACATACATATTTTGATATTCAAAATGCAAGTTGCTAACATCAAACTGTGCTTGTCCCAGAGATAGGACAGAGATGCAGGCTTCCTGTTCACTGTATATTTTTTTTGTCTCTAAAAAGATTCTTTCAGATACACCTGGCCAGGAATACAGGCAACTGGCTTTGAGAATAGGGTCACTAGGATGCCTAGAGCTAAGCAGGAATGTTTATTAAACCCCCATGCTTGTGCCTAGTGCTGGTTCTGCTAAAATATTCAACGCTGAATAACAACAACAGCAACAACCAAAAATGTCAACACAAGAGCTGCACAACCTTAAAGCAAATGTAGGTGGGCTTCTCTGTAACATGAAGCGCCATCCCCAAATATTCTTTTATTTTTGCTGCTTCTGATGGCTCACATTGAAAAAAAACAGAAAACCAAAAGCACAGTGTGGAAAAAAATTGAGCAGCCATGAATTCCAGCTGCTCAGTTGTTTGGCAAGAGAACTTGGGGGAACTGGAAAGTTGCTTTTAGCACTCTGCAGAAGAAGAAGGGGAAAAAAAACCTTCTGCATTTTTCTCCCCTGCCAATTCTCCTTCCTTTTTGATTGAAGGAGAATTTGCTTTTGATTTTATTTTCCCAAAGCAGAAGAGAATTTCAATGAACTTCTCACAGATGGAGTATGGAGTCCTTGCATTGTTATAGAATAGCCAAGGAAGCCTGAATGTAAATATCCTGACTTCCATTGAGCAATCATGTCTCCAGCAGGTTGCAGTCTCTCTGATGTCCTCCAAGTTAGATTTTGTGAGAGGATTCCTCCTATTATGCTTCCTCAGGAAAAATCACATTATGGCAGTCATGGACACTGCTTGTTGTTGTTAGTTGTGAAGTCATGTCCAACCCATCGCGACCCCTTGGGCAACGGAAGTTGTTAAGCAAATTACCACGATCATTAAGCAAGTCTGCAGTTGTTAAGCCAACCAATTTGCTATGGACCCAATTTTGCTGGAAGTGCCAGTTTTCAACAAAACCATTGTAAAAGGTGATTGTGTGATCATGGGACTCTTATGGCAAACAGCCATAAGAGTGACCATGTTGCCACTGAGTGGGCCTGACCATTGTAACTTCAAAGCCAAGTCATAAGTCTCTTTTTCAGCTGGTCACAATTTTGAATGCTTGCTAACCAACTGGTTGTATGTTGAGGACTACCTGTTAAAGTTCTTTAAGTAAACATTGAAAAGTTCACATGCAAAAGTTCACATGAAGTTTTGGATTATTCCTTAATTATTTCCATGCTGCTCTCACCTCGTCCTTATGTCCTCTTTATAAACTTCCTCCTTGGTGACCAAAGCAGTTTATTTTAAAGACTGGGGGTACACTATTCCATTCACAGTATTATGTTCCCTTTCTCAATTGGGAGCTAAAGTCACTTTCAAGAAAGTATGCAGAGAAAAGTTTTAACATGTGGGTGGACTAGCTTTAGACATGAGAAATGATAATGTTTATTTATGGAGAAGCTGACAAAATAGAAGATTACTGGTGCAGATTCTCAATCAGCAAATGAGAAGGTTGTTTTGCAAATTCTCAGACACATTATAATTCTGTCACAGAGCACAAGCTGTAGAAAAATAGACCATGCTTCCTGGGGCAGCTGCCTCCGAGAGTTGGTGAAATGCTGAAAAGAGAATGCCAGTGAGAAAGCAGGTTTATGTCATCTTCACCAGCTTCCTTTTCTATTGGAGAGATGGATCTAGTAAATCAGGAGTCTCTTAGTATCACACAACCTGTGGTTAGAAGGAGTTGTAAAAACTCCCTCCCAAATTCAAACAATGATAGGAAAGTTGTCAGAAACATGTGTCTCTAATCACTGGATCTCCCTGGTGTTTCATGTTCAACTTTTGATACTGAAGCCTTGAAATTGCCCACAGTTAGAGATGGGCTTCTGCTGGTTCGAACCAGTTCAGGCAAACTTGTAGTTCTGACTACCGGCCGGGCCCAGCCACCCATTCTGGTGCTCTCCTGTCCTATATATTTCACTGTCTGGCTCACTCACTCCACTCATGCAGCCCAGCTGATTTCCATGCCTTGCCCACTCTACTCACCGTAGGTTCAGACCAGGTATGCTGGAAGCCGGACACAGGAAATCGTCGTGTGTTTGAATGTGCATGCTCATATTTTCAGTTCTGCACTAGGCGAACTGGTTGTTAAATTATGTGAAGCCCACCTCTGCCTGCAGTCATATATTTTGCCATTCATATTGTGAAGCATCCATAGCTGAGGTCCTCTCCTCATGGTGATCATGGTCATCTTCACTATGATTGTTTTCCTGCAGCTTGGTGGCTTTGGATTGGAGAAGTGTTAAGACATTAAATTGGCTACCATGACCATGTTATCAAAGCCCCATCTCCCTCTCCCTCTCTCTTTCTCTCTCTCTCTCTCTCCCTCCCTCCCTCCCCCTTCTCTCTATTACAGGGGAATTCACTGGAGAAAACAATTGTGTTTGGAAGAGTTAGTGATAAAAGGAAATCAGACTGTCAAAGAACAGGTTGGCTGGACACCATCAAATCTGACATCAGCCAGACTCAAAGAAATAGTGCAAGATCAGAAGACGTGTAGAGATTTGGCCCATAGTCGCCAAGAGTCAGCTCAACTGAGTGGATAAAATCATCATCATCATGAATCACACAGTCATAGCTGACACATTGACTTTTTTGATCCCTTGTTTAAACCTCTGTACTAATGATGGAGGGGGAGAGGAAGGGAGTAGACAAGGAAAGAATGTTTTTGCAGCATCAAAAGAAGAACTGGAGAAATGGGAAGTGAAAAGCATTTGGATGCCTATCAATGAGAAGTTACCTCACTTCACAACTTTGAGGAACAGTTATAAAACTTTACTCACTATAGTTCCTCTAAATTAACGTTTCTCCACCTCAAGAACTTTAAGGTCTGTGGACTTCAGTGGACTGGGGAATTCTGGGAGTTGAAGTCTATACATCTTGAAGTTATTGGAATTGGGGAAAACTGATTTAAACTATAAACCAGGGCTGTCAAACTCCCAAAAGAGTGTTATGCATTAGGTGGGGAATGTTTTAGAAAAAAAGAAAACACTACCTAACTATATACTTTATAATTTAGATGAACTAGTGAGTGTGATGAACTTTCTTTCTGTATGTGCAATGGGGGGAGGCATGTGTATGTATTATTGACATTTTCTTTAAAATGGGATGTTGAGTCATTTGTAACAACTGCTGGAAGAAACATAACATTATATGATGAATATTACTTGGAATACCTCTCTCTCTCTCTCTCTCTCTCTCTCTCTCTCTCTCTCTATATATATATATATATATATATATATATATATATATATATATATATATATATATATATATCTATCTATCTATCTATCTATCTATCTATCTATCTATCTATCTATCTATCTATCTCTATCTCTATCTCTATCTCTATCTCTATCTCTATCTCTATCTCTATCTCTATCTCTATCTATCTATCTATCTATCTATCTATCTATCTATCTATCTATCTATATATATATATATATATATATATATATGAGAAAATAAGTAAAAGGCCAATATAAAACAAATGTTAGCTTTCAGAATTTCAAATAAATAAATGAAGCTGTTCAAATTTCTCCTAATTATTCTAGAGAATAAAAATCAATTTTAATATGAAAGAAATGAGATGAGTAACATATTTCCACTGACATCCAACAGAGGTTCTGTATTTTGCATAATTCTCATAAAGCAATACTGTAAAGCAATTGATTTAGTGTATTAAATAAATGATGAAAGTGCAATAAGATGCTGATTATGTGTTGTAAAATATTAATCCTCTGGAAACATCTCCTATCAGAATAAAATATTATGTTGATAGAACCACACATCAATTTATATTTTATCAATTCAGCTGATTTTACACCACACCCTTAAAATGAGAGCACATTTGGCATTCAAAATCCTGGTAATCCATTTTTTCCCTCCGTGTTTCTCCGAAGGTGCGATTTTTACAGAATATAAAATAGGGCAGAAATACCATGCTCTTTAGAACATTCAAAGCAAACCCACTAAATCAAAACAGGAGACTTATTTGTGGCTTATCTCTTTTGGGTTCTGAAATAAATCAAAGAACAGAAGCTGAAGTGATCATTTGCACAGTATCTTAGACTGTTCATCATGCCTTATTATTTAAAAGAAAGTATATATCAGATTTCTCCAACTTGGAACCCTACGTAGATGTATTAGGTTCATGTAACACACTGTTAGCATGGCCGAGCTGTACTTCAACATACCTAGAAGAATTTTGGTTTAAACAAATTTTAAAGTGGTACCGGGGCTACATGATATAACCATGGAAAAGAGCCTCTAAATCATTGTTATAACATCACTGAGAAACTTGAATATCAGCAAGCATGTACTGGGAGATATGTAACTGGAGATAGAGACCTGTAGCATGACTTTAGATGTCTCCTTAGTTCAAAGAGAGAAACAACCTGGAACTAAGGAGAAATTTCCTAACAGTGAGAATAATTAAGCAGTGGAACAACTTGTGTCCAGAACTTGTGGACGCTCCATCACTAGAAGCTTTTAAGAAGAGACTGGACAGCCACTTGTTAGAATTGGTATAGGATCTCCTGCTTGAGCAGTAGGTTGGACTAGAAGACCTCCAGGGTATCTTCCAACTCTTTTATTCTGTTACCAGTATACTTGCTATTTGGACCTAAAGCATGGATACCCTAATCCTAACTCCTAATTCTAAGAATCTGCCCTGGGTGAATCCCAGAGACTCTCTCAAAAGAGGTTGATTCACCAGAGCAAAATGCAGTTTTTTAAAAAATTGGACTGACAATTCATGGCTAAGGGAACAATTGGAATCAAATTATAGACATAGAAGCAGATACATTTTTTCTTTACTCTTTTCTAAGCTGGTAGGAATCACTTGGACCTTAATATAAAGGAATAGGGCACTGCATCCCTAAGGAGAAGCCATTTTTTAAATTGCAATACAAATTTTGGGTAAAGCTGAAATTTTATGATAAAGGTCTCCTATCTACTCAATAGTACAAATCTAAATTGAGTGAAGGAATAAAAGTGCAATTGCTGGCTACAGCTTTAAAGCAGCATGTGATATGACTTACTAATGAGTTTTCTTCCAATATTTCACATTACAGTCCAATACTGGTCTTGTCTTTTAATAGTAAAGAAGAAGACTTATATAAATAATCTTCTAAGCAGAGCTTATAATTTATTCAGAATTTTCCCTGCAACTTTTTTGTAATCATGTTATTATTATTATTACATTTGTGTTAATTAATAAGGTGTCAAATGCGAGTCTGATGCAGTGCAAAAGCAGCAGTCTGGCACTTAGATAATTCTTTTTAAAACATTTTGTTTAAATTTGTCCTTCAGATAGATGAGAAAGCAAAGTTGGCTGGAGGAATGAAGTCAAAGCATTTAGTTTTGACAAGGCTGTGTTCAAGTGAGATATGATCATGCGGTACACAAAAGTGGGCATGAATAATTACACACATGACTTTATGGGCATGCACATACACAAGCACGCCATAGACATATGTGGTGGAAGCGCCTTGCAATAAGTTTGAAAGAAGACGTGTGAAGCTAAGAGTAATGTAGAATAATGTAGAATGACAGGTAGGTGTTGTGGCCCAGCAGGAGCCGTTGGAGCTGCCACCAGACTCCGACAGCGAGGGGCCCTATGAGTCGGCTCTGGAGGATGTGGAGGACCCTGGACAGGGTTCCGACTCCAAGTAGGGTGCAGTGAGGCTGGTTGGCCACCAGGCGGTGCCTGAGCCTTGGACCAGTGGGGAGGAGACAAGGGAGTGAGTTGTTCCTGGATGCCCGGCACCGGAGAGCTAATAGACGTAAGGAACAGTTGCAAAGTTACAGGAGGTAATTTCACGCAGCTGCTGGTAATTAGGCTTCTCTCCAGACTATAAAAGGAATGCTTGTGCACGCGCCCCTTTTGCAGAAGTCAACGCATGAACTAATGTTGGAGAACAGTACTGTGAGCCTGGCAGGCTGGATTGCTGCCGAGGTTTATCTGTCTGTTAATAAATTCTATAAAGTATCTTTGGCTTGGAGTGTGTTGGTGTGGGACGAGGGGGGTCAGAACAGGTAGGTATGTCTCTACCAGTGGTGGCATTCAATTTTTTTTTACTACCGATTCTGTGGGCATGGCATGGTGGGTATGGCATGAGAAGGATACTGTAAAATCTCCATTCCCTCCCCACTCCAGGGGAAGGTTATCTCAAAATCCCAATTTCCTCCCAATCAGCTGGGACTCGGGAGACAGAGAATAGATGGGGGTGGGGCCAGTCAGAAGTGGAATTTACCGGTTCTCCAAACTACTCAAAAACTCCACTACCGGTTCTCCAGAACTGGTCAGAACCTGCTGAATACCACCTCTGGTCTCTACCTACCCAAAACCTGGCTTACCTAAAGCAATCAAAATAGCAATAGCAACAGCACTTAGACTTATATACCACCTCACAGTGCTTTACAGCCCTCTCTAAGCAGTTTACAGAGTCAGCATATGTTCCCCAACAATCTGGGTCCTCATTTTATCCACCTTGGAAGGATGGAAGGCTGAGTCAACCTTTGAGCCTGCTGAGGTTCGATCTGGCAAACTGCTGGCAGCCAGTGATTAGGAGAAGTAGCCTGCAGTACTGCACTGCACTATTTACCTTCCCACCAAAGTTGGTTCCTATTTTTCTACTTGCATTTTTACATGCTTTAGAACTGCTAGGTTGGCAGAAGCTGGGACAAGTAACAGGAGCTCAGCTCACTCCGTTACACGGCACTAGAGATTCGAACTGCTTGTTGTCTGATCAACAAGCTCAGCATCTTAGCCACTGAGCGGTCACATCCCAATTACCATTGTTATGACCTAATTATTATTTATCCCTTCCTACTGGTCCCGTTTGTTAGTAATGAAATACAGCCATTGAATATAATTGATATTGTTCAGTGATCCACAGGTTCTTGGTTGATTCTTTCTACTGTCCCCACTCAATTCAGCTTGCTGTATGTGTCTTCATACAGGGATACATGTATGGGAGGGGAGGGTTTATCTCACAGGCTTGATTATGAATGCTGCTCAGTTGTTTATTGGACGGCAGATGATATCCTTTTCTATCACCCTTTAAAGGAAAAAGCAATGACAAACCACTTCTACATTGATCCAATAAAACTGTATAGCTATGGCTGAAACATTTGAATGAGTTTGGAAGTCTGATGATAACAATCCTTGGATGGAAAGCATTCATCTCGGGGAAAGAGACAGCTTTCATGAATAGGCCAGGAGTGATGAAATGTCCCAAACATGAAAGTCTGGTCACTTTGTGGAATCAGTATATAAACAAGAGTTCCTGCAAGACCCTTTTCTCGTTTTCCTGTAAAAGCACCGTGCCCATTGCAACATCACTGGCTTGAATGATGAAGGGGGCATTGGGGTCTGGGAGTTTCACTATCGACTTCACTGTGAACCTTAAGCTTAAGCTTTTCAAATGTAGCCTGGCATTCCACTGTCCACTTAAGTAGCTGCCTGGGTTTGGTTTCCCCTCCCCTTTTGTTTTTGGCAGGTTGGGGATGGGGGATGGGGATATTTGAGGGACTGTCATAGTGAAGGGGGGGCAAGCAACTTTCCAAAGCACCTGAAGGCCAGACAAGGAACAATGGATGGAAACGGATCAAGGAGAGATTCAACCTTGAAATAAGGAGATATTTCCTGACAGTGAGAACATTCAGCCAGTGAAAGGTTAGAAGGTTAGAAGGTTTATTGCACTTGTATGCCGCCCTATTCCCGAAGGGACTCAGGGCGGCTAACAAACCAAAGGGGAAAGGGATAATACAGACAAAAACAAAAGGCAAACAAACAAAATACAAAAACAATTTAAAAGCAACCAACAGCCACACAAATTCGAGAGGGGGTGGGAACTCATCAGCCCCAGGCCTGTCGGAACAGCCAGGTTTTGACGGCTTTGCGGAAAGCCTGAAGGTTGGTGAGGGTCCGGATCTCCACGGGGAGGTCGTTCCAGAGGCTTGCCTTCAGCAGTTGTGGGTGCTTCATCATGGGAAGCTTTCAAGAATAGACTGGACAGAAATGGTGTAGGACCATGATGGTGAACTTATGGCACGCATGCCACAGGTGGCATGTGTAGCCATTTCTGAGGGCCCATGAGACATTGCCCTGTCAGCATGCGTCAGCCAGCTGATTTTAGGCCTTGATTTTTTGCTGTTTTTTGCTTCCCCAAAGAAAGCCTCTGGAGCCTGCGGAGGGTGAAAAATGGACCTACCGGGTCCTCCGGAAGTTGGAAAATGGACCGTTTCCAGCCTTTGGAGGGCCTTTGGGGGGCAGGGTGGTTGTTTTTATCCTCCCCATGCTCCAAGAAAGCCATGCACACATGTATGGGGCAGCAGGGCAAGGTCACACGTGCATGCACAGGGGGCCCGACCCAGGGGGGGCATTAAATTATGGGGGTAGGCATATGAGCCCTTGTGCTTTTGGCACTCGAGGTGAAAAAAGTTCGTCATCACTGGAGTAGGGTGGGCGGTTGGACTAGATGACCTACAAAGTCCCTTCCAATTGTGCTATTCTGTAATCTATTCTGTATTCATGGAAAGTTATAATGTGAGAAATGTGACTCAAGAAAAATTTGAATTTGTTAAAATGGGGTGAACATACTCAATTGGATAAGATAAGAGCCGAGGTGGCGCAGTGGTTAGGGTGCAGTACTGCAGGCCACTTCAGCTGACTGTTATCTGCAGTTCAGCGGTTCTAATCTCACCGGCTCAAGGTTGACTCAGCCTTCCATCCTTCCGAGGTGGGTGAAATGAGGACCCAGACTGTGGGGGTGATATGCTGACTCTGTAAACCGCTTAGAGAGGGCTGAAAGCCCTATGAAGCGGTATATAAGTCTAACTGCTATTGCTATTGGATGTTTTGGAGGAAAGGGAATTGGCCATTTAAACAGGATAAACATACATGAGGCATTTTTATTTATTTAGAAGATTTATACTCACTCTCAGTGACTTTAAAGTTCTAAAAATATGAAGTCACAATGATACTAAAGATCAGTAGTCCTCACCTTAAGACCACCCTTGGAACCAGAATTTTGGTTGCTAAGTGATGCTGTCATTAAGCAGCCCATCACTCAACCGGGTCCAATTTTACAATAATTGTTACTTCAATTGTTAAGTGAATCAGTCCAGTCACTGCACATCACAGGATTGTTAAGCAAATCCAGCCTCCTCAGTTGACTTTGCTTATTGTAAGACAACTGGGAAGGTGGCAAATATCCATCATGTGATCCCAAGACATCATAAATGCAAGCAGTCACTTTTTTCAAGACTGTTATAAATTTGAACTTTTATTAAATGAATGGTCACAAATCAAGGATTGCATATAATTATATGGTTGACTAAAACCCAACACAGGTTCACTTAACAGCAATGTTTATTTATTATTGATTGATTGATTGATTGATTGATTGATTGATTGATTGATTGATTGATTGAATTTATATTGCTGCCTATTCACCCAGGGCAACTCAAGGCGGCTTACAGAATATATGTTACTCAACTTATGACCACAACTGAGCCCAAAATTTATGTTGCTAAGTGACACATTTCTTAAGTGAGTTTGCCCCATTTTATGACCTTCCTTGCCACAGTTGTTTAGTGAATCACTGCAGGTGTTAAGTTAGTAACATTAGTTGTTAAGTGAATCTGGTTTCCCATTGACTTTGCTTGTCAGAAGGTCATAAAAAGTGATCACATGACCCCAAGACACTGCAACCGTCATAAATATGAGTCAGTCGACAAGCGTCTGAATTTTGATCACACGATCATGGTGATGCTGAAACAGTCATAAGTGTGAAAAATGGTCTTAAGTCACTTTTTTCAATGCCGTTGTAACTTCAGTCACTAAATGAACTGTTGCAAATTGAGGACAACCTGTAGATTGTCCTCAATTTGCAACAGTTCATTTAGTGACTTATAATGTAGATCGATTAAACTTAGTAGCTACCCAGTAAGCTTCAAATAATGTAAATTGATGCTCCTTTTATAGACTCGATGTTAGAAGGCACTGAGGAATTTTATGGCAAATTTCAAGAAAGGATGTATTGGTGATAACTATGCAACAGCATGCAGAAATGAAAGAAGCTGTAATTGCAGGAAGATTTGTAGTAGGTAAATGCAATAATGCAGAAGATGAATAAATAGAGTTTAGGGAGGAAGATTTTCTTTTTAAAGTCAGTAACTGCCTCAAGCAATATACTCTACATATGGACATTGCCCAATGGCTAATAACATAATTAATTTGATGAAACTATAGGAAATAGAATTAGGAGAAATGCAACCAGGATCAATCTAGGCATGGATGTTGGAACAGACCATGTGCTATAGGAGTCAAATACACAGATTAAACTTATAACATTAAAGTTAATGTACCCATGAAAATTTACAAAGAGTATTGTAGGCACGGGTGGGTTCCTGCCAGTTCTAACCTCTTCTATAGAAGAAGTTCCACAAATTACCATGCTGTTTAGCTCCCTCCCCCCATCCGTCCGCACCATGCTTGCCCCGCCCGCCGCTCACTGATTGGCTGGCTCACCAATTGCCCCACCTGCCTCTAAGAGTCTTATCTAAACCTTAAAGTCCTAAAGCTGTCAGGTTTGAACACCCCTGGGAGGTTTTTTTCTAAAGGGATAAGGGTACAAGGGTCTTGTAACTTGATAGTTTTAAGACTTGCAAAATTCAGTGCCAGAGTTCCTGAGCCAACGTGACTGGAGGAGGAATTCTGGGAGTTGAAGTCCACAAGTCTTAAAGATATCAAGTTTGAACATCCCTAGGGTTTTTTTTCTAAAGGTTAGGGGTGCAAGGGTCTTGTAACTTGACAGCTTTAAGACTTGCACACTTCAATGCCAAAGTTCCTGAGCCAACATTTGGTTGCTATGCAAGAGCATTGTTAAGTGAGTTTCGCCACATTTTACAAGTTGGCCATGCCCACCCAGTCACATGACTGCCAAGCCACTCCCGCTTGGTCACATGGCTGTCAAGCCACTCCCACCCAGTCACATGACTCCCACAAAGCAGGCTACACCTACAGAACAGATTCTAAAAGTTTTTGAAACCCACCACTGATTGTAGGGCATGTCAAATTTTTCAACTTTCAATTTCCAAACATTAAGGGTGCTCAAACATTGTGACATGCCTTGGGGATTGTAAAGATATTTTGGTTTCTTTAATATAATTTAAATGTGTTTGGTAAGTAACTACCTACATATCATAGATTTTTAATGTTTTGTTTGTTTCATTTGTACAGTCAGTATAGAAGTGCTTTGGTTAAGAACTTTATCAGCACTGTTGCAGAGTATTGCAAAGAGATAATATATTCAAATACTGATACTACTAAAATGTAGGATACAAGCAGAAATTGAAACTGCATAAACTAGAAACTGGACCCCACACACACACACACACATACACACAACAGAAAAGTAAAGAAGGGGCACATAGTATCACACCATTTCTCATGCAAGGGATGAGAAGTTTTGCTGAAGGCTCTACGAAGAGTAAAGCCATACCTAGAGAAAGAAATATTAAATGAACTTGCCAGATTTAGTGTGGCTTATGAGACTTGAGATGAACTAGATAACATAAAATGGATCATGAACAGCACAAGAAAATATGCAGAAGTTTATCTTGCTTTATTGAATACAACATGGCCTCTGAGTTAAATATTTATTTATTAGATTTAGAATATTTATGGTCTCTCGCCTAACTCTGGCCAGGATACAGCAAAATCCCAACAGAGACAAGGCTTATACCCATGAAAAAAACATGAATAAAAATTATAACATCAATAAGGTTAATAATTCAGTTAAATTAACTACTGGAACAACATTGCTTTGATTGCCTTTTGAAATATCCATATAGTAAATACCATTCATATTTAAGGGGCCTAAAATAGGAGCTAAAACAAAAGAGACCTATAGTAATCCCCTGCCATACCACATTAACTTCTCAGAGTAGGACCTGCAACACATTCTTTCTAAACAATCAAACCAGATGAGCAGATTCATTTTTTGTAAGGAATTGCCAGATGTGTCCTAGTGCTGTCTTATTACTGGCTTTAGGGATAATAAGTACAGGTAATCTTCAACTTATAACCATTCATTCAGTGACTTGTCATGCCTCCGGTAGAGCCTGAATCAGCAGAGGAAGACAAGCCGGAACTGAAGCAGACTGAGATCAAGAGGGCAGCTTCATTGGCATGGGAGGAAAATGGGGAGGAGCAAGATGAGTCAGGCCAGGGCCTTTCAGGATTGGGACAGCTTGTAGGCAGGGAGGAAGGGGGCAGGATGACCAGGAGAGGCTAAGCAGTGAACATGAGAGACAGAGCTCAGGCGATGAGCAAGGCACAACCCCTCCTAATCCTTGAGCACAGAGAGCGGAGACAAGGCAAGAACAGTGCAGACTGACCCAAATACTAAGGAGGAGAGTGCCCTGCCCCATTTCACAAGGCACACCTGGGAATTGAGCCTTAAGGAGAGGGTATCTCTCCTGTGGGGAGGGGCATTTGTTGGTATTTGTTGAAACGCTGAATTCCTGGAATGTTGAGTGCCGACATTTGAACATTCCTGAATTCCTTGCATTCTTTCTGGATTTCTTGCTATTCAGCCATGGTGTTCATAGCATTGAGCTGGAGTATTTGCAGCCAGAGGCTGCTTGCGGTGTGTGTGTGTGTGTGTGTGTGTGTGTGTGTGTGTGTATGATTAATTTGCTCTGGGACTTGCCAGAAACGTAGGAGCATTTGGGGAATGTTGGAATAATAAACGGCCAGTTTGAACTGCCAGCTGCCTATGTTATCACTCTGCCGTGCCCTGGATCATCACAGTGACCATTCAAAGTTACAACAGCACTGAAAAAAGTGACTGATGACTGGTCCTTACACTTACAATGGTTGTGTCTTTCCCACAGTCACATGATCAAAATTCAGGTGCTTGGCAACCAGCATGCATATACAATAGTTGCAGCATCCCCAGGTCCTATGACAGTGGTGGGTTGCAGGCGGGTTATGCCCCAGTGCGGGCATACTGGAGCCTGCCCAGAGCACCGGATACAGTTCTGGTATGGTGCTCTGGAGGGCCCACCCACCCGCCCGAGCTCCTTACCATGTTTTAAAACTTTCGGCACTTCTGCGCATGCACATAGCGCGTACAGTGCCTGCATGACGCTCCGCCGAGCAGCTGGAGCATCCCGGAACCTTGTGGAAGTGTCATTTGCAGCTACAACGCATGCACGCACGACATGCATCCATGTGGGCAATGCCGGGCCCGTTCCAACCGTACTGGTTGGAACGGGATCTGGAACCCACCACTGTCATATGATCGCCATATAGCACCTTCCCAACTGGCAACCAATTCATATTTATGATGTTTGCTGATGTGATCACCATTTGCGACCTTCTAACCAGCAAAATCAATGAGGAAACCAGATTCAGTTACTAACTTAAGAACTGCAGTGATTTACTCAACTGTGGCAAGAAAGGAAGGTCATAAAATGGGGCAAAACTCACTTAACCACTGTCTAGGTTAGCAATAGAAATGTTGGGCTCAATTGTGGTCGTAAGTCAAGGACTATCTGTAACAGCTTAGGTGGCTCCATTGTTTAATGGTCCATTTTTATCCTCTCTTCGCCTATGGTTTGTACGTTTTGTTTGCTTATAATATTTATTCCTGCGGTTCTGTATATTTCTCTCTGCTGTTTTTACATTTGCTGTTTTATCTGATCGTTGACTCAGCCCAGAGTCACTTTTAGTGAGATGGGCAGCTATATGAATTCTATTAATAAACACATAAACAACTTAAGATGATGTTACAAGATTACTCTAATGTCGTGATGACAAGCAATCCTTGCCACTTGGATAGATAGCGCCAAAAGGCAGAATATCTTAACTCTAATAGGTGTGTCAGAGGAACCTTTACAGTGAACGAGAAGCTAATATAAGAAGTGAATTTGGCAGAACAGAATGATTTAGAACAGGAAAAGGAAAGAGAACTACATATTATCACATAGCTATTCAATTTACGAAGTACAGAAGATCAGATTGGGAAGAAAAATGACAGCTGAAATCAAATAGGCAAAAACACTAACAGTTTGATGTATGGCTTTGTTGGCTGAAATAAACAAGGCTTAAAAGAGCTACCTATGAAATTAAAATGAACCCTGCATTCTCAGTCTGGATTCATTTTTAATGAATATTGGCTCCTCAATCTGGGTTCGTGTTAAATATTAAAATCAGCCAAGATGCATAGAAAACGTATCCCTGGTCACAAAGACATGAAAGTAACTTTGTTTCTTGGGGTTCACGAATAAGGATGGCTTGTATACAGGATAAAATAAAGAACTTTAATCCTACGGAGGAAAATAATAATAAATTTGAGTAAGATCATTTGACTGGTCAAAGGCTTTCCTGCAGATAAACTCATTGACTAGTTAATGATCAATTTTGCAGGTAAACTTATGACTGGTCATAACCTAAGGTAGTTATGACCCAGTTCCAAAATTCTGATGGTCCCTGACCACAGGTCAGGTGATCACACACTCCAGGCATTCTACAACATGGCCATATCTCCAGCCATTTGCAGCTTTCCATATGACCATGTTTTATGATGGTTTTTTGCAAAAAATTGGAAGTTACTTTTCAGCAAAATTGCTCCATAGCAAACAATGGGATTACTTAGCAAGTATAGTGGTACCCTTTTTTTAACAGATTAACAGAGTTGGAAGGGATCTGGTAGGTCATCTAATCCCCGCTCAAGCAGGAGACCCTACACCATTTCTGACAGATGGCAGAGCTGTCTCTTCTTGAAAGCCTCCAGTAATGAAGCCTCCACAGTTTCTGAAGGCAAGATGTTCCATTGGTTGATTGTTCCTATTGTCATAAAATTCCTCCTTATTTCTAGGTTGAAACTCTCCATGATCTGTTTTCATCCATTATTCCTTGTCTGGCCTTCATGTGTTTTAGAAAACAGGTTGACCCCCTCCTCTTTGTGACAGCCCCTCAAATATTGGAACACTGTTATCATGTCTCCTTGGTACTCAACAGGTTTGAAACTCATCAAATTTGGAACTCAATGCATTTTGATATGAAGATTTTGTCCCAGTACTCATTGTTTGTTTGATACTCAACCCACAAGCTAGAACTTGTCAGTGTCAGCTGCCTTGTGATTCACTACATTATTCCTTATGGGAAACGTTTGTTTGATAATCATCATTTTTGGTACTTATCATACCTCCAGGAACCAATTAACGATGAACACTGAAGTACCACTGTACTGCAAAAATAGGTGTGTGCTTTTGCAGGCTCCATTACAGTTGTATGTGGAGGACTACCTGTATATTTGTATCACATTTTTTATCAAAGATAAGAATAATTAGAGCAAGTAGCATTTCTATTAGTGATGTTCACAGTAATGTTCTTGGGTGAGCTATAAATTGTTATGTATGGGCATTGTCTGCTTATGATCATGATTTCAACTCAATGTGATGGCATCTAATTAACCAATCAATCTAATCCAATATTGTTTTCTGCACAAAAAGCTCAAACCTATAGAAAATCCACAGACAGATTTTGGACGTAATAAGTCTGAACAAATGAAAAACAAACTTGTATCGGGGAAGCAGAAATTTAACTGTACCTATTATGCCAATTTGCATTTGTCATAAAAGTCATAAAATAATTGGTAGTGTGGGTGACCTGATTTACAACTGTTACTTATTTTTAAAACAAATTTTATTTGTTTTTGAACAAGGAAAAACAAACATTAAAAAAACTATCTTCCATTACAAATTGTAGAAAGTATGTCAGTTGGTTACAGTATTTCCATGCATCTCTTCCGTAGTCATCACCTGCTTTTCATAACAAACCGCATATTTTAAATTCACCTATATTCATGTATATCACGATTATTATATCTCAACCTTAATTTGACTATAATTGTTTTTTCATCCTTTTATATATAATTTTCAAAATCTAGAATAGAATTATATGATAACATTCTATTAAATCATCCTAGGATCATCTAATCACAATACATCTTTATAACATATTCTAGATAAAGCTTTTAAACCTCCTCTCATAATCTCCATGTGTTGTTTATATAAAATTTCATATCATCATACTAATATATCTATATGTCTTGTTATCATTATCATTATTTAACTATAGCTATTGTCACTTCATTTTATACATACTACAAGTAAACTAAATTTAGCTTAGTTTTTATTATACATTTTCATTGCATCAACCTGTATCTTTCCAGTAATAGTATGGTCTTATACCTCTTGCCATTTGTAGCATTAATGTTCTAGTTACTTTCTTAATAAATCTTGTATAAACTTCTCTTGGCAACATGTTGTTCCTTTTGTATCTCATAAAAGCTTGAAACCCAACATCTGTTCTTTCCATCAGCTTATCTTTGGTTATCGCTAGTGCTTCTGTCAAGATTTCTCTCCTTATCTCCGTCAATTTTTCTCTCTTTTCTTCTTCTGTGCTTTGAAGTCTGGGGTAGAGTTCGAATCCATCTATCTCCCCTTTCCATATTCACTCTTGCCATTACCAATCACACTCACTTTGTTGTCAGTATCCACAGTTTTCTTATCTCTTTGCTCATTTTTTCCTTCCATCTTTTGAACTCTGTCCTCCACTTTCTTCATTTGGTAAACATCCTCAGTTTCTCCATTAGATTTTTCTATTTTGTATTCCATATTCTCCAATCTCTTTTCAATTCTCCCTGTCACAACTAATAGATTTTGAATTTCAAACATAATCATTTGTAATATTACAGTTTCTCTTTCCTGCTGAGCCATTCTTTCAATTTTGCAGACACTGCCACTATAGGGTTCAAGGCTATTTTAATAAACTTCAAACAGGTTCATTTATTATCTTTCAAGTCAAAATGTTGTCTTCACTCTAATAGCTAGTGATAGAACTCCCAAAAGGCACCTATATAAACAACTTGTGCTCTTCCTACTATCACTCTCAGTAAAAAAACTGAAAGAACCTTGAATCTCAAGTGATCAAAGAGAAAGAAGAAAATACAATGTATCCAGCCTCCAGCCTCTAAGTGGCAGTGCAATTGCTTTTCCTTCTGTTGTTACAACCCTCTTTATAATCCTTATTATCTTCTTTATATTCCAAGCTTAAGAAAGAAAAAAAAACCTTAAATGGAAATCAAAAACAATCCAATCAAGCATTATATATATAAAAAAGAAGGAGAATTTTAATCCATAGGTGTAAGCAAAAGTGAAAAAAGAAGAAAAAAGAATTAATCCATTCATTTTAAAAAATTGGAAACCCCTGCAAAAGTTCTATCCATGGGAAAAAAATTAGAAACAGGATAACACACTAAGTTCAATGCAGATCAATCTCGCTGCCTACAGTCTTCTGTCTTCAATCTTAACTTAATTTAAGAAAAAACTTGGGTAGTCTCTTCCTCTAATAATAAAATTTCCTCACCAATTCAACCCACTATCTCTTTCCACTTTCTTCCTGTTCAGGAGCTGTCCCAACTTCATTACCTCCATTTCTATCACTGGAAAAAAAGGCTATTCCTGGATCTTTCAGGGACTTTGCGGTGTCCCTGAGATCAGGAGGAGGTGCCCTTCTCAATCACTGTCTCTACAGGATGGTTTAGATCCAAATGGACCATCCAACAGCAGAAATATTGACTGTGATCTCAGAGCACCAAGATCACATGTCGTGCCATTGCCGCTCTCTTCCCCCACAACTGTTACTTATGATTGTGATAGGAAGGTTTGGAAAGTCAAGAATTACCCGTACTTTTCATAACATTTAGTTCAATTGAGCCAACATCAATCATCATGTTAAGAAGATACTATAATAGCATCGAAACCACAGTCTCCCACTGCATTCAGATTGGATTATAGGGTCAAGTTATGTACATTTTTTTTACTTAAATATATTTTACGATTATTGAGAAAGTGCTGCAGAAAATCCTGCCTGGTGGTTAAATGTAATGAATGCTGCAACAGCCTATGGTCTTAAAAACAATGCTTAAAAATCATGAGATACAAAATAATATTTTGAAAGTTGGCCATCTTGCCATTTCCTTTGGAAAATTCTTACTCCAATAATAATTACTAACTAATCATCATTGACATTTGAAAGCAGCAAGACAGCAGACCTTGTAAAATGGAGTGAGCAGTGAATTTCTAGTATGGTTGAATCCTAGGAACACTGAATGTAAATTGACTTGATTTTACTTTGCAGAGGGATGTAAAATTGAGGCAAGTGAAAAATATTTTGGAAACAATACTTTGCAGTATGTTTGAGGAAGCCTTCTATGCAACCAGTTGTCTTTATCAATGAGTCATACAATAATTGACTGAATGCTCCAAGGGTTCAGAATAATATCTGCTAGAAAAAAAAACCTGCTTAAATAAAAATTCTCATTGATCATGGCATGCCCAGAATGTAATGAACTGGATCCTAAGAAGCTGATACTAAAGAAGATGAAAATTTGGAATTTCAGAATTCTTTTCTCATGGATGAGCTGTGGGTCAAGTATGTTCTTTGGGTAAAATAGTCCAAAACTGTTATTTGAAGTCAAGTCTAGAAACCTCTGTGGAATCTTAATTTGAAGGAAAAGCTCTACTTCAGCTATTCAATGGATCTCGCTCTCTTGAAACTCAATTTGAGGGCTTCAGAGCTTTCCAAGCAGAACTTCAAAAACGAATCTGTCCACCTGTATGTGTATTGGTAAGTGGGAAAAACCTTGGAAGACTGAGTCAAGAGGTGCTATCAATGCAACAGTCACATAAGTATAGACTGCAGCTGGCTAGCGGGTGGGACAAAAGGCTCAGAAAAGACCCTCCCTAGTTTCTGCTGCTCTAAAACAGATGTGGAATGGGAGAAAGACAACTGTATTTTCAGACTTGAAAGATTTTGTCAATGTAACTTTACAATAAAGTGGAATTAGTTCATCTAGTTGTGTTTCCTATCTGGTCTACCTAGTAAAGGTGACAATATATAAATGGATAAGGACATATAACAGGGGGAGAGAAAGAAAGAATAATCATTTCCACAAATTAAACACTCTGTGCAGAAACAAGAGTCTGAAGCCACTGTTTATTTGTTCCAGGGCAGGAGATGATGCAAAACTCTTCCCAATTCACAGTCTGTCAAAGAGATAAAGTGAGCAATATACAAGTATGCATTCTACTAAGCTAAGGAGGAGAAACTCTGGCTCATGGGTCTTGTTGCAGTTCACCAAATCTTTGAATCCAAATCTCAAAATTAGGTCTCTTCTCCAACAACAACTCTTACTGGATGCATGATTAATCATTTAGGTATGACAAAGTGCCAGTACCAAGCCTCTTCCTAATAATATGAATTGCAGAGACAAAGGAAGAATAAGTGAAATACTTTTTCAGCATCTACCGTCTCTTATCATGCAATCCTCAGCAATTCTCTGAACTGCCTTGTCTAAAAATTGATGGGAACAGCTGTTAGCTCCTGAATGCTTTCACAATTGCACAAACAGGTTTGAAACTCATCTAGGATCATCTGCACTTGCCCTCCTCTTTGAGTAGTTAACTTGGCTAGTAGGAAGTTATTTTTGATATTCACTCACATCTTCAGCCTCTGTTGTAGTAAACTGTAGTATTATTTTCATAGCTGATTAGAATAGCATAGATTCTATACATCTGACCATAAACCTTCCCATTATTAAGCTGAAGAGTATATGTATCCTGAAATCACAGAAAATTATGCAGATATGAGATTTTTTTTTGTCCCCATTGCTCTGGTGAAAAATAGATTCTGAGAACTTCTGGATCAACCAGAGGGGATCCAAAAAGAGCTGGAACAGAAGACCACTCTATGGATCCTATATCTTGGGGGGGGGGGGAGCCCATATCTATCTGGCCTTTCGTCCAAATCACTGAACTCACCTGACTCTTCCCCCCCCCCAGTAGTGAAATTCATTTTTTTTACCACCAGTTCGGTGGGTGTGGCTTGGTGGCCATGACAGGGGAAGGATACTTTAAAATCTCCATTCCCTCCCCATTCTAGGGCAAGGATACTGCAAAATCCCCATTCCCTCCCCAATCCTAGGTGAAAGATATTGCAAAATCTCTATTCCCTCCCTATTCCTGGAGGGAAGAATACTGCAAAATCTCCATTTCCCCCACACTCCTGGGGGGGAAGGATATTGCAAAATCTCCGTTCTCTCCCCACTCCTAGGGGAAGGATATTGCAAAATCTCCATTCCCTCCCCACTCCTGGAGGCGAAGGCTACTGCAAAATCTCCATTTCCACCACACTCTGGGGCCAGCCAAAGTTGATATCTACTGGTTCTCCAAACTACTCAAAATTTCCATTACCGGTTCTCCAGAACATGTCAGAACCTGCTGAATTTCACCCCTGTTCCCACCCCAAATAATGAGGATTAAAGGCAATGGTATGCCAACTCACAAGAGCTGTTAAAAATTTCTGGAATTTTGGAACTTCTGTTTGAGAGCAGAGTGGAACCACTGCACCTTGTATATCAATCAGACGTCTATGGACATTCTCAATCATTCATGTCATGGTTGTCCCAAAGATGCTTGGGAAATTTTCTCTTCTCATCCAAGAAGTTTCTTCAGTTCTTCAGGTGCTTTTTCAAAAGGCAACTGGACTTTCTTCACAATTTTTCACCTCATCCAAAACATTTTTGGGGGGTGTTCAGATATTGAAAAATGTTTCTTGCATGAGAAGCAAAATGTTTCTAGGGGGGGGGGGCACCAAGAAAGTCCAGTTGTTTTTTGGAAAAGCATCTTTGCGACATCAATCAGATGTCCTTTGGCTAGAAGCAATGGAAATGAAGTCAGCACATTTACCAACCATGCACTGTATAAATGAACTTTCCATCTGCCGAGCTAAAGTGATCTCCACCCACCCTTGAATTGGCAGAAATAGTACTACGAAATTGGTTGTACCCCCCACCCTGCCATTCCCTGTTAATCTGCCTTTGCCTCTCTTGCTTCTTTTGAATCTTTTTTCAGTCACTTGATTTTCTTCCAAGGTTATGGGTCATCTTAAAATGTTTTATAAACCTAAAGGCTGTCCTTGGATGGTGTAGGAATAAGAAGGGGGAATGATACTTTAATATTGGCAGAATTCAGGACAACTTAAGCCTGACTCCCTCCTGGCCTGGGAATGGGATGAAAGCCATGACCTTCAGACACAGCAGAAAAAGAAATGCTGCTAGAGCATATTTGGCCAATTGTGAAGGCTGAGTGGAGAGGTGAATACAATGGAAATGGAGAAAGATAGGAAAAGAACTGGACACCATAAAACAGAAAAGACTGGATATCAGAACAGAACAAAATCACAAAGTTGGAAGGGACCTTAAAGATCTTCTAGTCAACCCCCCCTGAACAAGCAGTACACCCTATGTCCGAGATGGCAAACCTATGGCAGGCGTGCCACAGGTGGCATGTAGAGCCTTCTCTTCGGACATGCAAGCCGTCGCTCCAGCTCAGCTCCACTGCACATGTGCACGTGCCTCCTGCTGGCCAGCTGATTTTCGGGTCTCTGCTGTGCATGCGCTGGGGGTGCATGCAGGAGATGTGAACGCATGTGCAGGGAGAATGTAGGAACATGGGGAAGTGTGGCAGTCCCCTGCCCCCTGGGACCATTTTTGGTCCCAGGAGGCTGCAGGGAAGCCTATTAGGCCCAAAACAGGGCACGAGGGGTCACACGCACATGCGCAGGGGGCAAGGGGAGCAAGGGGGGGTCACACACACATTCTATTATGAGTGCGGGCACATGCAGGCACTGATACATACACACATTTAGCACGCACACACTTTCAGCACATGACGACCAAAAGATTAGCCATCTGCCCTTATGTCATTCCCTACAAGTGGCTGCCCAGTCTGTTCTTAAAAATTTTGAGTGTTGGAGCAACCACAGCTCCTGAAAGCAAGTCATTTTTCCTTAATTCTAGGTTTCTTCTCTCCTTGTTTAGTTTCCATCCATTGTTTCTTGTCTTGCCTTTTGGAAAATAGATTGACCCCCTCATTTTTTTGGCAGCCCCCTTAAATATTGGAACACTGCTATCATGTCACCCCCTGGTCCTGTCAGCCTCTGTTTAGCTACTTCCTTTCGGCTGCCATTGAAACGGGGGCGGGGGGGGAGGCATGGTATTTGGGAAGGGGAGTTTTAAGTAAAGGAGAGATTGTGAAAAGGGAGTTTTGTTTTCACCTTCTACGGCGCATGCTGGAGATAGTGATTGGGATGGCCAAGGCCAACTGTCCTGCATACCAATCTGATGATGCTCTTTGAAGATGGAACTCACATGACACCTGAGGGATTTGCAGATTGGACTATGGGATGGGGTTACCAGGGGGAGGGGGTTGGGTCACATATTGATATGTATGATTTTGCGCGCTTTTGCTTCAGATCTTGCCTTGCTTAGCTGCTATCTTTTCATAACCAGTAAAAGTACTCTTAATTCTGCAAAATGAAGTTAAATGGTTTCTTTCTTGGTTGCTGTGGGAGGCTGGCCTGACAGGTCCCTTCTTTTCACTAGACTAGATCCAATTTCTGCAACCATTTTTCATCCATTTTCAGAGACCAGTGAGTTAAGAAGTGGGTTTAGTGAAATGATTTCTATGATATTCCAGAAGAAAAAGGAAGCATGGCATTCATAAAAATGCAACACCCCCCAACCCCAAAAAGGGAGCAGAATGTTTGGCCTCTTCTATTCTGAGGCCACAAGAGTTACGTTGTGGTAAGAAGGGCAGCTAATAATTTTTTACAAATAAATCAATAAATCAATACTCTAGGGACCCTCCGGGGTCACACAAGGCATGCTGATGAGTCATGTACAACCCAAGACCTCACATTTTATACCCTTACCGTTAAATATGAATAATGGAAAATGAGGGGAAAAAATAAAAAAAAATGAAGGGCTGAGGGTTATTTTTTACATAAAATGATGAGTTTCTTCAGCAAAGGGCTCTTAAAAAAATAAAATCCTCTTTCCTTTAACTTTCAACAAAAGTTGTGATATCCTTAAATGCTAATGGGGAAAAAATATGCTTCACCTTCATTAGCATATTTTGAACCTAAATAATGAGTAGAAATGGAAGCAGCTTCAGTGAATTAAACTGAACTGCAGGAGGACCTTAGAGTTCACTAGCAACTCAGTGACCTCACCTCATAAAACCTTTAGATGTTTGACAGCAGAAATAAAACTACTGTAATTTTCGGACTATAAGACGCAATAAGTGGTTGGAAATGTCTGTGCATCTTATAGACCAAATACGGCCCTGTTTTTGTCCTCCCGAACCCCCCCCCCCCCGGTGCAAAAATGGGAGATGTGAAGGGTTTGGGAGACTTGCAGAGTGCTCCTGGAGGCTGGGGAGGCAAAAACAGGATATGTGTGGCGGCGGGCAAAAATGCTAAAAAGGTTAGCAGACACTATTTTTGAGTTTAATCATATAGGTGTGGGGGTGTCGGGGAGTGGGGGGGTAGGACAGCTAAGAAAAACATCTCAGTAGTACTCAGTGGTACAAAGTACCCGTATTTTTCGGATTATAAGATGCACTGGAGTACAAGACACACCTAGATTTCGAGGAAGAAAACAAGAAAAAATAGTTTTTGGCCTCCAGGCACCTGTTTTTTGCCCTCCTTGGCCCCCAGAAGCACTCTGCAGGCCTCACAACCCCTCCGTGTATCCCATTTTTGCAAAAAACTGGCCCTGTTGTTTGTGAAAATAGGCTCATTTTTGTCAAAACATGGGGTGCACAGTGGGTTTGGGAGGACTGTAGAGTTCTCCTGGGGGCTGGGGAGGGCAAAAATGGGATGTGTAGTGAGTTTGAGAGGCCAAAAACGGTCCCATTTTTCATGAAAACGGGCCTGGTTTTGGCAAAAATGGGACACATGGAGTGTTTGTGAAGCCTGCAGAGTGCTCCTGTGGGTCAGGGAAGGCAAACACTGGATGTGCGAAGCCCAAAAACTGTTTTTTCTTGTTTTCCTCTTCAAAATCTAGGTGCGTCTTATACTCTGGGGATCTTATAGTACGAAAAATACGATACTTTCTACAGACTGCTACTGAAACACCCTCACACCCCCACACCCGTGTGATTAAACTCACTAATAGTGTCTGATAATCTTTCTAGCTGGCAAAATAGTTACATTTAATAGTTTCATACAAGGTATCTTTTTAAAACCTGTTGTGGTTTTAACTATTTAGGCTCTTTGTCCACTTTATAGGCAAGTCCTCTCCATGTGACCCTATCAAGCACAGCTATTTTCAATTGTTGAATGTTCAAACTTGCAACACATTTGATGTATCAGACTTGATGTAATTAGATTCCTCTAATTGCTGTCACAATATCATGTGGCAGGACATTCCACAGGTTTGTTGATGTTTTAGTAATGAAATATGACATCACTTTTAAATCTTCTATTAGTCAGTTTCAGAGGGTGGCTTCCAAGAGTGAGATTTAGCCGGTTCGAACCGGTTTGGGTGAACTGGTAGCTCCAAGGATCAGCTGGGGAGTGAACCGGTTCGCTCCAATGATTAGGTGGGCCCACCCACCCCTGAGCTTTATTTACCTATATCCTCTCAGCTGATTTGCGCAGCAAAGTGGATTGCTGTGCTTCAGCTGTGTTTGCTCTGTACAGAGAACTAAGCAGACAGGAACTGAGGCAAGGCGAGGCAGGTTGAACAATAACAAAGCAACCTTTATTCTAACAAGTTAATGAGGCAAGTGCAAGGCCATTCCCGAAGAGGCAACAACAACGTTTGCCATCTGACAGCTCTTTATGTAGGAGCTGTCAGATGTCTGGACCAATAGAACAACTGCACTCTCCCACCGGCTGGTTGTCTTAGCCAATCAAGAGCGTCCAGCAGTTGGCAATGTCTTTGAATGGTGTCATAGCCTCAAGGACTTAACAGTGTTACTCTCCAGAAGTAACGTGGAAGGTAAGTTTTATTAAAACTGTGCATGCGCACACGCATAGCATGCAATCACCGAACTGGCTGTTAAACTGGCAGGATCCCACCACTAGTGCAGAGGTGGGTTCCTACCAGCTCGCACCTATTTGGTAGAACCGGTTCGTCAAATCTACCGAACTGGTTAGAAGAGGTTCCACCAGTGGACCCGGAAAGCAGGCCACACCTACAGAAGAGGGTCCAATTTTTTTTGAAACCCACCACTGGTCCTTGGATATGATTATTCTACACTATCGTGCTCATATTTATAAAACTCAGTGCCTCTGTGAAAGGTAAGGATGACTACTGCATTTGTGGTGCAATCAGAACATTGCGTGTGTTGAAGTTGTTTTAACGCAAACCAAAGATGCCTTTTAAAAAACAAGTTGACATCATATTCTTATGCATGCCAGTGCTGTGTGTGAGGTAATTTAAGGTGGTTCTGACAAGTGTCGTCGGCATCTTCATATCCGGTCACATGGGCGGCAAGCCACTCCCATCTGGTCACATGGGCAACAAGCCACTCCCACAAAGGAGGCCACACCCACAGAGTAGGTTCGAACAATTTTTGAAACCCACCACTGCACTAGTGGCTTCTACTTTTGAAGATTATTGGAAATTTAAAAAAAAAATACCCGGTTCTTCCTCTCTTTACTATGCATAGTTTTATAAACCTTCATCATATCTCCCTGTAAACAATGTGTGGTGCAGGAATATATAACTTTGTATTAAAAGCTAGAGATTTAAAAAAAGAGTCACTTTCCCTTAGTTATTACCTAAAGAAAGATCATTAGCTCTTTTTCCATAGACTGCCATGAAACTAGTTTGAAACGGGTTAGGATAATTTGTTTCTCCAAGGATTTACATTTGGTGTTTTCATTATTTCATCATTAGAATAGCTCATGATTAGATTAGACTTGCTTTGATCCATGACCCGACAAAAGCGCTAATTTATCACCGCGGTTTAGTCACCGCGGTTTAGTCAGGCGCGCTTTTGTTGTGCGCGCATTTGTGGTGGAACCGCTTTGATCCACAGGCCACAAAAATATTTTTCCAACCCTGCTATGAAGAAACAAAAACAGAAACACATTATGCAGGTACTATACTTCTTTCCATGCCTTCTGCTCTATACATAGAAATGTACCTACCCCGCAAAAAAGAATTTTGCTGGTATTGACATTGTGACAAAGCCATAGATGGATCAACAACATGCCCAGAGCAACATGGCCTCTGCTTCTACCTTCTCCCAGACAAGATTCTTAGAAAAGAAAGTAGCCAACAAATCCTATTTTTAATAATAACAGATGGCCAAACATGGAGAAGTGATTCAAATATTTCTACGTGTGATTTTGTTTTTTAATGGAAGGACAACCTAATGCAATTTGTAAAGAAATAAATTGGATCCAACACCAGTGTTTTTACATGTATATGTAACAGCTTCCACAAAAACATGAATTAAATACGGCAGTATAGATCAGGGGAAAAAAAAACTTGCTATATAAAAAGTCCACTTCATAAGAAAACAGAACCTACACACAGTAGGAGCACTAATATAAAAAATTCAGATGTAACAACCAGCTGAATTATTAAAAAAAAACTTTACACAGTGTTTTCTGTTTGAATTTATTTTATTTGGTTTCTCTCCCATACTTGCTATCCTTCTGTTTCTGCTGTTTCCTTTGAGGGATCTTTGGTTTCTTTCCCACTTCCAGTTGTTTTGTTTGGTGGTGAATATGACAAATATTAATTTTACTAGAGACCAGGTCATTCTTATTTGATTGTGTATCATTTATGATAAACAATTCATATATGGCCAGAATACCTGCACAATGTCCAGATGTATGCACAGAGGGAGTGCAGCAGAGGTGGGTTCCTACCAGTTCGCACCTATGCGGTAGAACCGGTTCGTCAAATCTACTGAACCGGTTAAAAGAGGTTCCACCAGTGGACCCGGAAAGCAGGCCACACCTACAGAAGAGGGTCCAATTTTTTTTGAAACCCACCACTGGTCCTTGGATATGATTAATCTACAATATCAAGCTCATATTTATAAAACTCAGTGCCTCTGTGAAAGGTAAGGATGACTACTGCGTTTGTGGTGCAATCAGAACATTGCGTGTGTTGAAGTTGTTTTAACGCAAACCAAAGATGCCTTTTAAAAAACAAGTTTACATCATATTCTTATGCATGCCAGTGCTGTGTGTGAGGTAATTTAAGGTGGTTCTGACAAGTGTCGTCAGCATCTTCATATCCGGTCACATGGGCAGCAAGCCACTCCCATCTAATCACATGGGTGGCAAGCCACTCCCACAAAGCAGGCCACACCCACAGAGTAGGTTCGAATAATTTTTGAAACCCACCACTGGAGTGCAGAATCCTTGCATTAATTGACCCTGTATTTAAGACTACATATTTTCCATTCTCGAAATCAGAGTTCAAGACTAAGATCCCGAAATGTATAAAGTGTGCATGAATGCTAAAGTTCTGAAACAAATGCTCGGCCTTTGACGCATGCGCTTTGGCTTGAAAATGTGCCTAAATAGGATGGCATAGAGCTGGGGTGGGGGTGGGGGGTTGGGCCCACCTGCAATTTCCACTACTGGTTTGAGTGAATTGGTCCGAATCGGCTGAATATACCATCTCTGCTCTACTACTTTTACTATAATTATAATAAAAGAGTTATAGCAACATAATCTTTCAGTCACCTAATCTTTCATCCATACCAAACAACAAGCAGAGAGGAAAAAAAAATAGGTCATATAATCCTAACCCAGCATTTTATAATTAATTATTGTCTTTTTACCTTGCCCTATAAATACCTTATAGATATTTGGAATTATCTTTTTTGCCCTGATAAACTAATAATCCATTTTGTTTAAATAGTTTATCACTTGTCAATATCAGTATTGTCTGAATAAAAAAAAAAGAATTTTATGGCTAAAACTTTTAACTTAATTACAGAAATTCTCTTCAACAAGGACAGTTGTAATTTGTCCCATCTCAGCGTACAAATTTCTAACAAAGTAGCACATAAGAAAGAACATTATGAAAGTTTTAGAGATGAAAGCTGATTATTCCAAAATTTACATTTTAATCCTTCAGGGAAAGTAGAGTCTCCCCTCCAGAAATCCTATAACTACTTAGGTATTCTTGAGGAATATTAGTTTGTTCGGATTAAAAGGAAGAATTTTGCATTGCTTTTGCAAATTATGCTTGTTCTGTTTTTAGAGACATGCTAAAAAAAAATGATAGATGAGTTCAGTAGAAGACTGGAAAACTTCATCAGGTGTTATGCATATCACATGTAGAACAGATAGCATGTCTCACCCATATTTGAGATGGAAATAGGCTTCAGGGATAGCATTCAACTACATTTCCAAGTGTGACGCTGCACCTCTTATTTGAGGGCAGAGTTATAGTAATTGTACATGTAAATTGGTAACTGAAATATGCAAATTGTTATTTATGTTTGCAATTGCCTGATTGGAATGCAGGCCCATGGGAATTTTTCATTCAGATTAGGAATGCAATTACACACACATTTAATGAACATAATTGCATGGCTGAACTGTATAAAAATCAGTCTATTTAATTCATCTAATCTACACCCTATGGACCTATACAGGACTATTCTGTTGTATCAGCCATACCCATTTGTGCCTCTAGGATGCCTCTGAAGACTAAATTATGTCCTTAATATTTATCCCATCAGTGTTTTCCAGATGTTCATTTAATTAACAGTTACTGAACACTATTGAAGAAATTCTTATCTACCCAATTCTATTCCCACCCAACCACCCTCATTTTAAATATAAATCCTACTCATTTATGCAGTGCAAAATGTAGCTCTATTTACATTACATTTTGGTACTAGCTACAAAATGAAATTGCGATAATGTATAATCACATTTAGGTCATTCTAATAAGGCTTTATTTCATTATAATCTCTTTTAGGGAAGGTAGGTACCAAGGGAACAAAAAAGGAAAATAGAAAATAAGATCTAAGAGTTAAATATGTCCACCGCTGTAGTACTGGAAGAATAGTTCAAACTTCTTTAGTGAAATTCAGAGGCAGCCAAAATAATTACAGAATATAACAAGATTGGATTTGGTGTTTCTCTCTTATTAGGACTCAAAAAAAAATAGCTATGAACTCCACATGGCATCAGGAAGGGCAGCCAGCCAATAAATGTTCAGCTCCATTCACTTGCCTGAAATCTACCCCAAATTAAGGCATTACATTGTTATAAAAAATGGGAGCAAGATTAGGTTTAGGAATACATATACACACACACACAAACCATTTCCACTGTATGTGTCAAATATATGAAATCGCTTGGACTCTTTTCCCTGTGATAGAAAATAGTATTAGATGGACCTTATACCTCATTCACAGGGACATGGTGGCTCAGTGGCTAAGATGCTGAACTTGTCGATGAGAAAGATGGGCAGCTCGGCGGTTCGAATCCCTAGCACCACATAATGGAGTGAGCTCCCGTTATTTGTCCCAGCTTCTACCAACTTAGCAGTTCGAAAGCATGTAAAAATGCAAGTAGAAAATTAGGGACCACCTTGGTGGGAAGGTAACAGCATTCTGTGTGTCTTTGGCATTTAGTCATGTTGGCCACATGACCCCGGAGACGTCTTCGGACAGTGCTGGCTCTACAGGTTTGAAACAGAGATGAGCACTGCCCCCTAGAGTCAGGAAAGACTAGCACATGTTGGAGGGGAACCTTTACCTTTACCTACATTCAGCAGACCTTTTATATTTTTGTGCCCTTATTCATTTTTTAAAAAAAGAATCGATTAGAGAAAAATACTGCTGTTTGAGAAAATATCACCTTTATTTGAATTGTCCTCTCATTTTTTCTTTTCTTTTTGGGGGAGGGAAAAAAACTGCAGAGGAACTGAAGATAAATATAACTTATTAAAAGGCACCTTGATTGTGATTAAATAATAAACTCACAAGCTCCACATTGCCAGAAGAGGAGAGCACTTTTTTCTTTCTTATTTTAACTTTTGAATCTTTTACATTCCTAGCTTGCAGAATGATGTTTTTTTAAGAAAGCCAGGAGAATTCTCATATTATGATCTACAGGGGTGGTATTCAGCCGGTTCGGGCGAACCAGTAATTGTGACCTGCGAGTTGGACCGCCCATCCGCCCCAGCTCTATCAGAGCCGAGGTGGCGCAGTGGTTAAATGCAGCACTGCAGGCTACTTCAGCTGACTGCAGTTCTGCAGTTTGGCTGTTCAAATCTCACCGGCTCAGGGTTGACTCAGCCTTCCATCCTTCCGAGATGGGTAAAATGAGGACCCGGATTGTTGTTGGGAGCAATATGCTGACTCTGTAAACCACTCAGAGAGGGCTGAAAGCCCTATGAAGCGGTATATAAGTCTAACTGCTATTGCTATTGCTATGCTGTCCTATTTAGCCATGTTTTCAAAGCTGCATGCACGCATGCAAGCCACATACATGAGCAAAGCACATGCGCAGAAGGCATGTATGCTCAGAAAGCATTCGCGCATGGTGAACCAATGATAAACCTCTGTGAAACCCACCTCTGATGATCTACTTCCAACTTCCATATTGTATCCCTCAAATGTTGCCCTCCTGTTAGGCTTATGGACAGGAAGGAAAAATCCTTCCTTAATTGATTAATCTTAATTTGTGAGAACAGGCCGCATATGGATAGAAAGAGACATACGTTCCAATTCTTGATTCAGCAACTGAATATTCTGAACATTAGATCAATTCACTAATGAATCCAGAGTGATCCACAGCTACCGAAAAATATTTTAGCAAATTTGGGCTAATTTTAGAATGGTACTTCTGCTTGTTTTTCTTCCCCGCTCTCTTCCCCATCTTTTGAGATTTCACCATTGGGGTTAAACAGGAAAATCATTATCGAAGTACATTTAGCTATTTCTTTATATTATTTTTGAACTGCTGTTGTGAACTAGGAAAAAAAATGGTTTACCTTCCTACTGTCAAATTCCGATCTGTGTCATAGAGTAGGAAGAAGCAGGATTTAAGTGCTAGCGCAGAAGATCAACAAGCCTTATTGATTTCTCTTAAGCCTGTTGTGTTGATAAGTGATACCCTTAAAAGCTAATTCTCTGAAGATGGTCCTATATATGTGGTCAGCTCACAAAACCACAAGAATCATGAAATAAGAAGTTCACATAAATGTCAGGAGTTCTATTTCTCTTGTACAAATGTTGGGAATTGGTGCCAGTTCCACAAATTTTGCTTGTCAATATTGCAACACTTTGTTCCCTTCTTGACAGGAACTGGGTGTAGTCACTGAATTTTGGAAATTAGTCAATGATTTATATCAATGATGGCTAACCTTTTTGTCAAGGCGTGCCAAAGGCAGGGGGGGAGGGTTATGCACAT